>NW_007361001.1:615711-789848 GCF_000409485.1 Glarea lozoyensis ATCC 20868 | reverse complement strand
CTCCAAGCTCTCCATGGTACTTTACTTTAAATTGTATGTTAGAAAAAATGTCCAAAAAAAAACCAAGGTTGACGCTCAACCCAACCTCCTCTACCAAACCACACAACAAGTGTAATCCAATACCGCCACACCACGGTGAAGAGCTCACTGCAGAGTGAAACCTCCCTCATGAAATATTCTTCATTGCTTAAGGACATCGCAGCATCGTGAGTTACCTACACGAGTGGACATCCACCGCCATGTTCGAACTGGGCACTGTTGGCAGTGTTCTTGCGAACTCCATGGTAGAAAGAAATCGGGATGTTGATATCTTCCTTAGATTGCGACCATTACAGCCAATCACAATTTGGCTTATTTTAAACTATAAAGCAACTGTGAAAATTGCGGGTCGTCAGCCGAAGTTTTACCGTGTATAAACCATACTACATGTAAGAAATTCCAGATGCTTTTCGAGTCTTCATAAGATCACCTCCTCCTTAATATCATGGATAGATCCACCGAAAAAAACATTATGTATTTAGTTAGTTACACCCTGTTTACAAACAGTATGTTCGGAGCCCGACATCTCACTATTCACCAATACCTCTTCAATAAACACGCTGAACAAATTCCCAAATGAGTTTTCACGAGCTCCTCTTCTAGGACAATTACCGTTATGATGGAACTCATAAAAGATTAAAGTGAGGACATACCACTTCAATCGGTCGTCACAGCCACCCTACTTCTATCAATAGTAAGAATGATGAAGTGACTCAAGACCTCGCCTTTGGCCACCTCTTGAGTAATCTTGCGACTAACTGACTTCATCTCAAAACATCAAATATAGCTGTCGGTAATCATTTTCAAACGTTCTGGCAAATCCAGCAGTGCTTCCATGGACGTAACTCTGCCGAAACGTTCATCCTACCTAGCATGCAACTCGATCCATCAAAAGAAAACCAGCAAGAATGATGGCAGAGGAAAAAGATGGTTCCGACAACTCGTGTATGATCGTGTCAGTGAGGGAACTTACGACACTGGAGAAATACGTAGCAGAGAAACCTCTTGATCCCTTAGAACAAGACTTCGTAAACCGGCAAAGAATCAATAACTGGACTCGATCTTCCACGGGCGGGATCAAACCAATCGTAAGAAACCTTTTGGGATGATTACTGTTTCTTGAGATCGAACTGATGTTGATTTTAAAGCACCCATTTTCCGACAATATCTCGTACGTTTCCGAGAGTAATGAGACGATTGTAGAGAGGCCAAATTCGTCGGATAAACCCCGCGACCTCGATTATGGCGATCGGCAACAACCAATTGGAAAAGACAAACGCGACCTCAGCGCGACTGAAGTCGCAAAACGCCATCATCCACCTACTCATAGAAACTCACTCGTAACGCCATATACTTCGCCGTATTTCTGCCCACACGATTCAACTAGTGCCCGAGGTTTTCAGGACGAACAAGCGCGCGTAAACAGCTCTCCTCACAAGCAAAAGGAGTCGGGTCAACCTATTTCCAGTCGCAGTAGTGCCCATCAACAACAGTACGCCTCGAAGCCTTCACCCCTTCAACATAATGTTCCTCAGCCATCGAGTGGCAGTATTCTAAATCCAGAAGCTCTGCGCGATGCAACGGCTCCACGAGATCGAGTCGCAGCGCAGTCTTCGTCTTGCCCGATTCCACAGATAAATCCACTCGTACGTACGGTACCAGTCACCATTGGGACCTCCCGCGAAGCAGATCTGGGCTCCAACTTTGAAAGCAATACATATCGACCTATGCCACCCGTCACGAGTACAGCGCTGTTAGGAAGTAGCTCGAATCAGTCATACTACCCAAATTCGGACCCCTATCGCCAGTGGCCTCAGAGATCTCCGAATCAGGAATTCTTTCAACATTTCCAAACACTCAATAATCTCAGACAGGCACAAGCGATACATCGTACGGTACCAGGTCAACACTCAACGATCCCCACACTTCTACCTCCGCGAACCGCTCAACCCGTTCAATCACCCCCAACCCGCACGTTAGGTCATAGTTCTCCATGGTGGAACAATTCGGATACTCTTGTAAATGACATTCTTCAGTACGCTGGCCTGTTATCCAGAAACGGTGAGGTGGACGACAGTAAGTTGGATAGCAATCTCCATGTTCTTCCCGAACACGACAGAGACTTGAGATACTATTCCGAAATCGCCCAAAGACATCTAGCCTCGAAGCGGAAGCGTGAAGTGATTGTAATTGGTGACAGCTCTGATGAAGGAGAGAATTTGGCGGACGGGAACACAAGCAATCACCGAAATAGAAGAGCACGTGGTTCTTATACCTATCCTTCGGACAGCGCCATGCCACCGAGTGAGAATGTTTCTCACGGTCTTCTAAGACAGAACGGGACTATTGAGAATGAACATAGACGCACTACAGAAATTGCAACATTCAAAAATGGGACTCCTCAAAAGCACCTGGAAACACTCTCACTACAAAGCAGAAAGGTGCAAAACCCACCTGTAGAGCAGCGTACGTCTAATTTATCCATCGTTATACCATCGCCAAACCTGAAGAATTTACAAAATTCACTTAAGCGGCCGGTAAGCAGTGATCACAACGTTGCCGAGGTTGATCTTGCGGATGAAGTGCCCTCTGCTACACGATTACCTGGGAGCCGTCCCCTTTCTGGACTTTCGTCTGCTGTCAGAGAGAGCCCTGCTCCCGCTTCGTCATTACCATATTTTGTGACTATAAATGGCAAAAAAAGGGGACGCCCATTCTCCACGGCCGAAGCAGCTGTCAGAGCCGTTGAGAAAGCCGCAAGAATCGCACAAACACAAACTTCGCATGATCCTGTCACAGACGGCGCCTTGACAATCAATGGGAAAAAGCGTGGACGACCATTTCAAACGCCTGAAGCTGCAGCTGCGGCCGCAGCCAAAGCAGCGAGATTGACCAATAATGACCAGACTAACGCTGAATTTAAAAAGCGAGGCAGACCATTCTCAGTCAACAAGGAGTTTATTGTACCCGAAGGGAAGTACATACCTTTCCTCTGCGAATGGGAAGGCTGTCCAGCGGAACTCAACAACTTGAAAACCCTGAGACTTCATCTAAACATTGTTCATGGTATTCGTGATAAATCAAAGAAGGACATACCATGCCGTTGGGGCAAATGTGCGAAAACTCACAAAGTGCAAATGCCACTCACCTCAGACTCAAAGGCAAGCGAAGGAAGCCTGAGTCAACAAAGTGGTGGGGTCACCTTTACAAGAATAGGCGAATGGAAAGAACACATAGAAGAAGCCCATCTCATTCCATTTTCATGGCATATGGGCGATGGACCTGCCGATGAAACATTCTGTATGTGATAATTTTCCAGTCCGTACCGATCTACAGCTAATACTTCCTAGCATCACCTCCGGCAGAGCCCTCCTTACCGAAGGATGAACCATGGCTGTTCGATGAGAAGGGAAAACAAGTAACACCCTCGGTACACGGTCAACGTCAAGAGGCTGGCCGAGCTTCGTTCAACAATGGTCGTCGATATCTAAAGCAGATCCGCCACATGATCAAGGCCAACACGGGCGAGTCTTTGAAGATAAATCGGATCTCCAAAAAACTTGGGCTTTTGGATCATGGTAATCTGGATGGCAACGGTAGTCCAATGAGTAGAAGCAGCTTCGAGGTAGTCCTCCCAGCCGTGCAGTCGCCTCATGATTTCGTAGCTATTGCCGATACTGATTCTGAAGACGAACTGGCCGTTGGTCATGACCTGGGAACTAATTTGGATGAGGTCGATGTCGAGATGACACTCTCGTGAGGAAACGGGTTCATCATACCCCAGCTCTGTGTTCATCGCGTTCCATGCACTGAGACTAAAGTGCTTTGGTCCAGGAAAAAGGGACCTGCCTACGCAAATTAAGGAGATTGTGTGGTTGTATACTACGGCGGGATGAAGTAATAGAAGGAATCTGATAGAGCAGCTTCCGTATATAGAAATAAATAACCTTCTTGTTGTAGTAGGCTTTGGTCGGTAAATATGCGACTTAATCATTAACGAATGTTATACATGAGCACTAATTGAGAACATAGTTTGTAGAAAAGATTATACCTGGAGGTTTCAATCTACTAATATCTTATCCCTCATTGGGGCAACCCAATCCTACTATCGTACTCACCAACTCATTTCTTATCTCCTATGACACATTATTTCTCTTCAAACCACAAACCCTTCACTCATGCAATATCAACCCTCTCACCTCCAACTTCAGCCCCGAACTAGCGTCGCATCATTGCACGGGAACGTTGGTTCTTGGGGTCGGACGTCTGCCTGGGAATTTCCCGCTCTGAAGGATCCGGAAATGTAACCTTGGGTTAGCTGACCCGGGCTGGTGGGTGACTCCGTGAGTCTAATTAGTATGATGGAAAGGCTATTTTATTTCGAGTTAGGGAAACCAGAGGAGCTGGAAAGGGATCCAAGAAATGGGAATGGGACGCCAAGACGTCATGGGCGGGAGTGAGTTAGTGCAAGTTTACGCTCTAGTATGATGTGATGCACTATGGGTTGGCGACGATATCATGTGAGGATGGGATGATTGATTTTCGATGAATAGCTGCATCGTACCTACGAGAAGATGCCGATGACGCACATATATCGATTTTGAAAGGGAGCAACTGCTGCTTTGGTGTTGGCTGGAGATGTTGTCGGTCTAATAACACAGCCACGGGGCCGAGGGTATCGAGGAGGTGCCGGAGGGCGGGAGGGTAGAGAACATATGATCATTGCAGTAAGTAGATGGAGGAAAGTCTATGTACCTTGATGTAGTTGTCTGAGGAGTCCTCGGGAAGGGCTTCAAAAAAGCCTTGGGGGCTTGGGGAGCAGTGGAAAGTTGTAATATTGACCGCCACCCCTTGGTGTTGATAGGCAGGAATACAGCATGATGCTTGTTGCGGGATACTACGCAGTAGCTGTATAGATGCAAAAAACAATGATAGATTCAATGAAGTTTCCTGGTGTTTGCGTTTTCAATAGATCAAGCGGCCTAGGAAATGTCCAGATCTGGAAATCCTGATGTGCTAGAACATCTCGTGATCGCTTTCCTTGTTGTGCGACAAGACGTTGAAATAGGATCGTGCCTACAGATTGAGTAACCTTTCAGGCGAAATGCATACACACCGAACAATAGAAGGTCGTAGTGCGTGAAGTCGGCATAATGGCTTGCCAGCTGATAACAAGCCATATCATGGATAAGCACTCACACTTCAAGCTGATTATCGTCGGATCGAAATGGGCCGATATGATGTCCTCGTACAAAATCCTCCACAAAGTCTTGACCATAGTATCTTGAACTATTATATCATAACAATAGTTGCGATGCTTACTTTTCCTCGCCTTCCGAAATCCCGAAATCCGATATGTCTTGGAAGCTCAAGAGAACTCAGAAAAGAGCATCTCCACTGGATTTTATCATGTGAAGCCACACTTGGTGCTACTTGAGATAATGGCTGTCAGCTTTTCAACAGCCTTCGAGTGCTGAGGCCTGCATGTGCCGTCTGCGATGTGCTGTCACTCGTCGACATATCGTGGCTGCATCCTTAGGCCGCAGAGCTTTGGAACCCCCAGGACGGACGAGTGTATGCAAGGCGTAACTGTTCCAGAATAGCGGGGTATACTAGTAAAGATATCGAGTGAGATCTCAAAACTACAGAGTTGTCGGTGAGACATCTGAGAGAAATCGAGTCAGGGGCATTAGATATATTGCTTAGCGAGTATTCGTCTAGCGTCGTCTATACCGAAATTGCTATCTAGAAGTAGGAAGCCATCCGAGGTCGTGTTGCGACATGTTCAAATGTTATTCGAATGCCTGTGAGGCAGTTAAACCCTAAGGTCGTACAGCGTCATCAGCCCTAAAGACGTCGTGTTCGATGCGTCGAAAGTTGGCAAAGAACGCTACCGCGTGGCGCAAAAGACGATTGAAGCCCGAATGCCGTACGTATTAGATGATATTAAGTACTCCAACGTTACAACTATTGTGCTTTAATCCATTTTTCTCTCCAGTAGCCCCTTCACGCAGGCATGACTCTTGGTAGCAACTTCGTAAGGAGAATTCAAATGCAGCAAGGTGGACGGAGATGAAGTCGGAGTCGGTCGACAGCCCCCTATGAAAGCATCGTAGGCCCGCAATGATGGGATCATAATAATCGTCTTGCTTGTGACAAATACGAGACCTACCCGTGGCCGACTTGATTTTCTTGTTAAATACGATGCAGAGAAGGGATGATTGATCGTGATAGGCGTTCTGCTGTCGTCGGATTAAGCGAAGTGGAGGCATTTAAAGCAAGGCATTCTAGCGTGCTTTGCTTCGAATGTCCTATCCCGGCAGAGATCCCGACAGCTCACTTCCGCAACTCTGCACTTACAACTATTTCGGGCCTACCAATATCCACGAACATCACTCCTGAGTCTTGTCCTAGGACCCTTTCTTCAGAGCTTCTATCTCTGCGAAAGAAGGAAGCGTCACGATACCGCGCCCATGTCTCACGAACCGGCAACCCTCCCCAAGGGATGCGCAGATGGGGATCGGCCTGGGCCTTACACTGCAGCAATCCTGCAGTACATGCAATACCGGGCATTATCTTGATGGGACTGCAGATCCGGGAGATAAAGCAGTGAGCATCCAGTGGTTCTCTATCGTGAGGCTCGCGGCCCTGCCTTGCCTGTTTGTACACCAACGACGTCTGCCAAAGACGGGATTGCTAGAAGGACCTTGGAAAAGGGTCATCCGGTCACTCCACGGATGACATGCAGTGACTAGACGAAGAAGCTCTTTCTCTAGCTCGAGAATATCCTGGCGGTGAAATAGTATTGTGGGTGCAAGAATTTTTGACATTCGACCCCTCCTCTCCCTATTCTTAGAATTCCTTGGTTAGTGCCCTAAGCTTTCCCCACAGGTCGTATTCAAAACTTCCCAAGCTCGTATGAACATGCCGATACTGGCGTTTGTCACCACTCCAATACATTCCTGTCAACCACACTCCTGGGTTACCAACGGTCCCAGCGGTCTCCAGCTGTTTGTTACGCTTCCTAGCGGGAGAGGTGGACTGAAGAAAATGGCTCCCTGTTCCGCTCCTCCAGGGTATTTATGGGCCAAGGATAGCTCCGTATTTTGTTATTACGTTCTACTGCTCTGGTGGAGAGTACTTCAAGACAGCATACCCCCTTCTGTCACTCTCCTTTTTTCTATCTAGTCAACCTCCTCGGTGTTGCTGGTCTTGCTTCACCTACTTCAAGAGCCCAACATCCTCATCCACTTGGCATTTGTTTTCTTCTACTGCCAAAACATATTCCAATCCCTCACTGTCGCTATCCCTCTCTCTCTCCTGGTTCGCACTTAATCGACAATCAAGATGCGGTCTTCTTTCGTTCAGACTGCTATCTCTTTGAATTTTGTTGGGTCCGCATTATCATCTATCTTCGTGCCACATGCTATAGAAAAGAGAGCTGTGGTAGTCCCTAATACACTTCCTGGAACATGGAAATATCAAGGATGTTATACAGAGAATGGACCGCGTACTCTTTCGGGGCCGGGTACCACCAGCAATACTCTGATGACTGCTGAGTACTGTATAGCATTTTGTGAGAGTCAAAAGATGCTTTATGCTGGTACAGAGTACTCAAGCGAATGCTGTAAGTCCTCCAAACTTGTCAATGTGGATACAAGAATTTTATATTGATGACGTTCAGTCTGTGGAAACTCAATTGGCTCAACTGGAGCTGTTGCACCTCTGACTGATTGCAACATGCCCTGCAGTGGCAATAGTACCCAGGCTTGCGGTGGTGGAAATAGATTGACAGTATTTTGGAACGGACAAAAGCCACCTCCAGGACCTTCCACTAATCCCGGAGTGGACAATTATGGTTTCTTCGGTTGTTATACGTAAGTGTCAACCATAGAACGCCCATCCAGAAAATTCTAATTCATATCTTAGGGAGGGTGTCAATGGCCGTGCACTTGGAAATGGAGTTGCTATGCCTGGTGGTAAAGCAACTGTTGCTTTGTGTATTGCAGCATGTAAGGCATCAGGCTTCTCGATGGCTGGTATAGAGTACGCGAATGAATGCTGTAAGTTGAGTGGCGCCCGTAATACGTGGACTTCCAGCTAATGCTCCCATTATAGACTGCGGAAATGCTTTCCAGAACAACCCAGTAATTGCACCTGGTGGTCTTTCTGACTGCAACATGCTGTGTGGTGGCAACAGCAGTGAATACTGTGGCGCTGGAAATCGTCTTGATGTCTACAAGCAAGGCTATCTTGGCTCTGGCTCGACTGTCTCCTCAGTGACAGTTTCAACTACTGTAAGTTCATGATTTAAATTTGTGAGCAAAATCTGTCTGACACTTGCTTTTTTAGATACCCGGTTCTTCCAGCTCGACTGTTGTACCGACCGTTCCAACCACGACCCCCGTGGGTACTACAAGCACGAAACCTACTTCTGCCTCTTCTTCAGTCCCGACATCCGCGGCTACAGGCCTCCCAACTGGCTGGAAATATGCTGGATGTTATAGTGAAGGAACCAGTGGACGCGCTCTTACGAATCAGCTCGCTGGCGGTAACACAAACAGTGTCGAGAATTGTGTTAAAGCATGTGTGGCTGCTGGTTACTCCGTAGCTGGTATGGAGTACTCGGAGCAGTGCTTTTGCGATAACAGTGTGAGAAACGGAGGAGCATCTGCGCCTGAGACCGACTGCAACATGAATTGCCCTGGCAACACTGCCCAGAAATGTGGTGCGGGAAATCGCCTCAGTCTTTATTATACCGGCACTTTGACAACTTATCAACCGCCTGGAGCTCAGACTACCGGCCTTCCTGGAAACTGGGTATACCAGGGCTGCTACAGCGACAATGTGGGTGGCAAGAGAGCCTTGTTCTGGCAGAGCAACAGTGCAACAAACAATTCGGCTACCTCATGCCTTACTAAGTGCTCTGATTTTGGTTACATGGCTGCTGGTATGCAATATGGCCAGGAATGTTATTGTGGGGATGATGACAAGGCCATTGCCGCTGGCTCGACCAAGCAACCAGAAGCGGACTGTCAAGTTCCTTGCCCTGGAGCCCCCCAATATCGTTGTGGTGGCAACAACCGAAATTCTTACTACAAATGGGTCGGTAATGACATCTACAACTGGGCCAAACCTACAGGGGCAGGCGCTGGCTCTTATCAATACCTCATTGGTGGAGTTGTCATTCCTCTGATCACCACAGTGGGCATCAACAAAAAGATAGTTTTCATGGAGAAATCTGGGACCGGTGCCCCAAACACGACAGGTACTTACGAGCTTGATCTCACCTTCATCAACGACGTCTCAAAAGCATGGAGACCTCTTCATGTCAAGAGTGATATTTTCTGTGCAGCTGGAATCACGCTTCCTGATAAGGCTGGAAGACAGTTGAATATCGGCGGTTGGTCCGGTGCTTCCACATACGGAGTCCGACTCTATACACCCGATGGATCACCTGGTGTTGCTGGGAAGAACGACTGGCAAGAGAATGTCGCCGAAGTTACTCTGAAAGCAGGTCGATGGTATCCTTCTGCTATGGTTATGACCAATGGTTCCGTCCTTGTCCTTGGAGGAGAAGTTGGTTCCAACGCTGCGCCAGTGCCTTCTTGTGAAATTCTGCCACCACCACCAGGAGGCTACGCAAAATACCTCGATTGGCTTGAGCGTACGGATCCAAACAACTTATATCCCTTCATGTTCGTTTTGCCAAGCGGTGGTATCTTTGTTGTCTACTACAACGAAGCAAGAATCCTGAGCGAGGTAACATTTGACACTATCAAGACTCTTCCAAATCTTCCGGGTTCAGTCATCAATCCTCTCGCAGGTCGAACATATCCTCTCGAAGGTACCGCCGTTATGTTGCCTCAATACGCCCCTTTCACCGCACCGGTAACTGTTATGGTGTGTGGTGGGTCTGCTAACACGGCTTCTTATGCAATTGACAATTGTGTTTCGACACAGCCAGAAGTCGGATCACCAACATGGGCTCTTGAGCGTATGCCCTCACAACGTGTGATGTCCTGCATGTGTGCTCTTCCAGATGGAACTTTCCTCATTCTCAATGGTGCTACTCAGGGTGTTGCAGGCTTCGGTCTTGCAACAGGACCAAATCTTGGTGCCGTTCTTTACGATCCAAGTAAACCATTCAATCAGCGTATGTCAATCATGGCAAACACGATCGTCGCTCGTCTTTATCACTCCGAAGCCATTCTCATGCCTGACGGTCGTGTTATGGTCTCCGGCTCAGACCCAGAAGATGGAACTAACCCCCAAGAATATCGAGTCGAGGTCTTCAGCCCACCTTACGCACTCAACGGTCAGGCCAAGCCATCGTTCACAATCACCACCGCCAACAAAGACTGGGGATATGGATCTTCTGCCCAGATCACTGCTAAGATCCCATCTGGTAATCTCGGGGCTGTCAGAGTTTCCTTGAATGCCGCAGTATCCTCCACCCACGGAAACTCTATGGGTCAACGAACACTCTTCCCAGCTGTCTCCTGTACTGGTGCCGCTACCGCTGCAACTTGTACCATCACTACACCACCATCCGCTGGTGTTGCCCCTCCTGGATGGTATATGCTCTTCGTTCTCGATGGTCCTACACCCGGTGAAGCAGAATGGGTTCGAATCGGTGGAGCTATTGCTGATGCTGCCAATCTTGGTAACTGGCCACCAACTACTGGCTCGTTCAGCCATCCTGGTACTGGCGCTGTTGGCTCATAAACTAGAATATTCTCCAAAAATATTTTTAACGACATGGAACAAATTGATGGCGAGGCGTTCTGGTATACATTTGTTTTCTTTATCGGTAGCTTTGGCGTAGAGGGCTGGAAATACCTTGGCTGGCATAGGACTGGGAGCTGCGATGGGATGTTTTGAATTCTTGTAGATGATTTTTAATTTTGGATAGTAATACATCTTCGACTTTTTGTCAGATTCCATTAACTGCGCCATTTTGTAAACTTATGATCATTTTACTTCTTCATGATGTCTCAGAAAGGTCTTCAACCCAAATTGTTTTCTCAACATGCCACAATTGCTTATTTAGATCGTTCTAGAGCCCGTATTCCGAACAAACAAAACTTGTGTTTTAAAATGTTCGTGTGAAGCAAATTGCAGGAAGTGTAAATCTAGACAACATCAGCATTGCTGGCTCGCTTGTCAAACATGAAGCTATCACCATCCTGGGAATTGAGCGGAACCGGCCCGCCCCCGTCCGCAATTAAACCACACATAGGTTTAGCTTACTCATACACGAACGGAAACGCCATGGAAATCTACTCTGAAGTAGAAATCCAATGTTTTCCAATCACTTGCAGAATCAAATGCAGAATCTGTTCCAAAATTCAATGGAAAGAAAATTCTATGGACTCGTGCTTCAGTAAACGCATACGAATCCCTGTCAAAAATGACGCGACGTGCCGACCTCGGACCCACGTCCACCGAGCTCTACCTGATGTCGTGACTGCGTGACCTCGGAGACCTGCCAACTTAGACTCACTCACTTAGGAGTTGAACACCCCATCAATCCAAAACAACTCTTAACGGTCTCTTCCTCATCAATATCAATGCCATCGTAACATAGACGCCCATCCGTTTGCAGAACGGTCCAACCCCCCAGCCTCACCATGCCATCCCATACCACCCCTCTTCTAGCAAACGACTCCTCCTCTACCCACTCCTCAACCGCCTCCTCCAATTCCTCCATCGCTCGAAACCGCAAACGAAATGTCCAGCGCTATGTAGCGTTTACCTCCGCCATCGTATCTTGTCTCTGCGCGGGCTCGATCACTACATACTCGCTGTACGGCCATCTATTCCAAGAACGACTGCACTATACTCAGTTACAGGTTAACTATGTTATCATTGCCGCAGAACTGGCGCTATACCTGCCGGTTTCCGTGCTAGGCTATTTATGCGATCGTGTTGGCCCGGCGCCTCTCTCGTTCCTCTCTGCGATTCTGTTCAGTCTTGGATATGGTCTTGCGGCGTTCACGTATAGAAGTGGTGCGAAGGATATCATGGGTCATACGATTGCGAGAGGCTGGCCTCTGTGGGTTATGATTACTGCGTTTGTGGTTGTAGGGTTGGGGACGACCTGCATGTATCTCTCTGCGGTGACTACATGTGCGAAGAACTTTGGGAAGGGGAGGTACCGGGGCATTGCGTTGGCTAGTCCGATTGCTGCGTTTGGACTCAGTGGGATGTGGCAGGCTCAGGTTGGGAGTCGGATTCTATATGAGAAAAGACCTGGCTCGAAGGGTGACGTGGATGTCTTCAAATACTTTGTATTCCTGGCCGCGACATTGCTTGTAGTCGGGCTGGTAGGAAGTGTCTTCTTACAAGTCGTGGATGAGGATGAATTGATAGATGAAGCAGTGGAAGAGCTGGAGCGAAGTGGACTGCTGGAAGACAGTGCCTTCTTTAGACGTAGTGGGAGAAGCTATGGCACCTTGGGGGAGCTTTCGGATGACGAGTTGGAAGAAACCCGGAGACAACAGGATATCAAGTCTCGGGAGGAAGAAGAGGCTAGAAAGAAGACGTGGCTATTAAACGAGGAAACTTCGAGGTTCTTGAAAGACAAGACCATGTGGTTCCTTGCGGCTGGCTTCTTCTTTGTTTCTGGTATGTCTAAAGAAAGCTTTCTGACGGTACATATACTAACAAACATAATAGGCCCAGGTGAAGCCTTTCTCACAAACCTTGGAACAATCATCGGCACGCTCTATCCGCCAACAGAGACCCCAACAACCTCAGCAGCAACCCACGTCTCTATTGTAGCAATAACATCCACCATAGCTCGCATAGCATTCGGAACTCTAACCGATGTCTTCGCACCCGCCACAACCGGCCACCCCAACCAATCCCTCAGCAACTCCCTCTCCTCTCTCCCACCCCGCGACACCCACAAACCCTTCTCCATCTCCCGTGTCGCCTTCCTAATCCTCACCGCCCTCCTCCTCTCCCTCGGCCAAGTAATCCTCGCCTCAGGCCTCATCCAAAACCACGGCGAACGCTTCTGGATCGTCTCCACCCTCATTGGCACAGGCTACGGTGCCATCTTCTCCCTCACCCCGCTCATCATAACCGTCATCTGGGGCGTCGAGAATTTCGGCACGAATTGGGGGATCGTAGCGATGGTCCCGGCATTCGGGGCTAGTGTCTGGGGAATTGTGTATAGTACTGTGTATCAATGGGGCGCGAAGATGAATGAAGGTGTAGAGGGTATGGAGGAGGATGTGTTGTGTCATGGGAAGAGGTGTTATGAGGGGAGTTTTTGGGCGATGGCTGTTAGTGTTTGGATTGGATGTGCGCTTTGGTGGTGGGCTTGGAAGGGGAGGGGTGGGTGGAGTAGGAGGGGGATTGCTGTATAAAGGGCTTGGAAAGAAGAGTGTATTGTAATTGATAGCAAGAGGGGTTGTATATATTCTCCTACGGCTCGTATGCATTTGGACATCGGTTTGCATAATGGTTGGCGTTTTGAATTAGCGACATCCTTGGAAATTGAAGCGATAATCTATTACCACTTGTCTCCTGAATTTTGTTCTTGGCCATGAGATATGTTACGATGTCGATAATCTGAGTTCTTGCCCGTCACCATGAGATATCCCGCCGAAATCAAGACATGCATCTATATTCGCTCGAATCAAATGAAAGACAAGACGACCATTTCTATGTCACCAGCAATCGGCAATCCGCACTAACAATCTAATCAGCTGGGTATACGTTTCCTCCATCACCCTTCAAACCCCTCTACCAAAGCCCAAAACAAAACAACCTCATCCTTCAACCCTCAACTCGACTCCTCCACACACCCAACAAAAGTCGGCGTCCCAGGACTCGTGCCCAGCGTCGAATCAGTCTCAACGCTCATCCCCCTCCCCAACGGACTCCCCTTCATCTTCCTCCCCTCTTGCTTGACTCTCACAAGCGGCCTCGTGGCTTTCTTGACCGGTCGATAGGGACTTTCCGGAGTTCGCGATGTTCGGGCAGGAGAAGAAGAGGGTGCGCGTTGGAGCCATGGATCGGGTGTTTGATGGCGACGAGCCTCGATCGTGCGGGGTGGTAGAGAGGGGGATTCTGTGGTTTGCCGGACGTAGTCATCCTCGTAGTAAGCATCGCGGGTAGGTGATGCGTAGCCGCCGTGACGCTGGTACTCTTCGCCGTGGTGTTTGATTGGGCTTTCATCATACGGGTCGAAGCCCATTTTCCGTCTTGCTTCGTCACGGGCGGCGCGCCGTGCTTCGGTGCTGAGACCGCTGGTGGTGGATGCGTCGGTGAGGAAGAAGTTTAGGGTTTGATCGGGGATGCTGAGGTGGGAGGATTGTTGGAATTGTTGGAGGGAGGTGAGCCGGATGAGCATCTCGAGGAGGGAGAGGGAAGTGCGGATTGTGCCGTATGGGTCGCTGCGGGTGGGGAGGGGGATGTGAGGGGTAGGAGGTGCGGAGTGTTCTAGTAGTGAGGAGTCTGGATTTCGGGCTGCTGGTGTTCGAATGAGTTGGGTGTATGGTGTTGGTGCTGGGGATTGAAATGGAGTCGGTGATTCCGATTCGAGGTGAAGTTCTTTGAGGTTCTTGTTGAGTATATCTTCATTTGGTGACAGAGGCTCTTCCAGTTGCTCGGATCGTAAGGGCGATGAGTCACCACTTGAGCTTGGGATTGATTCTTCTTCATCCTCGGAATCAGGGTCCTCGTCTTCGTTATAAACCTCAAATGCGAGCCATTCATGGTCTAAATCTGGTGGCAAGCGCCAGGCTTCACTGAATTCCTCCTTCACAGGGGTTTCTGGCAGCACAGAACTCTCCCGTCGGAGTTGCTGGTCAATTCCATCTTGATCCTCATCATCTTCGTCGCTTAATGACTGACTTGCAAATAAATTTGAAGTTTCCTCGTATGTGTCGTCCCTTATTTCATCTTCCTCCATCATTCTCGTAGGCGACTTAGCGTTTATGTCGCGTTTCAACAATAGCACAGGACTGTTAGGTTCTCCGTCATTGCCGATATTGAGTATTTTGCCGGTGTCTGCATAAAATATCTTGGATATTTGGTGGATTGGGAGTATTTCGCGAATTCCAGCAAGTTGAACTCCGTCAAAAGGACCAGGTTGAGCAGCGTCTTCCTCAAAATTATGTACTCTGTCATCATCCAGATCTTCGACAATGTGTAGTTGATAAGCGTATTCGTTAGAAGCATTTACCTTTGCCGTAAATGATTGTCGTCCGTTGGTAGCGTTTGACATCCTTTCCGAGTCGCTCAAAGGCACACGCATAAGTTTAACTTGTGCTTTGTGGAGTACTTCTTTCCACGTCATCTCCCTCTCGCTCTTTCGTGTACTCTCATGCATATTTCCATCCCCATCGATTTCCGTTCCATTTCTTTCGACTGCAGCGTGGCCGGCAAATAACATGTACAAAGACAATGTTAAGGGAGGCCCGATTTGCATAGGCTGTGAAGGATCTTGGTTGTATGCGAAGTCTCCATGAGATAATATTGTACTTGCCTGCATCAGTCTCGATGGTGATACGCTCTGTGGCAGACCAGTAGAGGGATTCGCGCCAGATGTTGCAATCGCAAGATTGATCAGCGGTACGGCATCGTCAATCCTGATGATTAGAGCCTTAATATCTTCGATGATTTGCAGTACCTCTAATTCAAATTCTGCTCTTGACCTGGCATCACGTTTACTTCTCGGTGACGCTTCCTCCGCGCCAGAAGCCTTCTCAAATCTCGCACCTAGTGACTGTATGTCCCAACGAAGGGCCTTTGTTAGGGTTACTGCAGACTCTAAAGTGTTGTTTCCCCTCGCAGAACTAGCACGCATCATGCCGTTAGCGAAACCTCAAGTGAAGGGGCATATATACACTCACATCAACTCTATCATATCAATAGCAGGATATACAATCTGCAAGGGATGTTTAGTGACCGCGTGCACGTCAAGGCGGTTGACCTACTCTCAGTTTCCCTTCGAGCTTAGTTTGCAACTTTCGTAACTCTTGAAGCACCTTCTTATCCTCTACTTTCTATCATAGCAAGTTAACGAATTTTTCATGAAAAGCATGGCATATAGCCACAAGTCCATCGGGTGTCTACCTTTAGAAAGCGCGTGGCTTGCCGAGTCGTGTATTGCACGGTATAACAAATTCCCACTCTTCATCAAATCAGCTACAGAGTCCATGGTGAGGACTTCCGTCCGTACCTAATTGCATGATTGTAGGCATGCTGGGTGATCTATAAAAAAGAATCAGCACGTGATCCAAAAATGGTCATCAGAAACAGATTGTCTACCTTTGCTAGCAGCACCTCCATGTTGCAAAGACAGATCCAGCAGTTTCTTGATCAGCCGATGTACATCGCTGTGTCGTATTTGGCATCCAACGAAATCTAGAAACGCTTCTATGCTCAAGTTCTGTCGATTTGGCGTTTGTTGCGGTGTTGATGTTAGTGGTGTTAGGTCGACAACCTTCAGCCACTGAAGACGTGTGGGATAAATTTAGCGCTACCTTCAGGCTTCCAGGCTCGCGTTGTATTTCTTTAGCTCACGTTTGATATCAGCCCTTTCAAACCCAATGAATTTATATTTCATAGAAAAAAGCCGTAAATTCATTGTAAAAATTGCCGTTTCTTATTTTTCACCTGTCAATTCTGAGTCAGTCCAGTCATAGTTGACTCGAAATAGTCACTGTGACGTACCGCCACAGCCCTCCTACCGGCCAAGACTTCGACCCCTCGATAAAACGCAGCGTATCGACCAGCCAGCCAGCCCAACAACAGCCCCACACTTCCTCACACTTTGATATCCATCCGTCTCCAGACTCCCTCGACCAAAAAAGTTCCTTTCAAACAACAACTGCAATCCGCAATCATGTCTGACCTCAATTCTTGGGAAGATGATCCTGCCGCTCAGGACGACAATCTGTCACGGCAGACGCAGCAAATGAATATCAATAACACGCCACAGCAGGGTGGTCAAGGAGGGGCACCCAGTTTTCGACCGGGCGCAAATTCATTTCAACCAGGAGCACAATCTTTCCAGCCAGGACAAAACTACCAGCAGTATGGCGGGGGATATGATCAGTCGGGATACCAACAACAGGGCTATTACAATCAACAAGGAGCCCAGGGCGGTCAGGGTCAGGGTGGTTATGGATATCCTCAATATGGCCAGCAACAGGGTGGCTACCAGCAATACCCCCAAGCTGGAGGATACAACGCTGCGTACAACCAAGCGCCAGGCGGGTTCAATCAAAGTTACAGTGAGTTATGATACCTACGTTAATATTCCCTACTTTGTTCGGTCTTACCAGATATTCCCCGCTTGTTTCGCCTACTATCTCTTGCTCGTAGCTAACTTCCGTTTCCAGACCAGCAGTATGGTGGATACTCTCAGCAGCCACAAGGGGGGGCGTCGACATCACAGCAAGCGCCTCGACAGACACCAACGATTGCAAAACGGCCAACCGATGGCTCGGGAGCGGCGGATCTCAATAAGCCGGTTACAACGAAGGCGGGGGCACCCAAGGTCTTGAGCATTGGAGGAGACGCACCAAAGGCGAAAGTCTTAAGTATCGGAGCAGATGCAACGAAACCCAAAGCAAAAGTTTTGTCCATAGGCGCACCCGCTGCCGCCCCTGCGGCTGCGAAACAAGATGGCCCAGAAGCAGCTGATGCTGGGGCCAAGGTCACTGCAGCAAAGGCAATTGAAAAGACGGAGAACAAAGCGACTAAAACAGAGAGTGGTACAACGTCACCTACCCCTTCATCCGGTCGATCGAGTCCCACTAGAGCTAAGGCCGCTGCTGCTGTGCGAGACGTTGATGCGGTGGAAAAGGAACAAGCCGCCGATGTGGATGAGGAGACGCTCAAGGAAATTTACGGCAAAGAGCATGTCAATATCATTTTCATTGGTCACGTCGATGCTGGAAAGTCGACATTGGGAGGTTCTATATTATACGCTACCGGAATGGTTGACGAACGGACTATGGAGAAGAACAAAAAGGAAGCGAAAGAGATGGGTCGTGAGACATGGTATCTCTCCTGGGCGCTAGATCTTACAAAAGAAGAAAGGTCAAAGGGAAAGACGGTAGAGGTTGGTCGTGGTTTCTTCGAGACCGAGAAACGACGATACAGTATTCTGGACGCCCCTGGACATAAAACTTACGTACCAAGTATGATAGGAGGTGCCTCGCAGGCCGATGTGGGAATTCTTGTTATTAGTGCGCGAAAGGGAGAATACGAGACTGGTTTCGAGAAGGGTGGTCAAACTCGAGAGCATGCCATGCTGGCGAAGACTCAGGGTGTCAATAAACTGGTAGTGGTTATCAACAAGATGGACGATCCTACGGTCGAGTGGTCGGAGAAGCGATACACTGAATGTACGACGAAACTCGCTCAGTTCTTGAAAGGCACTGGTTACAACTTGAAGACTGATGTTTTCTTCATGCCTATTGCAGCACAACAAACCATGGGTATCAAAGACCGGATACCAAAAGGCGTCGCACCATATTATGACGGCCCATCTCTTCTCGAATATCTTGACAATATGACAACTTTAGAGAGAAAAGTCAATGCTCCTTTCATGATGCCAATTAACGGCAAGTACCGAGATATGGGTACCCTTGTGGAAGGCAAGATTGAGGCAGGCGTTGTAAAGAAGGGCATGTCTTTGATAATGATGCCTAATCGGGACAAAGTCGAAGTTGCCGCATCTTACGGCGAAACCGAAGAAGAGGTACCGTTGGCTCAAAGCGGAGACCAAGTTCGATTACGGCTACGTGGCATTGAAGAGGAAGACATTCTCCCAGGTTTCGTGCTTTGCTCGCCAAAGCGTCTTGTCCACTGTGTCACAGCCTTCGAAGCACAAATCCGTGTTCTGGAATTGAAGAGCATCTTGTCCGCTGGATTCAACTGTGTTATGCACGTCCATTCAGCGATCGAAGAGGTAACATTTGCTACCCTCCTACATAAGCTGCAAAAGGGAACTGGGAGAAAGAGCAAAGTTCCTCCATCGCATGCCAAGAAGGGTGATAGCATCATTGCAAGAATGGAGGTTATCGGCGGCGCTGGGTCGGTTTGTGTTGAGAAATTCGAAGATTACCCTCAACTAGGACGATTCACCCTTCGTGATCAAGTAAGTCAGATTCTATCACTTTTTGTACTAGATACTAATATATATGCAGGGACAAACTATTGCAATTGGCAAGATCACCAAGCTCATTACGGACGAAGCCAACGCTGCTTAAATCGACCGTTAGAGCGTCACAAAAGTCATACGTGGATATTTGATAACAGCTCGGGTTATGGCTGAACGAGATAATGACATTACTTTCCGGCACGGAAAAGATCCTAGTCCTGTGTATTCAGCATATGGCTGGGCATTTTACATTTAGGGGGTAGATAGACGCATTCTACAAAAGCCATTTGGCAGTTTTTGAGCACTTGCTTCCTTCTTTTAACTTCGATAATTACTTTACTTGGATCAATCTTTCAGTACCTAGGTAAGTGCCTATTCGCTTAATTTGACACCCGGAGCAACAACTCTAAACCCATTTTGAAATCATCCTTCTCCATCATGTTTGGCCTTCTAATCCAATCTGGAGACTATTATTCAAGCAGCCAACTCCTTAAATTGTTTCAAATCCCCAACGACAGGCTCCAACATCTGCGGCACCAGAACCGCCGCATCACCTTGAAACCAGAAATCCCCTTCTCTCAAATCACTGGCACTACCCAACTCCCCATCATCCATATTCACAACCGCCACTTTAGCACCAAACCTACAACACCGTCAGTGATCCCCTATTCACAAAATAGAAAATCAACTCACCGTCTCGCAATCTCCACATAACTACTAGCCGGCCACACCGTCGCCGTAGTCCCAATGACCAAAATCAAATCCACGCTCTCCCCAGCCTCAATCCACTCATCAATCCCCTCAATCGTCTCACTCGGCAACGCCTCCCCGAACCACACCACGCCAGGCCTCAGCAAGCCGGTCTCACAAGATGGACAATGCGGTAGTTCGTCCTCGGGAATGGCCTTAGGACGACGCGGGTCGAGGTGATTGTGCATTGATTTCGCGGCGGGCGCGAGCCGAGTTTCGATGTTTTCGGGCGTGATGGTTAAGGCTGGGCATAGGGGGTCGGTGAAGTTGTCGATGTCGAGGTAGGTGCAGGAGTCGTTGAAGCATTTTAGGTTGAAGAGGGTTGAGTGGAGGAGTTTTAGTTGGGATGGGGGGTGGGAAGCACGTTGGGAGAGGCCTAGGGGATTAGTGTGTGGAGGAGATAAGAGGGTGGGTGGTGTACCATCGACGTTTTGACTTAGACATTGGAATCCTTCTTCGCCTTTTTGGCGGGCTAATTCGGCGAGGGCGAAGTGTGCCATGTTTGGTTTGGCGTTGAGGGCTTGGTGGCGGCGGAGGGCGTAGAATAACCACTTGCTTAATTAATATATACTTCTCATTTTCATCTCGATCTTCTTCCACGTCTCATCTCTCATATTCAATCCGTTCTTTTAACCGACATAAGAAAGTAGTAACTCACAACCAACCCCGGATCATTCTCAAAAGCCTCCGGCGTAGCCAAAGACGTAGCCCTGTAATTCCTCCACATCCCCCCTTTACCCCGAAAAGTGTCGAGGCCGCTGGCGGCACTTAGCCCTGCGCCGCAGAGGGCGAGGATTCTTTTGGAGTTTAGGAGTGCGGTGTGGAATTCGGGGATGGATGTTGAGGCCTGGGTGGGTGTTAGTTTGGAACATAGTTCTGAAGTTTGGGGATTGAGGAGGATATGAGGTCTGGTTATAGATATAGGGAGGAAGGGTATAGAAGAATATATTAAGTTTACTTTGCTCATTCCTACTTCTCGCTTCGGAGGTCTCATGGTTCCGAAGGAGGATATGTATTTTGATGTCATGATTTCTGGCTTAAAGGCAATGCTATGTCGAGGGGATAGTGTATGCAAAAGGGGGGTTAGAGACAATTCGCAGATACGATGAGTATGAGATGTATATTTGTATATCATGATTCGAGAGCGTGAGATTGTAAGTGCATGATGTTGCCTGGAGGTCAGGGGAGCCAATGAGATGGATGAGAAGCGTCTCACGTGATGGGGTCTTATGCGGAAAGCTCGAGTTTTTCATCTGTTGTTTAAATGGCAATAAAGATTGCCCATGGAAGTCATGATACTTGGCTAGGAGTCGCAGAATTTGTCATTTCTATCAAGGGGCTTTTGTGGCTTTGCGAAGTACAAGTTCATCTGCATCTGCATCGGTCGCAAAAAGCCTCAGTGATAACACATTGGGAGGTATCCATTGGTCTGGCCAATTCATTCGTAAGGCAGAAGAAACAAAATTCCATTCCTGCTCTTGAGATGATGTTGTAGCCGCTTTTGCAGTATAGCAGATCCACTAACCTTATTCAAAACAAGTAGCGGAAAGAGGAAAGATAGCACTTGCTAGCTTCTGGATTTTAACTATGTCCAGTATATGAACTCAAGAACTTGCAGACAAATAATCATATTTATTACATCTAGTTTCGACTTTTCCAAAGTCCGCTAGCGGGTATCTTATAATATTCAACAGAGAAGACGAATTCTGCGCAGTAGTAAGCCCAAGATATCGAGGCCATAACAATGCCTGTACGCCGTCCATGTCTAATGTTCCGATAACGATAAACATGATGCAAACTCCGTAGACTATTGAGGAATTCCGAGCTCGAGGTCTTCGCTCACCGTGGGCGGAAATAGACCATGAAGAATAACTTTCTGATCACTTCGGTATCGTTCGAGCTCCTCTTTGGCCAATGGGTATCTTCTGATTCTATTCCATCGATTGCATCTGCAAGAATCGTCTTGTGGTAGATTGTATATTTTCGAGGCGATGCGATCTCGAACTTTCTCTGATAAAGCTGGGATTTTCAAGAATGCTACTAGGTCATGGTCCGTTTGCTGGAAGTTGTCCAAGTACCTCAGCCAACCATCCTGGTCCAATCCTCGCATTACTTCAGCTCGTTCTTTCTCGGAAGAATACGTTGAAATGAGACTGATTGCTAATGATCCTTGACAACATCTGCAACGAGAATAGTTAGTTACGGTTTCAACTGCCTTTCAACCATCGCGAGTGGAACTTACCCAGCAAATAATCCTACGGCCATTGCAAGAATGCTTCGGCTTTCGTTTATTATCTGAGCCCATGACAGGGTCCCGTTCATGATAGTGGCTAATGGGGAGAGCGATGCGTAGCACAATGCCGAGAGGACGACCATGGCCACGAAAGAGACGAGATCCATCAGGAGGCATACGGGGGCTATTGGCGGAAGACGAGTGGCTATTATCTTGCTCGATGCGACTGGCGGGATGAAGGAGGCACAGATGGTATTGCAGAGATTCCAAACTACGACAACATTTCCCTGATAAGGCTGAGTAAGTTTTCTCATCATCAACACCGAAAATAAATGCTTACTATTGTGTGCAGTAATTCCGAGTTAATAACGAAAGCACTGCTGTAATGCTTGCTTCCAGTATCCAAGAGCGTATCCTGAGCAATTATCTTCAAGGAAAACGACGTGGTTACCGAGCACACAGAGAACATGTACAACATTGCTTGTGTAAGATCGTATTCTCCTTCATCCACATAAGGGAGTTGCGGTAATTCCACTCGTGCTGCGAAGGCTAGAAGTCGACCAAAATGAAGCATGCTAAACATTGTCGTTAGAGGAAACGAGTCTAGGTTTGAGATATAATCAAACGAACAGTACGTACCAGGCAAACGTTCCAGCTCCAAGTACAACGCAGTCTATCGTACTGAAAGACTGTACCACAAAAGAGCGATAGCAAATCATCATCGAAAATAATGCAAGAAAGGACGACATTACTACATCTTGTATCAAAGAGCCAAGCCTCATCAATGTCTCTGGTACACAGCCATGTAGCAATAGGCATAGCCCAGACCATATTATCGAAAGAGAGCATGTGGCAACTATCGTAATAAAGTGACCCGTATACTGTGTGAGAATGTTGTCATGACTGCTGAATCCATGTTCTGAAAGAAGAGTTTCGATTCCCCAGAACACGGGGAAAGCAGTCAGAATATGAAATGCAACTGATTGCAATCGGACCCTTCTCGACCCGTTCGTCGACTGTACTTTTGGCATCGGGCTTGGGGTATTGTTGGAGAGAAAATATGCTCCATCGTTTGGACTTGTCATTTCGTTGGGGAAGACAATGATGGTTAGTCGTCATAAGGAAATGAAAGCAGATAGGCTATCAGGAAGTGAAGCCAAAGCTAATCATCGGAATGGATAGCAACAGAGCGAGAATGTGTAGAGGTACAGTCTCCCAGCGACCGAACAACGGCAACTGATGTTGACACATGCTGTCCGAGACCCAACATGCCTTATTAACCTCTGAGCGGTGCCTCTATTGCAGAAGCGCTTACTTCAAAGATAGAGATTCAAAAGGCGAGTGCAGGATTGTCCCAAGGTACATACGCGAGACGAGCTGTACTCTGCTATTCCACTCTTGGACATCCGACGACTGTTACGAATTTACGAGTAATCAATAGTCTGGAAGAATGAGCGGGTAAAGTCATTGCTACAAACCACGTTACACGTCCGCAGCACTTCCTGCAAAGTCGGTCGGCACTTGTAGTTGTGTGCTGAAGGAGTCACCCTATATACTTCAGAAGGAGCCGCATAACAGAGCGATATTGACTGTTGTAACTGTGTAAAAGAAGGAGGTAGGCGAGTGGAGGCATCGTGATGTTGGGCAAAAAGATGCACAGATACACATTCTCACGTGCGGTGAGAAATAGCTGTATCATGATTCGCTGTGAGCCGAGGACCCTCGTTCCTGAAGCTAGCAGTGCGCTCTCCAGTTTATGGCAGAAAATTATATCTGCAACTTCATTTGTACATTTGTATATTCCATCGTCAAGAACAATTGCGAAGTCTGACGCGTGATCGCCACGCTTCTATGTTTAAGTGGCCTAGACATGCGGTCAGGTCGTTAACATCTAAGACTTTCCGGTTAAATTTCACCATCACTCGGGGTGCGATCCCATCGGCTTCACGGCCCTCACGGTTCCTCGCGATGGATTCAGCTCGTCCGACAGACCAGGACAAGAAACGGCAACACCAAGGCAGACAAGGCCAACCGTGGGGAAAGAGGCAGAGGACAAAGAAAGAGAAGCCTGTAAAAGAAGGCTCAAACGATGAGGTTTTGATTGCCGATATTCGGGCTCTGCTCGCAGCCCAGAAACTGTCAGATGCTACATCCGTAATCGATACGACGGCGGAAAAGACTGGCGACCCTCCTGCTGGCTCAGATATACTTGCTGCGGAATCCTCGGTTGTTGAAACGAAGGACAATGGACAAGAAGAAGTTGTTGAGGGAAAGAAGACGCCCCTGCCAGCACCATTTTCCGAGATCGAAGTAACGGTGCAAGAGATATCTTCAACTGGAGATGGGCTTGCAACGCATAGCAGCTCAAATCAGATATATGTGGTTCCTTTCACGGCGCCGGGTGACGTTGTCAAAGTGAAAGTAATAAAGCATTTTGAAAAGGAACGATACTCTCTTACGGATTTTCTGTCTGTCGTCACGCCCGGCCCTCTGCGGGATGACAGCCGGATCAATTGCAAATATTTCAGTAAATGTGGTGGGTGTCAGTTCCAGATGATGGACTATTCAGAGCAGTTAAAGCACAAGAAAAGAATCGTTGAAAAGGCATTCAAGAACTTTTCAGAATTGTCACCTAAGCTTGTACCGACGATTAGGGACACCATAGGAAGCCCATTGCAGTACGGATATCGTACGAAACTCACTCCCCATTTCGATGGCCCACCAGGTCATCTCAGCAAACAGGACAAGCGAAATGGAGTGCGAAATTTCTTTACCGAACCACCGCCTATTGGTTTCATGTTGAAGGGCCAACGAAAAACATTGGACATTGAGGACTGTCCAATTGGTACTGATGCGGTCAGAATGGGTATGAAGAGGGAGAGAGCGAATGTCGTCAAGAATTTGAAGACATATAAAAAGGGCGTAACAATCCTACTTCGGGAGAGTACTGAAAGAGTGCAGAATGACGATGAAAAAGCGTCAACCACACCTGACGATTCCATCAAGGTTCAAGGACCAAAGCACACTGATTTCAAGACATGCATTACAGACAACAATGCTACGTCTACCGAGTACATCGACGACTTCGTGTTTACCAACACCGCCGGAGCGTTCTTCCAGAACAATAACTCCATCCTACCAGATTTCACTCAATATATTCGAGAAAACATTCTACCCCCACCTAGTCCAACCGCTCCGGCGATCAAATACTTCATCGATGCATACTCTGGCTCTGGTCTCTTCACCATAACTCTCTCATCACTATTCAAAACTTCGGTTGGAATTGACATCGCAGAGCCCTCGATCGTATCTGCCCGCCAAAACGCAGCGCTCAACAATCTGCCACCAGAGCAATGCAAATTTATTGCAGCAGATGCTCCTAAACTTTTCAACTCCATCCAGTATCCCAAAGACGAGACCGTTGTCGTACTTGATCCACCAAGAAAAGGATGCGATGAAAGCTTCCTGAATCAACTGCTCAACTTTGCGCCTCGGAGAGTGGTATATGTCAGTTGCAATGTCCATACACAGGCCAGGGATGTGGGCGTGTTGGTACGTGGTATGAAAGGCTCGAAGACAAGATATGAGATTGAGAGCTTAAGAGGTTTCGATTTCTTCCCTCAGACTGGCCATGTTGAAGGTGTGGCCGTGTTGAACAGGGTCGAGGTGGATACAAGCACATCTGCTACGATCCCGGAGCCCTCAAGCTCGAAAGCTGGTGTTGATAGCACAGAGACTGTGGATGTGCTCGTGGAACAGCAGCCGGTCGAAAATCAAACGGCAGCTACATAAATGCAATTAATTTTAGGATACCCGTTAAAATTATTACAAGGTTTCCTATATTCTTCCGGGGTGCAAGTACTAATAGATAGGTTTTATTTTTAATTGTTAGCCACTCCGCTTCGTAATGCCGAATGATCATTGTTCTACTACTCGGCACCGGCCTTCGTGCCTCAGTGGTTTAGTGATGAACTTCCACTATTGTTCAATACTAGCTGTGTTGTTTGCTTTACTCTCTTTTTATGTTGATGCTATTTGTTCTCGACGGTCTGGAGTTGTATACTGTGATGGCTGATGCAGGTGACTATTTGTTTCGAGTATCTTTACCACATGTCTACAGTTTTTGTCGGTTGCTCTGCTGTTTCATATCATAAGCCTGTTCTATCACATCATATTTGGCAGGTGCACAGCTACATCCAAAGCTTTGTTCATTATTTATTATCTAAGCTGCAAACATACTTTTGCGAATCGAGATCTATTATAGCACACCTCGTCCAATAGCTTTTCTTGCATAGATGTCCCTTCGTCTGGTACCCTTATACTTCTGACGGGCTTTTGCTATTCAAAAATGCTCTTGCCTTTTGCAACACTCATTCCTCTGGACCTAACAAAACACCATCCACACGACGTGAGGCGACGTGGTCTGCATAAGCATCCTGATTGAATGCCCTCCCACGACGAAGTGAAGCGAGGAATTCAATGTAAGTATCCCAATCATATGTCCTCCCCATTTCAAACTCCGGGATCTCCACCCCATCCATGTCCACCCCATCCCATATGGTCCGCGTATCTGGCTGTTGATCCACAAACGCATAAGTTGGCTCCTCTTCCTCTTCTTTCACCTCCTCAGGATTACTCTCACTCTTCTTAACCCAATACATCATCCTCACCACCGGTTGTTCGCCAGTCACGGGATATTCTCTGCGTCTCCTTAAAAGAACAATGATTGCTCGATATCCCCGACTTAGCGCAAGTCTTCGATCAGACTCAATTCGCATTTGAAGCGACTCGTTTTCATGTATCCCGTCTAGAAATGAGGGACCTATTATGAACGATAGTGCTGCGTGGAACTCAATCCTATATTGGGTCTTGATTGTGGCTTCTTCACCACGAAAACATGAAGGACCTAGCATCAGCACATTCCCATTCTCGTTGTCGGATGGTAGGTGAAATACACCTCCCCTGTTCACGACTTCGGGGTCGGATAGAATGTGCCAAATGTCGTCCCAGGCCTCGTTGGAAATGTTCGGTGTGGGTCTTCTAGGAGGCAGTGTCTTGTCATCGAAAGCAAATAGATCGAAGATTTGTTCGTGGGGAGCAGCTTGTGCGGGGCCGCTGATATTGTGGTCTGCGTTGGGCTGAATGTCCTCCTCTATGTTGATGTGGGGGGCATGTTGCTCTTCTACGCTGTCGTTGGGGTGTCGATCCCCTGTGTGGACCACTTCGACCACAATAGCGTTAGAAGCTTGCTCCTCTGCCACGTTATTGTCAGTTCCTTGCCCCATATTGACAGCTTCAACTAAATTTTCATCGACAGGCTGATCTACGTCAACGAATACCGCCTCGTTATCATCAAAAGCGGACTCGTCGGTATCACCTGCCATAGGCAAGTCCTCATTAACAATCTCATATGCGTCCTCAATTCGCTCGTCGTTGTCACGGGAGGCTTCCCTCACTGCATCGATAAGATCACTCAAGCCACTTAAGACTCCAGTTTCTCTATCTGAGACTTCTTCCTGTGCTTCGACATCATCGTCCCAGCTCCCTTCCACAGCTATTTCTCTATTCCCTTCCTGTCTATGAATCGCCGTGTTCTCAGCAAGGTCTCGTTGGGCTCTAAGATATCTAGACATGACATCGGGGAAATCATGCTCTTCCTCCTCATGATCGTCTTGGATAACGGCGTAGTCTGCATCTGGAACCTGCACTATTTGGACTGGAAATCGAGGGAGTCGCGAGTTTTTTGAGTCGAAGCGGAATACTGTTAGATCTGTTTTCTCAGCTATCGGGTTATAGGTTGAAGGTGAAGCTGTCCCTATCTGTTGGGTGTCAGCCATCTGGTATGATATCTGTCAAATGACCCGAGTACTTACCTGTTGAGGCACGAGAAGGTTCTCATATCCTTCGAAGACCCTAAAAACTGAAGCCATCCTCTCCAGATCGTTATACGCTGGAATCCCCATTTTGAATTTTTGTAAAAAAGAAAGGTCAAAATCAATGAACCACGAAATTGAAAATCTGATGCGCTGTTTTTGGGCGTTTGAAGTCACTGCTTCTAGCTTGTAGAAATTAGTTGAGCGTCGAAGTGAGCGAGCGAGTGATCTCTCTTCGACGGGATTTTGAACTTGTTGGAAAATGATGTTTCTACTTGGATGTCGACTTGGGATTCAATACGCTTCCATGATGCCTAGCTTAGTCTGAACCCTGATATGTAATATGGCATTTTCCTAGTGAATTGTAAACATTCTAGGTGAATAAGCAATTGAATACAGATCTCGAAGGTTGGAAATTTTCTAATTATACGAATTGATAATCCCTGTATATTTATTTATATTCCATCTATCGGCTTTTTGGTGTGGCTATGTTTTGCATCTTGAATGTTTTGTATATTAACACAGTTATGTCTTGTAAGGTAAAGTTAAATTGTCGACACTTCTACTTGGCATCAAAATTATTCATAGCTAACACTGCTTTTGGAAAAGGCTGTGAAGAACAGGAGCAGGGTAATGAAAGCAGAAAGATAAAGACACATATGGGTTACTTTGTAACAAGAACACTTTTCACAGGAGTGTATGGTCATATCTGCAGTGGTACACTACTTAAGCTATTACAATACAACAATGTTCCTACTAGTGAGTATCGAGCTTAGTGGTATGTGATTAATATTAGATACAACCACATTGATTTGCAACTCAGAAGTTGTGAATCAATGCAATGATCACATTTTTCTAGCTAAAGCTGATAATGAATAAACGAAAGTGAAGTAGATATGTTGTGATTAGGAGTGGGTTTTTGAGTGCAGTAGGTAGATTCTGACATTATTTATGAAATCAAGCAAGAATGAGTACTTGATAATTCAAGAAGAAAGTATAATAGCTTGTAAGGCATTTCCTCTCTTAACCTAAAATCACCTGTAATCTTGTGTCCGCTTAGTTCCGTTCTATTATTGAATATACTACCTCGTACGAACTCCTCTCATTTACTCTCTTTAGATATCTCAATACATCCTTTCTCACTCTATTGCTCACTACCACCATTCACACTTCTTACCTCCCAAGAAGGTTCATGCCCTGTCTACAAACGTTGACAAGCTACTTATTATCTTGAGCTCGAAGAAATCAAGTGATTGGTGTATCATTCCTGGAGTGAGCCAAGGATATTGGTCACAAAGACAAATAGAGATGTAAAGAATTTACGCAGTCATTCCCGAGTGCTGAAGAAGATTAATGAGGGATACAAGATGCATCGGACTCGAGCACAAGATCAAGTATTCTGACAAGTAATCAAAAAGACAATCTTTATAGACTTTTTGTCAAGAACTTGTGAAGAAATATTTGTCTGTTGGTATTAGATAAGCCACATCACTTCCTGCTCAAGCTTGGAATCAAAACCAAAGAGAAAACCATTTTGCAGAATAAGAACCGCATCAACGACAAAAAACACAAAACGACAGCAATCCAACTCCCCGACCGTACGAAAGCCGTTAAACTCCTTCGGCCGCAACGCTTGTCAACTTCGCTTCCGCGGTTGATAAAGGAGGCGGAAGCGAGGAATCTCCCGATTTCCGAAGGAGGAAGATTTGATCACTTGACGTCGAGCAATCCCCAAGGCATTTCATGTCAATGGGGAATATGCCTGGATTATACCAGATTTGACACTCCTGATACCAAACCGCTAACGTGTTCAGTATCTTCAGAAACGCCATACAAACAACTGACTTAAGCGCCTGGAATAAAACAAACAAAGCAAAAGCCTGCGAGATTGAGATTCAACGCCACGATCTCGGCACTCCAAAATGTTGGACCCCGCGTTCCCGTCGTATCTTCTCACAAGCCAACATCTCAAGCCCCTCCCAACATTCGACGTGAAACTCCCACAAAAATCACAGCCCCATCAGCCCTTCCGCTCCGTAAAAAAACGAATCCTTCCCGCCCCCGCAGTCGCTTCCTGGCGAGATCATATGACTGGGTTCACGTGATGGACCTCCTTTTGGATTAAGCGAGTTGATATGGGAAGCGAGTTTAGGAGGGAGAGGGATGGGATGAGGATAGAGATGGGAATGAAAAACTCGATCGATGAACAACCTGGAACTCGGGAATTCAGAGACAAACAGCCCGTGTTCGGATGCGGGTTTCCTCTTGTGTTTGCGTCCCGTACCGGATTCCGCATATTTGGTCGATACACTCAAAAAATATTTTCTAGGAATAAGGAAACATACATGATCTCTCAACTTGACTCAACAAACCCTAAAAAAAATTTCTCTCAAGATCTTCACATCCCAGAACTCCCCATCCCCATCAAGCCCCCTTACATTTCCAAACAACAAAAACGCAACGCACACGACAGATCAAAAACGACCGATATCCGGCCCTCCATCCGCGCTGCACAAAACGCCTCGTCCCATCTTCTGGAGACACGTCAGATTTCCCCTCGACGTGGACGTCCAGACGTTACACATCGCAGGTGCGAAGGGGAGTGACGACATGTTGTGTTGGGCTTCTCAACGGTGACAACGAATGCGTTTAGGAGATTAATCTTTGGGAGGTTGCGCAGTTGTGCCCGAGTATTCATTCGATGGGGCTTCTTACCTATGCAACCTATCAGATAATAAGTGTGAGTTTTGCGCGGTTAAAGCGCAATGAGATAGTTCTCGTTAGTCTAGATCTAGACTTGGTGATAGGCAAACCTTTGTGCGATGTCGTTGGAGCGCGTTCATCGGACCTGAAACCCCGAGGGGGTGTGTTTGGGTTAGTGGGGAGCAAGTGCCCAGTGATCGCCTCAGGGCTGGGCTGGCCATAGGGCTTGGTTCCCCCGTTTCCGTCTGAAAAAAGGGAGCCTTGGGGCTGTTACCCCACAACCAACCATTTGGAGGGGTAAAATAGATATACGAGGATACATCATTGCCATCTCTTTCTGCCTTTCCATCTGTCCTTTAGGGTTGGGGAAAGGAGTCATCTTTACATCCCACGTGAGAGGTGTTTTCACCGAGTGGTTTTTAATGTGTCGGAATTTCATTTTGCGTGACTGAGTTACTCCGTGGGGTGCGAATAGGTGAGATGGTTGTCACGAGTGGAAGGTGGGATGATACCCCCACTACAAAAAAAAGGGTCTAAGAGACCCCCACAGATGGGTCTGCTCTGGCCTTCAAGTTCGCGGGATGGACGAGGTCAAATACACTCGAGAAGTTGGCCAGGCTTCTCAGAACCGCCGGATTCCGTTTATGTTTTGTGATGAAAGTGCTATTCACGGGATGGAACACCAGGGGGACGAAATCGTGGGGAGCGAAATGGCTGAAGCCAAAAGGATACATCACTTGGAAATGCCATAGCGCAGATGATTCGGAAGGGAGGGATCATCTTTCTTTTTGTAAATGAACAGACGACTTTCTTTTGATCACATAACCACAAACCACCCCCATTTAACCACTCGTAAACATCAACAAGGAAAACATGGAACGTAGTAACCCGAGTCAACAGCATCCTCTGACTAACTCACCCACCGCAACAACAAAACAAAAGTCTAGAATCTCGTAAACCTGTTTCTTCAGCCTGTATCTTGATTATTCCACACTGCGCTGTTCATCCGGCCTACATTTCCCCGAAACCAAAAAGATCACCAAAAACCTATCAGCCTGAGCGCGGAAAAACCACAGTGGGGTTCCGCGAGCGAACAAACCCCATTCAACGAACAAAATCCCATCCTCGTCTGAATGTATCCGCAATCCGGGAGGTTAGGCACTGATCTCCCACTCCACCATGAAACAGCGGTGAAAAGCGTCCAAACGCATTCGTGTGACTGGCTTGTTTGGTGAAGGCGGTATACCTGTGTATCTAGCGGTCAGATCCACGGGTCTAGGTCGTCTGGCTTCCTAGTGGTTGCATGGGCACCACGGCACTTGTTTGCGAGTACCCACGTTTCCGGATGCAGCAGCAGCAGTAGCCAGATGGAAAAGCGGTATGTATGTACAAACAAAATAACACGTAGAAAATGTGATACCTATTCATATATGTGTCTATCCCTAAGGGTACCCGCCCAAAGTTCCACGACATCAGTTTTTTTTCCACAGATAATTTTAATAATTTTTTGGTTGTGAGAAAAGAAAGGAAAGAAGGGGAGAAAGAGAAACGTGGATATAACACCGAGGGAATCCTGATCTTACACCCCACATTTCGAGTATTCCAAAGGCCACGACTAGAAGAACGCAGCCCCATCCCGTTGGAATTCCATTCCATTTGACGAAAGAAAGATCCAAAGGCCATTCTATTCAGAATCCGAAGACCAGCAAACAAACCAACTCACCAAAACAACAAAACATCTTGACGACTTTCCATCCTCACCGCACTCCTGCACGCGGTCACACACACACATCCAAACCATCCGCAACCATCCCCATCCCATTACTCAGCCCTTTCTACGCACATAACGACCCAAGGCCACTCAAATCCGCATCCTAAGAATACACCGGTCGCGCGGTGTGTTTAAGTCGAAGGGGAGCTTACGAAAGACTTATCGTTACATCACTGCCACACCCATCCAACAGGCGTTCGCGCTCCCACACCCACCCAACCCGCCTCGGTTTCCGAGCTTAGGAGTCATCGCGCCACGCACCGCGCACCAGGTGCCAACTATAGTTGTGTTTGTGTTGCAAGAAGGGGAAAGATATATTGTGTGAGATTCCCGGGGAAATCATTTTGGATTATTCAAGATACAAGTCGCAAAGGAAAGCAAGAAAACTCATACAACAAGAGAAGTTTTACTGTGAGGGAAAGGAAAGAATTATACACAGCATGTATATCTCAGGATCACCACGCTCAACGAGCTACGCAACCGCGTCACCCATGGACATCCCCACCTCTTCGCAGTCCACCACCTGCGCGTATCCCTCGTGGCCACGCCGCTCCTCGCTCTCTGGCAGCGACGCCGAATACCACAACCACAGTTTCGTGATCTCAGACGAGGAGCTCTTCGGATCGGAATTCGAAGACTCGGCCGCAAGCACACCGGCGTCTGATCTCTCGCGCAGTCCTGCGATGACGAACCTGTCGTCGCCGTATGTGGCCGAGAGCAGGAGTTATATGGAGGAGGCGCGCTATGTAGTTGAGAGCGGGAGTATGATGCGCGAGGTGGTGCGCCAGGAGAAGGCGAGACGGAAGAGGAGTGTTAGTGTGAATAGTAAGAAGGCGAGACGCGGGAGCAAGAAGATGGGCACGATTAAGGAGGTCGTGGAATGAAGGGTCGTAGGACGTGGAAGATGCTTGGATGCAAGCTCTTTTTATGGTATGTTTTTCTCTCGCCGTGTGGTTGCTTCAAGTATCTGTTGCTGACTTGCTGAGCAGGACATTTAAAATGAGGATATACCTTTACGGAGGACACCTTTTGAACAGGACAATACCTGTATACGAGTCGCACCTCATAATGAGGTAAAGCAACGACGGGAAATAATCCAGCCGACATTTGCATCGCGACACCACACTCTGGGGAATCGGCAACGTGTTCTCGTCGCGTCAAAGACAAAATATCACGACGGTCTCGCTGTCGCATCATCAAATCCGAAAGGTTGGCGACTCCCGAACGGGCTTTCTTAATCGGATAAAGAAAGCCCACCCGCATCCCCGAGATTACAACCATCAGCACGCCTGAAGATCCAGACACAACCGGGATTGGGAATGGACCGCATGGTGCACGCATTCTTACCACTTCTTGAAGATCCCCAGATTAGGGTCGTCAGCAAACCTGGGTTTGGCCAAAGGCTTTTACTTCGGCAGTGAGTGCAAGGCAGATTTGGTTTTGGTTGCATGTTAGGATTGATCTTCATCAATGCTGTTGGTGGTGTTTGGTGTGGGCAAATTGCATTGATGGATCGGGTTCTTGGAAACAACTCGACGGTCACCTCCGTAATGCGAAGTGGCGTATCACTGTCTGAAGCGCGCTGGTGTGTCTCCAAGCGCGATAGGATACTGTACGGAGTTAGTTGCCTGAGTGCCGGCCTCAGTGTTGTGTTGAGAACGAAGATCAGAAGAGTGACAGGGGAAGAGGATCGGCCTGCACTGGTGTGATTGAAAGATCCCAGAGGGAGATCAGGGAGTGATGAATCTGGACCACTCCAGTTCATCACATCACAATCACACTTTATCGAGGAAGTGCGGGGACACCGGAGCAAACAAAGTATATTGTTGGTGCTCGAGACGATGGGGCTTTTGGGGAAGTGAGCATGTGCTGTTGATTGTTTTTGAAGATATTTATAAATATCGATAGTCTGTTAGAATGCAAATTGATTTCTCCCATCACACCAGTCTTCACAGCTTTCATTCGTCTGTTTCTATGTGACCTGTGGACTCGAGATGATCACTAGACTAACCTCGTGACTTTGAGAGGGACGTTATCTCTCGGGAGTGATCTCGGCCAACAAGCTGGCGTTCGGGAGCTATGGGAAGTGGGTAGGAGGCACGGGCCTGCCCTAGCCCGTCCCGTATCGTGGGCGCTTATTCAATCCTGGTTTGTCTGCAAGAGGAACTTCCGAAGACTTTGTGTGGTGGGATCCGGCCACAGAGCTGACCATTGAGAAAACTTGAAGTATTCGAATTTCTCATCCGAAAGCCAATTGGTTCAAACAATATGTTGGTACATGATGATTTGGGAATGATCGTTGTTGGTATTGATTCCTCATTCTCGAAGGTAGTGTATCGGCGATACCTTTGCGCCAACACCCTCAATACAATGTTGTCTTGAGAATTCGTGAAAACCATGCCAATTCAAACAATACGTGCAGGTAAAAGGTCCGAGAATTTTGTTGAGCGATGCATTGTGATCTGAGAGCTGTTGTAGCTTCTGATAAACAAAAACCCGCAAGCCACCGAAGATAGGTAACGTGGGACAACATAAGGGAAAATACTCTGATACGAGTCCTGTGCCTAAGCCCCTCATCCTAAGTTTCTGTTCTGAGGGTGTGGTGAAAGCAGGTACCAACATCGAGCTGGAACCTGAAAGCACCAAGGTATGTGGGAGCTTGCAGGGTAATATATGTTGCACTGTTCGCCCACACTTTCTTGAATTAATTTAAAAGAAACCGACAAGATTCCGACTTGGTCGTGATACATGTTCGCTGATACCCTAATCGATAGGGACTACCCCGCGATGACCATTTTGTGACCGGCAGCAAGCAAGTGAGAGGATCAAGATCTCCTGTCAGAGCGGAAGCTTGGACGGTTGGTCACCACGGGAGCAACCACAATGTCGCACATGCAATGCAGTTGGAATGGAAATGTGCAGATGCAAGTCAAAAGATAACGATAGGAAGAAATCCAACAATATTGATCCGAGAGGGGCCGCGAGAACCTTCGATTTTGACCAAAGGAAAGAAATTGGGAACGGAGAACAAATGAACAAACTGCGTGGAAAGAGTAAGTGATAGCCCCTACTTTTGCTTGTGGAGTCTTTGGAAAGATCCTCAAATCAAATGAGTGCGAGTAAACTCATCACACCGGTGTAAGTGAATTGGCAAAAAGTGACATGAGCGACATGAGACAATGGATATCGAACTGTCGTGATATAGATTTTCTAGTCGCATATTGACCAGGCCGTGCTTGAAAATCGCAAGTGTAAGAGAGCAGATTTAACTGCTTTGGGCGGTGCGATTTCCCAACCCCTCATTTTCTTCTTGTCCACCTTCCAAGTCTTGCCTTTTGGCGCGCGATGGCTTGACAAGTCGTTGACAACAGACAACGTGCTACCGTTAGTGGTGGGTTTTGTGTGATATGCAAAGAAAAGCCAATACTCAACGGCGGTGATAGTGACGAGAATTCGACGGTGAAGGATATTCAAGAGACGATGTGGGACGCCGTCGGATTTTTGAGGAAATGTGATTAACGGATTATGACTCTTCTCGCTCTTATAGCTCCATGCCACTCACATTGGCTTTGTAGACGCTGGTGGGCATGGTGTGGGCTTTTAGTAGTCTGGGTCGTCCTGCTCTTTTTGTCGTTTTTGTATCGTAGATTTGGCATCGGGGTTTCGTAGTGTCGGCCATGATGAGGTCTCTTCCTGGTCGCATCCCTGGCCTGAGGCGTTGATAGGATGCGACTGTGATTCTTAGTGCAGACGGAAAATAGTGTCGTCGCGGGTGGAGGACCAGTGAGGAGGGAGAAATGGTCAGTGAAGTGCAGATATTTTGACGGGGATAACATTGTTCCGCCATGTCTCGCTTAGTGGGCCAACGGCAGGTGGGGAAAATGCGCGAGTACGGCAACGTCTTCCATCGTGCAGGCTGGGGAGAGTAGGGGACGTCGACACCTCTGCTGCCCACCTGCTTTGGCGCAACCATCACCCATCCAGGGCCCCAGGCACCCCGAAGGCTCGAACAGCATCTCACGACATGCCTCCGCCAGGCGACATAGCGCAGAAAGCACGCCGAAGAGCAGCGGACAGCTCCCTGAAGCAGTGCCATTGCGCGACCGCTCCACGCAGAGAAGACGCACATCTTGGGCTGCGAGCCTCCCGGATCATCAGTATTGCGCTCGAATTACAGGCTCTCCAGACTCCGGCCCCAGACTTCTCCTCCCCACTCATAGCCTCACTCAGAATGGATTCGGCATGGCCTATGACACCCGTTGCGCTTCCGGACGGGCCTCACTCCTACCCTCTCAGACGTTCGAACGCCCTCGAAACTCGAGCTCGTTGATATTGCAATTATCCACTGCGTTGTCATACCCCAGTGTGGCCTCACCGATTCGTCTGGCTCTCAGTCCAACCACGGCCACTTTTCCCTCGCTGCTGCTCTCATACGTTATAACTCGACTCAATGGCTCTGGCACGTCGCCTCGTGATGAGTATCTCGGCCCAATATCACAATTGCGAGCCAGTCTCCATCACAGTACGCTGTGCCGAGCTTGCATGGGCTGCTCTCCCGCGCAAGTGTGCGAACTAGTTCGCCTAGTGGAGAGCTCGACGGACGAGGCAAAGGGATCACTATATTAATATATACTGATGCCGAGCGAGAGAAGCTCGAGGAATGGGTAGACGTGCATTGTGTTTGAGCCACACTAGCATGGATAGCATGGATGGACTGCCAGGCTCATGCTTCTGAGACTTCCTTTCTGAGACTTGGGAGGTTTGTTAATGGTCGTTGATGTTCGTTAATCAGTTGTGTGGCTCAATATTGTAAGTGCAAATTTCTCGTTGTATTTCAATGTAATGCTTCCGGAGAACGGGTAAGCGAATCCCTTCTCCTACTCCTTCCTCCAAGGCTTGTTTTTTAGACTTAAGTTCCTTTGACTGGTGTTGATGAGATCGAAACGAGCATACTTGCTCGTCACTTGCATTGCTTTTGTTGCAACTCACCAGTCACGATCTTTCGCAACCGTCTCACATCGCACAAGTCCTATCATGTATGCTGGGGCTGCTTTGGGTGGAGATGCTGCCCCTCTAAGGGTCCCGGGGTCGTGCTCTTCCCATCGTGGTAGCGGTCTGCGCAGTGGCCGCCCTTCATGCTGCCCACCGCTGCCAGGTCACTGCGACTCGGTGCATCGAGATGAGCCGGACCGCATCCGCATCGAAAGTCCATGGGCGGACTGGCCAAAGAGAGCTCGGCTGGACATGCGAATCTAAATCTGTCCAAACCTGGAGTCGCGTCAACCACTTACAGCTCGCGCCACCGTCGATTAGGCGCCCTGCTCGAACACGGTCCACGCACATTTCCCCTGTCGCTCATGGGAGTGGGCCCTGGTCACTCACTCCAGGTCCTGGCTCTGGCTGTCCCGCCGACACCGCGAAGAGCAACACACTCCCAGCTCATTCTCATATACTCGAGATGGCCTCACTTGCACCTTCGCGCTTCCATACGTCCTGATCTGCTGTTTTCGCCCCTTTTTGCGTCTCTTCCTCCGTCATCTCTGCGTGTAAAATCGTCTTTGGCCCCCTTATCCCCAATCGCTCAAGCGCCAAACGTTTATTTGCTCCCAATACCCTCTCCCTCCCGCACGTCCAGACGCCCACAAGGGTGACATCTGTAGTACGAAAGCAGCCACCGTCCTCACAAGTCGTTGAATGTCTCGTAGTTCCCACGAGGTCCCGTGCTACGCCTGGTCGCCATTGTCCTCCCTCGTCGCACTCCAACGCTCCTCTTCTTCTGTCATATCGACCATTGATATACCACACCTGCCCACGCCGTCCTCACGCACAGGAAAGAGCTCGCATTGCGACGGCGAACCGTACCACCTACGCTCTGCAACCCATTGAATTGGTATCCTGCCCCATCCCATCTGATCATACCAACGTCGGGCAGCCAGCAACTCCATGTGACAAAAGAGAAGCAATTGGGCGTAGACTTTGATCAGCCCTGTACTGCAGGATCACGAACATTGGCGGGGCGGTAAAAGCATCAGATCTGTAAGTGGTTATATTTCGCGTGGGGTATACAAGTACACCCTTCTTCGTCTCGCCTTCCCCTCCTAATAAACTTTCTCGTGCCGGTCCGTTAGTGCCACGCTTTCATGCTGCCGTCCGACTAACATTCGACCCTCGTGGTATAGATAACACGATCGTCAACACCGCTGCCATGTCCGCCGGACATCTTGCGAGAAATCGCTCCATCTCAATGAGCTCCGGCCATTCTTCGAGACAGAAGATGGCTACACTGGCGGAGATAAGTCAAAGCATGCCGGCAGGAGCATCTCGGGACTTTGAGCCATGTGCGGCAACAGCGTCGATGTTCTTGTATGCGCAGGGGAACTCGGTTGTCTGCTGTCATCATGATACACTTACAATCGAAAGACGGTTTTCGAGGCATACAGAGGAGATTTCGATACTGGCCGTAGATAATGTGAGCGACAGAGGCGCCGGAAGACTAGTGGTCAGTTATGATGTCGGACAAACAGCAATTGTATGGGATTGCATGACTGGAGACGAAATTGCAAGATTTGCATCGTATGAGAATCTTACAGTCGCGGCTTGGATGAGAAACGGCAATGTTGCTTTTGGTAGGTCGTCCGATGTGATTTTGATCTTATCTACGCTAACAAACTCAGGTAATGCGCAAGGAAATGTTATTTTATTCGAACCGTCCACATCTGAGCATATATCTGCAAGAACGATAGATCAGATACCAATTACTGCATTAGCACCAGCTGCTGATTGTAGAACATATGCCATTGGGTTTGTGCTCAATTTCCAGTTCTAAAGCTTTGGCTAACAGTCTGCAGTTTTGCCAATGGATCACTTTTAATTGCTGCTTTGCAGCCAAGATTTACCATTCTTCATAATTTGAGCACTTCTAGAGGACCTTCGCCAATCGTTACGTTAGCGTGGCATGCTTCCTCATCACGTCAAAAATCCGATATGCTGGCTACTCAAACAAATGACGGTGATTTACGTGTGTGGAGTATTGCCAAATCTCCTACTAGCAGCGATACTGCAAAGGTGGTCAGAGTTCTGAAACGCTCTGATCAGTTCCAACCTGGTCCAAATTGGTTAGCATGGTCCAAAAATGGACGGATTATACAATATTCAGAAAGGTATGTGATGACAGTTTGCCTCCTTGATGCGCGCGCTTAAAACTATGCTGACACCACACCCTCAGCGAAACGTCATCGTGGGATGTTCGTACAAAGCATGTCACTTTTGATCCCATACCTACGCTGGCGAATGTAAGAGGTCTTGCTGTGTACGGCCCAGGAGCATCGCTGTTCACTTTGGGACCAAATAATACGGCGCAGCAATATGATCTAAATATTCCAGCGCAGCTGGTTGCGAATGTGCAGCACCCAGCCAATCTGCTTCCTCCCTCGCCTCCAGTATCGATCGAGGAGCAGAAAAAGCAAAATTCCTCAGCGGTGCCGCCGAATGCAGTGTTGTCCGCCGTACCTATTAATATTGAGATTTCCGAAAGTGACGAGGATGTCATGTCTCCTCTAGCAACAATGGCCCGCCAAATGGATCGGTTTGAGCAGGAGCGAGAAGAGCCTGATCGTGGTGGAAACATCAGTCCTGTTTCTTCGAGAAGTAGGGCATCTACCACTTCTAGGTCATCGGCTGGCTCTCGCGTTCACCAAGGATACAGAAAACCACCTCAGAAAACCATGTCCGTTGCTTCACGTGATATGTCCGAAGCCGCAACAACCATGTCTGTAGGATCCACGATACATACCCGCGCGCCTTCAGTTGCTTCGCGCGATAGTTTTTCGATGAGCAGTGTTACATCCTCTCACGTATCGCGTGCGTCGAGACGTGGTGGCTCTCGGCTACGACAGGAAATTCTCAACAGTCCAGAGGAACAGAAGGTGGTGGATCTCTTCAAGTTCGCCAAAGCTAGGTTGACCGACGTTCCATATAGCCATCCCGGCATTTTGGATAACACTCGGTTGACGGTCAACGATCTGAGGCTGCAAATGCTGAGAACGATATTTGGATGGCATGGTGAGGCTGATACACTAATTCAAGACGAGATTAGCAGACATCCCCAAGGTGCACCGCAACGTCTTCTGCTCGCAAAATGGATTGGCGATATCGACCCTGACATCATGGCCAATAGCTCCGAATCGATGACTTCGGCGGATTGGATGTTGCTAGCTTTGAGCGGTATTGGTGGCACAGCGTCGCAGGCAAAGGTCGCTCGTGCGTATGTTCAACGCTTGCTCGAGAAAGGTGATGTACACACAGCTGCAACGATCTTGATCGGTATGGGAGACCAGAATGATGCCATCGAGGTCTACGTGTCTCATAAACGATACATGGAAGCTGTGATTCTGACTTGCCTTGTTTATCCAGCGGATTGGTCGAGACAAGCGGAGTTGGTAAAGAAATGGGGTGGATGGGCCGTTCAGCATAGTCAGCAACAATTGGCCATCAGATGCTTTTCCTGCACGGAATCTGAATCCACGGAACCATGGTTCTCGCCATCAGCTCAAGCACTCACCTTTTCACAAATGCAATCACAGAGCATTCCAGAACTGCTCAGCCCTCCACTGTCACCTCCAGGTCCACGAGGTCCGCAGCGCAGCATTGCCAAAACGTCTGCACTCAAGCTTATTACCTCATTTGGTGACAAAGCTGGAAAAGCGAAATTCTTTGGACTTGGGGATGATGACCGGACCCCAGTTGGTGGAGGGGTTACACCAATCGCAGAGTCAGCGATTTCACCCCATGGCGGTGATATGACCGCCTTCCTCAGACCAAGTAACCGCAGCGTCTTGAACACCCCAGCATCTGCTAGAACCGCTACTCCAGGCGGCTTCTCAAGACAACGACTTCCGTCAATTGGAGAGATGCCATCTGATGTTGTCATTCCTCGACGACACCTGGAACCTATCAAGCTTTCCACCCCTGCTGACTCTGGATCTGATAGAGAGAACAAAGCCATGCAATCGCGCACAGGAGGAAACGCTTCTCACCCTGCTAATTTACAGCTCAACTCAGCGACTTATGATCCAATCAGCAGAGCTTCAACCGCCAGTCCAATGATGGAAAAGGCAAGATTCAAGTTGCAGCCATTGCCATCTCCTTCGCCGGAGTCTTTCAATCGTCTGCAAAAGAGCGCCGCAAACCGTCAACGCAATGGCTCACGTACTCGAAAGCCCGAGGATTTGACACTCAACTGGCCACCCATGGAGTCAATCGTTACAGGTGATTACATGACATCTCCCGATCCGTCCGTGGCTTCCTCGAGGGTCACCACAGCCTCTCGTTCAGTGGCCGGATCTGTCGCTTCGTCCACCAGGAGCCCAGTTGCGAGCGAGAGAAGTTACAGAAGTGACGTGGCAAGTCCCGTTGTCACAGGTAGAAGTATCGATGAGTATATCAGCAGTCTCGATTCCGCTCGTTACCACAAGGAACAATCTCGTCCAAGGCACGAAAGCCGTGATAGACATACAAGGGCCCGCAGCTCTAGCAGGAAGCCAAGGGCAAGAGAACCATCCGAGGATCGTTCTCGTAATAATGCTCGCTATATCAAACCGGCTAAACGTTCCCCAACCTCGCCCGTCCCAATGTCGCCAGAAGATCTCATTGATCTTAGCTCTGTAAAGGACGTCGCATTTTCACCAACAGAGTCAACGACAACCACCACGACAACAGCAACAAGGCAGCCACGCGAAAGCAGTCGATCAAGAGTAAAATCCTCCCGGAATACCAGCAGAGTTCGTCGTGTCTCACCGGAGCCACCTCGAACACAAGGCCGGGCATCAAGTCGTGCTCCAAGCAGAGCTCCTAGCCGCAGTACCAGCCGTCGACCAAGTCCAGGACGTGTGACCATGATCGATACCAAGTCTGCCAGAGGTAGAAGCCAAGGCCGCGAGGGTTCTGGAATGCGCTCTCCGTCTTCTCCTCTTCCTATGTCTCCGCAGGCGAAATTCTACCAGGATGAAGATGACGAAGACTTGAGAAGGGCACATGAAGATCAAATGCGGTTCAGAGAAACGAGGTCTCGAAACAGAAGCACCAGTCGAATGAGAGATCGCAGCACTGCTCGACAAGAATCCCCGGAAAGAAGACGAAGAGATCGCTCAAGCAGCCGCCGTCCCACTGAGAGAGATGCCAGTAGAGCTCGAAGAGAGCCATCTGTGAGACCTGAGAAACAGACATCTCACGTCCGATCAATGTCTCAGATGTCCAGGGCCCGGTCTGTTTCGGGTCGCGATGCTGGAGACTTGAATCTGGTGAAAGATGCACGAACCCTTAAGAAAGAGCAAGCAGCTCGTGAACTGGAAGAAAGACGCAAATCTTTGGCCTTGAGACCAATGGCACCCCCAATTGTCCACCCAGAGGAAATCGCCACTCTTTCCCCGATCAGCTACCGTCGCCAACAATCGCCAGAGCTTCATCGTTCTCTTTCTAGGTCCAGCCAACACCCACCTCGAAGCCAGACATCATCGCCTGCTTACCACAAGGATGGAAGTGGTTCTGCTGTGCAAGTTGGACTCCCCGCAACACCAAAGGCTATGAAACACCCAAAGTACGATCCAGAGGGAGATGTCATTCCTGATGTTCCTTCCATTCCGGAAAAGTATGACTCCAGCTCTGGTGCAACATCTCCACCAGGTTCGAACTGGGGAAGTCTAAATGCCATTTCCTACAACAGTGCATTTGAGACTCTCGGCCCGCTTCCAAAGACGACTTATGCGGCGACTCCAAGACGTGTACCCTCACGCTGCGCATCGGCTCCAATTCCCGAAGAGCCACCTCTTTCCCCTAACCCGCTTCCTGCTGCTTTGCCAATGCACCCAGCTTTCCAAGCGGCGCTTCCACCAAGTACTCGACGACGAAATCCATCAGACTCGAACTCCCAAAAGTCCCCAGGAATGCCATCGCCCCGAAAGATTAACCCAGGAGAATCGCAACCAGGCACGCTTGGTTATGAGACTCGGAATAACAGTCCTGTCTACTCGAGCCATCCACCATCCGTTATGGGCGGTATCGATGGAGTGATTCAAGCAGAGCGCCAATCGATGTCCTCGAAGGACAATTTGATACCTCCTCCACCTCCGCCACCCCCAGCACCACCAATTTTGTCCCAGCTACAACATCTAGCAACTCCTCCACCACCACCTCCGGCTCCTCTATTTAATCCAAACAACACTCATTCCATGGTCTCTGGCGTCTCCACTGGTTCAGGCGATATTGAGATAGTAATGGACGACGATGCCGACACAAGATCCATGGCAGGCGAAGCACTTTCACCACCCCTACCACCATTCGCTCAGGGGCATGTTCGCAAAAACTCTGTTGGATCGAATGGACATGCTCGAGGTCGCAGTGAGAACAACAATACCATATCTGGACGCTTTTCTCGCGCTGCCGAACGTTTACGATCGGCTTCTCGTGGTCGAAATTCCCCAGGCCTAGATAGAACAAAGAGCCCACCAATTGAGCAATTCAGAGAACCTGGACCATACGAGAGTGTTCCTCCTCCAGCAGGATGGAATCCAAGCAGACGACCCAGCATCAGCTCACCTAGTCTAACAGGCGGAAACTTGACAGAACGCCACCCCAGAGAGGTCAAAGCTGCCATGAACCAGATGGAAGGCGGAATGATCTGATCTCCTCTAAAATTTACAACACTCTAAATAAAATATGGGAAGTATATACAAAGAAAGACCAACGGAGCATACGCATGCATCGGTGTTATTGGGATTTTGATTTTTACATTTTTGCAAATTATTGTTATCCTTGGATACCCTACACTTCTATCAATTTGTTTTAAGCAAGCGTGCGTTGTTTTTGCATTCGTTTTCAGGGGACAGGAAAGGGGTTGAGAAATGGATGTTATGACTGAATTTATTATGATATAAGTCGAGGATTGTGGATGTATTTGGAGCGGACTATATAGTTGGTGTGGATGTAAATCTTCTGACTATTGTATTTTACACTTTCATACGATCCTTGATATACCCTTTTACATATTTTCTGCGTTGTTTTTGTTTTTTGACTTTTGATTATGTCTGAAGGGCTAAATTGCAAGGGAATCGAACGTGGAAATCGGAAACAAGACAATGGAACAGGCAAGGATATAAGAGATGGGAATGGGCTACATTGCCATGGGAACTGGAACTTTTGGATAGGAGGAAAGGAAAAGGATTTACAAGTGAAAGTAAAAACTTTAAACATTTTTGATGGCCTCGCGGCTAGGGTTTCGTGTTCTTGTTTTTGGTTGCCCTCTCCTTTTTGTCTTGCTTTGCTCTTAGGTTTCATGTCGATGGGCGGGTAGTTTGTGATTAATCAGCTAGGACTAGTAGATTGAATGACTTAGGTATCTAAAATTTGTGTAGTATATTGTGGGTAGTTTGTGTGAGCAATTGTGAAATGTCGACACGGCAGCCAGGTCACGTCGTCACGACGTTCAAAAAAATCTAACTGTGCGGGCCTCAGGGTATAGAGTACAAAAAACCCAGGAAAGCTTCAAGAACACAAGACCTGCCTATGAAAGGGAACCACGTTGTGCGGTGGTCACGTACGATTTGGTACTTCGAAGCATGTAAGTTTGAGAAATTAAAAGATTTGCAGCTTGTAAGGGAATTTCCGCTGAGGTTGGTTGGATTGAGTTACATATACTTGGTGTCCGGAGAGTAGATCTTATACTTGACAGGAAATCCGACCTAGTTCCATCGATACATAGGTCGATGCTCTGTCTTGCTTTCGCCCGACTTCTACAACCTCAATTCTAAGCCCTTTCTTAACCTCTTTCAGATCTTACCAAAACGCTCACTAGGCCCACCCTCCTCCTGGCGAATCTGACGAGCCATCTATATGAGCCGAGCATACTTATCTTGGAATTTTGCATATATAAATGTCAAATGTTGTTAACCTCATCTCCCGAAGCCATCGTCACCCAATTCCTCACTCCCGAATATCTCCTTCACGGCTTTGAGAACTTTGCACTCGCTCTTATGACCTCCCTCGGTCCAGCCTTTGACTTGGCAGTCCTGGTTATGGTCAGCATCTCCCTAACTTCATCCGCCTTAAACAAAATTATTGCATATAATAACAAGAAGAATCAAAAACCTACCTTCCCACAATACCAAACCTCCTCACATCCTTTACACCTCGTCATCTTCTCCTCCACCTTCCCACACCCCTGACACCGTCGAATCCCTCCTTCGGTCGCGAGTCGGATCGTGAGATCCATTAATTTTTCTAGGGACGTAGGAATGACCTGCTTTATATCAGCCTCGTCACCTCCTTCCATCCATAAACAAGAGAATTGATAGGAAAAGAGAATGGAGGACTGGTTGAAGACTCACACAAACACCCCCCTCCACCCCTCCCTCCCCACCCTCCCATCCTCCCTCGACAAACCCCTTCTTCCCCTTCTTCCCCTCAGCTTCATTCGGTTCTTGACTTCCTTTCCTCTTTCCATTCTTAATCACTACACATTTACCCTTAGTGAACGCTTTCCTTCCCTGTGCATGTTCAAAAAAGTTGTTCTCTCCATTAGTTCCAGTTTTGGCTTCGCTAACGCTCGCGCCCTCGCCGGTTTGACCGTCCCGAAGTTTCAGGGTTATGGCGAAAGGTTCGTTTTCTCGGTCGCGACAGATGAAGGTGGGTGTTTTGGGGGTTAGGGTCATGTTTTCTTGGATGGTGCCGAGGAGGTAGGTTGGTTTGACGGTGGAGGAAGTAGGAGGGGAGGAGATGAGAGGGAGGGTGGAGAAGGGGGGGAAGGGGGTGGGGGATGTGAAGTTTGGGAAGGTCATTTTGGTGTGGTGGTTGTGAGGTTTGGTGATGGTTATGGGGGTGTGTGAGTGAGGTGAGAGAGGAGGTGGGTTGATAGGATATGGTGGATGAGAGGATGAGAGGTTCTGAAACAGGGGGTGTTGTAGAAGAATCTTTTGGTATTTGGGATTTACGTGAGATTAAGGAGAATATGAGAGGTAAGATTGGTTTCAGAACCTTTGATAAATTCTAGACACTTAATGTACCTATGCGACTTCCATACTCCCGAGGTCCCTCACACTCTTCAATTCGAGGCCTCCAAAATTCACACATGTGTTCGTGACCCACCTCCACCCATCCCTCCACCAATCACCCTTCCCCACTCCTCCCGAAGTTCCCCCATCTCCCTTCTCTGCCCCACCACACATTCTGATTTTTACTCTATAAACCCAAAATCGCCAAAATGCTTCAACAATCCAGCCAATAAGCTGCCTCAGGTGGTGTGGTGTAATGGTAGCACGTGACGTTGTGGTTCTCCGTTCTCAGGATTATTCATGCTGACCCGTTTCAATCTGGGTTCGATTCCCAGCACCGCCAATCTTCACAGATTGGGTTTGAAAATTCAAGATGGTTCGATTCCATTGATTCTTTTTTGGATTTTTTTGGGGTGGTGGAAGGAGCGAGTCACGCACTTTACTTTACTTTGAATGAGTGAATCATGGTTGGTGGGGAGAATCTCCTTTTTTTAGCATGAGCTTCCACGAAAAGGATAACGTTGCATCAAGGGTTTTACTTGATTGATAGTAGGGTACCCAGGAGGTGCCACGTACATACTCTTGCATTTGTGACCTAGTGGTCAACCAATATCTGTTGCAATGATAAATAACATTTTGGGTAGAGTTGGGGCTCTGTGTTGAAACAGTCGGTGGTGAAGAAACTAGCTAATCCCCTGAATAGCTAGGGTTTCTATGTTGAATAGAATTTTGCAAAGAAAATATACTCCAAAAGAAATCCTCCACGAATATCCACGCATAATAGAAATAGTAGGAAGTTGAACTTCAAAGTCCAATATGAGATTTACCCCTTTTGGCCTCTGTAGGTCCTCAAATTCCCCAGCCTACACCTTGGGGTGTGCCTTCTTCGTATGCTTGATCATGTCCGTCCCCCTCAGCCAGCCATTGATACCTATGCGATGGCATCCAGGTTCAGGACATTGAAATGGGGATGGATGATCCTTTTTGAGATGAACGGTCAGTAGCTTCTTACTCTCAAACCCGTTCATGTCGATTCGGTCGCATCCTTCCCGTGGGCAGTTGAAGACAGTAGGAACTTGTTCTTGTTCGGTAGCCGTTATGGCCTCATCAATGTGGTGATAATCACGGATGTGTTGACGCAAGTGGTCTTTGCGCTTGAAGCCTTTGTTGCCTTGATATCTATGGTCGAATTGTCAGCGTGTAGAGAGCTTTAAGTGATAGAAGACGTACTTTCGGCAATGAGAGCAGGAATATCGAGTAGTGTTCTCGAGGTGGACTAGTTGATGGCGAGCAAGTTCGTTGAATCGAAGAGTTGTGCATTTACATCCAGGAAAGCGACAAGCAAATCCAAAATGAGTTTCCAATTTGTTATGGATCTCTAATTCTTCCCGAGTAGCAAAGCTGTTGCGGCATTCAGCACACAACCAGGTCACGGCGTTGTGCCAAGTCTTCCAATGAGAATTCTCGGCGTAAACAGGTCTTGTACAGTCTGGGTATGTGCAAACGAAAGACTTGTACCCATCAACACAAGATTTTGACCAGTGTGATTTCAAGTTGGAAACATCTTTGAACTTTTCCCCGCACCCAGAGCAAATCAATTGTTCGTGGCTTTCAAGGTTATTCTTGGTACAAGCAGGACGCTCGATATCGAGGTCGCTGTTTCGTGGACTAAGCGGCGCCTGACAAGTTGCACATGTTTTTCTTAGATAGGTGATGCGGATGTAAGGATAACTTAGATGTCAGACGCAACTTCAATGGCCAGAATGAGAACTTACTGAGAAGTTTGAGGGCGGTCTAGAGCAAGCTGCTCTAGCCGTTGAGACTCGCCTAGCACGTTTGCATCCTCCAATGACGTGAACATTGAGGCTTCTGGAGAGCCATCATCCAATGGAGTCGACATTGAGAAGCCTAGGCATTTATCAGCATCCTCTGGAGTAATTGCGTACCCGGGAAATGAGATGGAATTGCCACATGCTGTGTAACCCTGGAAAGTTTCACAAGTTCGCCAACTTCCGAACGAAATTGCATCTTGCGCCCTTTTTCTGTCAGCTATCTTTTTTTTTTACTTACCCGTCCCCCTCTTCCGGGTCTGGGTGTAGCCAATCATCCCAAGCCACAAAATCTGCTGGGTATTCCTGTTGGTTCGGTTGGTCGTTCATGTTGTACTGCAGCTTCGTGGCTTTCAAAACCCAGGAGGAGTGGACGAGGATGAATCTGCTCGTGAAAAAGCAGCAAGAGTTTGAGGAGAAGGGGCCTTGACGACGGCAAGAAAATGTGGTAAGTCAATTTGGGGAGGAGCTGTTCTGAAATGCTTCTTCAACGTGACTGCTTGCTGCTTTTGGGATAAGGAGTCCATAGAAAAAGGGCATGCCATACAAGTCGGGCGTCGGCTGCGAGACATTGGTCACGGCTTGCTTCCTGCCCTTTTTGTGCCATGAGGTTCAAGAAAGAAAAGACATGACAGCCTTGCAAGTCGAGGACTCATTTTTGAAGGGCATGTTCAACAAGAAGGGAAAATGATGGAGGGAATGAGGTTGGAACTTGGAGGCTTGGACACAAGTTACACGAACTTGGGTCAGGTGATACCAGAGGCCTATAAGTGAGCAATTTGAACTCAGTAGATAAATGTCGCTACTTGTCATTATAACAAACCCCAGAAGTTCTCTGTTTACTTGTGTGCCATCCATTTTCCATAACACATCTATTACTTCTCCCCAACATACCGATATTTCAATGCGACGTGATACAGCTCAACTCACATTTTGTTCACAAGAACCTCGAGATCACTAGCACATTAGGTCTTGCGACACGGAAAGACTGATCGGAACGTTAGCATAACTACTTTATGAATTGTCAAGTGTATTAGTGCAGAGTTGAAGGTTAAACATCTATTTTTGCCAGAAGAAATCAGATATTCAACTTGAAGATCAAAAATAGAATACGGTTTATGCAATAAGCTGCATGTTGGAAACAAACAGCTTTGCTACATTGAAGTTATTTTTAATTAGAACACCGAAAGCGAATAATGCGGAACTATACTGTGACACATGTGAGAATTGGGCCCTATCGAGAGACAGTGATATAAGCGAATAAGTAACATTGTATATATATTCAATGCTCCCCTTTAAACCGTATGCACCAAAAACGCCTTCCATTTCCCAATTTAATGCATAACAACCGCTACATGATCATCCATATACTTCTTGATGTCACCCAAGAACGCACTAGCAATGATACTCACACCACCAAATGCAATACTGCAATAGTACACCCACGGATAAGCCTCAGCATAAGACTCTTGACCCGCTCTAACGATAGAATTCCAAATCGTGACATTTCCATCTACACCTGGCAGGTACAGGATATCCTCGATCAGACTGTCACCGGTGAGAAGGGCCGCTTGTCTGATTGTGTCTGGAAGTAAAATGTGGTTCTCGACACATACTTTGATCATCTTCTCCGTTAGAATTGGCGTCAGTTTCTTGATCAACACGTTGTAGTAAGTGGTGTAGCCGATGGCACCGCCGACGACACGGATTGCGAGGGTCAAGGCAGCGATAGTAGCGATCAAGTCATCTGGACAGATAATTGTGGTGACAATGGAGGCTGGCACGACGATTCCTCCGATTCCGAGAGCAGCAACACAGAGGATTCCATAAACTGCAGGTAAATTATCGGTGCGGGCTGCGGCAAGAGCACCACAGCCTGCCGTCATCGTGATTGAAGAGATAAGCATAAGCCATTTGATCTCTTTGAAAACCGACAGAAGTACAAGGACAAGACATGCACCAAGTAGGATGCCGAAACCAATTGGAAGACCGCGGAGACCGACGCCGATGGCATCGTGACCGTACACGTTAAATGCTTGAGTTGGCCAAAAGAGGAGAACGGAGAAGAAGTTGGCACCGGAAATGAATGTAATGACGAGTGTCAAGGCGAGGATTCGCGGATCTCGCTTTAGGCGTGATGGAAACATAGGGTATTTTGCTCCGTAAACCTCCCAGAATCCGAAAGCGATCAGTAAGACGGCTCCCAATAGCAAGGGCACCAGAGTATGTGCTGATTCCCAAGTATACTGATATCCACCCCACAATAAACCAGCAACGAACAGAATAATCCCAGAAACGCTGAGGAGTCCGCCCACGAAATCAATCTGAGAGATGATTTCCTTGTTGCTCAGCCCATTGGAGTTGACTCGGGGAGGTGGGAAGTAAAATACGGCTGTCATGACGAAGCCGATAGCGCTCCAAACACCACAAAGCAGCCCAACATAGCGCCAGGATGAGTGCTTGGCGATGAGTTGAGCCCATAGGACTGATGGGCAGAAAGGAAGAATACTGAAGATAAGAACGGCGACATATTTTCCTCGCTTTGCAGTAGGTGCAAGTTCGGATGTTGCAGCCAGAGCTGTGAGTTCGTTGATACCCGCCCCAACGCCTGCTAGTGCCATTCCAGCTGAGAGATCTTAGTAAAAAGTACGCGAACCAGAGAGACCGGAATAGTCTTACCGATGAAGGTGTTCATGCTGTGTGCGGTAGAGCAGACTATCATTCCAAGGACGATAAACCCAGCTCCTGTAAGAGCTACATATCTTCGACCGATGAGATCTGATATGGCACCCACGAAGGGACAGACTGCTGCTAGTGCCAAAAGGTTACCAAGTACGAACCACACCCAGCGATCGGTTCCGCCTATGTCACGGTAGATCAAAGGAGGTATTCCACCTATCGACTTGTGAGCGAGAAACTGATGTGTAACAATGAATTGTGCCTACCGAACAGGTATAAGGGTATTTGGGAGCCAGTCCACAGAAATGCCATAGCTATCAAAGACATGATACGCTTGAAAGTCATCGGTGGCTCTACATCATGGGCTTCGCCATCGCCATAGGTTCTCAGTCCATCCTTCTCATAGTAATGAGTGTTTCCTGGAACCCTGGATATCGTTCGGATAACATCCAAATTCTCTCTGTGCTCGTGTCCCGCCGTCCCACTATCTTTCGCCGACGAGGACGTTGATGGTGTCTGAACATCGTTCAGAACGTATGACTGGGCCATACTCAGCGGCTATAACGAAGTTGTAGATGGGGTAAAGATGTTGTTGTGAGAATCGAAACAGTCCACGATCAAAGCGATGCAGGAAATTTTGTCAAAAGAAACTCGGTTATATCAAAAAATTGAGAAGTGCGGTGTAGTTGTGTATGAGGGGATGTAATGTGCCTATGGTAAAGATTAAGACATGGATCAAACATACCTTACCGTTTTGGCCAACCCCTAGCTAGTATAGCGGAGACTCCACGAAGAAGCCTATCGTGTGTGAGTGTGCGCCGCTTCTTGGTGGGGAGGGGGATCATTGCTTGGAGATTGCTAGTAATGTATGTGAGTTACGCTAGGAGCCGACGGTGCTTCTGTTTAACGCGGTAGTGTGAGGTACGGAGCTAGATACCCAAACGGATATGACTCTGTGGAACGGAGAAGAGCCAGATATCACACGATTACTCAAACGCGCACTAGTTTGCGTACCACATTTAGTACACGTATGTCCGAATCCCCAAATATCCTTCCGAGTCGACATGAAAATACTAAGCAACCTCCCGCATCTCTAATATTGAGACAAACATATAAGACGAGGTTGGCCGAATGTGTCCAAGTGGTAGCTGGGAGGCGAGGTCCTTTCGAAGCCGGTCTTCGCAGAAGAGGCGGGGTCAAATGAGGCTTTCCGCATTAACAAGCTTCGGGTTAGTTAATTTCAATTTGCTTGTTTAATGGATCTCATCTCACATCCCATCGGAAACAACTGCAGTTGAATCTGACATTCCGATGCTCAAACAGCAGACTGGAGAAGACAGAAACGACGTATAGGCAGACAGTAGGCTTGCTAATTCGCCATCATAACACAAGTCTGTAACTTCATCCGGATTCGATGGCAGCGGGATATTCGCACCATAGTGACCGGGAACTATAGTAGGTGTGCTGGGGCGAGAGCCGACTCTTGTTGAGGGCTTGCTAAAAGCGGAGAGTGGGGAGAGCCTCGGTACTTTCAGGAGACATCATGGGGAAGTGGCCAGTGCTGATCGCGGGGGAGGATCTGCGCGATGCTCAAAATGGCCAAGAAGGCCATTATGGCCTGGTCGCCTTAGTTCTGATGGCGGCTCTAGAGTTCTGCAAAACAAATTTGAAGAATTCAAACGTTCTCTTGTAGGTTGGTATGGTTGTGAATGGCAATGTTCTAGATGGAGCAGGGGAATGAAAGACTAACCGAGATCAGTTCTCCCCGGGTCCACGAGGTGGCTCTCGGTGAAAGGCAGTTACCAAATCAAAACCAAGAGGCACAGGGACCTGTACGTATAGATTTCATCAATGGGAGAGAGACTGAGTCTTTGACGGGAATTAGACTGACTTTCAATCTGGGCAAATGTGATCCAATAACAACTCGATGAATGACCCCCCTCAAGTTCTCCGACGAGAGCCTAGACAAAGCCAATGATAACAAGAGCTACGAAGATGCCCTTGACTCCACGTGGATTTTGCGAGAAACCTCGGTGCACCGAGATGGTTCCAGTCGTATGGCGCTACTTGTACCAAGAACATGATGGTGGCGTAGACCAGGCGGAAACTAACGACGACCCAAATAATGAAGGTTGCCAGAGTACAGTAGCTCAATTCCAAATTATCGCGCAGCTAAGCCAGGTGATTTTGACAAAGCGTATTTAAATACCTAAAATGGCGAGGTGCTGAAGTACTCTTCCTGGACGGAGTACTTGTTCCCAAGTACCTATTGTGTTGTCAGAGCTTCGTCAGTGATGTTCGACTTGGAGGACTGGGTAAACTTGCCAAACGCTCGAATAGAACCAACTCATACCAGTCATAACAACAGTTCCATAACCACCGTAGTCGGCGTTGCTTATCTATATGAACCTCATTCACTGCAATAATATCACCATAATAAGTCATATAACGGTGTGGTGCCTGCTTTATTCTTCGTTTCTCGGCGGCGTCTTATCTACCAGGTCTGCTATCTGGATTCTAGGCATTATGCCACCAAGTAAACTCGCCATGCGATAAATATCATCGCTAGTCGTTCGCTTTCATTCATATCATTTCGCAGCAGTCCCTCCGGAAATATGTCACTGCCGTTTAATTGCCCCTCGTTAATCATCACCCAAACCTCTAAACCATCATGTCATCGCGTGCAATCGTGTCCACTCCTTGGCCGTAGCAATAGCTGCCTGCTCGTCATCTTTCCATCTCTTCGCGACTTCTGGGGCGAGAGGGTCATCTGGGTTGGGCGCGCCAAGAAGAGCTTGGATTGAGAGTAAAATAGTACGAATCTGGAGGGCAGGAGACCAGTTACCTGTATGATAAACCGTTAGCTTTAGAGGTCGTTAGAGAAAGGAACCGAAATATAGTAAAGTGTGCAACAGACTCTTTAGTACATCCAGGCATATACGGCCAAGCTTGTCGATATTGGGATGGTAGATCTTGGTAAGAAATCGAATCTTTGGGGGTGTCATTGGGTAGTCATCCGGGAGGAAAAGTTCGAGCTTGAAGACGCCGCCTATGACCCGTTAGATATGTCCACCAAGCTTCAAGGGCGCTGTCATGGCTGACCTTCGTATGGTGATTGCGTTGGGCCATGGATGGTCACATCAAAGTATCGTAAATTGTCTTCGTGTGGAACTGCGCTGATACCCGGCACACTATAGAATAGTCAGCGACTGAATGCACAAGAAGATCATAGGCACTGTACGGCTCTGCCATTAACCTCTCGGTCTCCTTGATGATTCTCTTTGGTAACGCCGACATCTTCTCGGGTTTGCAGTCTTCGCTTTGATGGTATAATGCGAAGAAAGAACTCCCCGTATCACCCTTTCAGCGGGAGCTTCTAGCAGATGTAATGGAGGTAGAAGTTTTGAAGTTGCCCTCAAATTCGTGGTGGAGCGAATTGTGGTGGGGAAAGATAAGATCGCGGGGGGTGTTGACGCTGGTAGAAGCAACTTGGAGCAAGCCCAAGACGATGTTGCTGGCTTCGATGGAATGTGGTCAAGAGTCCTTCAGGAGATTCCCACGATATCGGTCTGGGCGATCTCGAATGTGAGGCTGGAAAGCTGGTACGCTTCTGAGGTCGTGATTTGGAGAGTTGTGCGGCAAGTCCCGCACATGGTTCGATTAACCTTAACTTGCGAGCTAGGGCGTGGGGAGCTCGCAAGAAGATTCACGGTCGACGACAACAACATCTTTCATAACATAAACGAGTTCACTTCGCTTTACCAAATCCAGCTTGCGAATAGCTATCATGCTCCTCACGAATACCATGCCATGATTTCATGATTCTATTACTATGCATTACAGAAAAAGCACCCGATTCAATTGCCTGCGCCGCGCAAGTTGACCGCGCAAGCCTGAACAACCCAGCTTCGGGATGATGTAGAAAATTAAGGAGTAGATAAAATGGAAGACCTACGAAAAGGGAAGGTGTTCAAGTCGGCTTTCGAAAGCAACACGTTTGAGGCAGATGGCTCTATTCATGTGGATCGTAAAGTTGGGTCGGCAACAATCTCGCCCTCTGGACGAGATATTGCGCTCGCATCGTTTGTGACACCTTCTTTCTCTATAACAATTTGTCTAAAGGGTTTCTAGTACGGACGGCCTCGACATAATTGACCTCGATTCGCCCCTTAATCCTCCTCGACATCTTCGACATGGACTTCCGTGGCTGGTGGCCGACGTTCAATGGTCGCCATTTGCAGTGCGGGATTACTGGGTGGTCAGCACTGCAAACCAGAAAGCTCTTGTATGGAATCTTAATATGCAGGAAGATACGGCTCAAGGTGCGATCGAGCACACTCTAAACGGGCATACGAGAGCCATCACGGATATAAACTTTTCTGCGCATCACCCGGATATTCTTGCAACATGTGCAGTAGATGGTTATGTTAATTGTTGGGATTTGCGTCGACCCAGGCAACCTGTTCTGACGTTCTGCGATTGGTTTGCTGGAGCAACTCAGGTCAAATACAATCGTCAGGACTCCCATATTCTTGCTTCATCTCATGATCGTTGGCTGAGAATATGGGATGACAGAAAAGGAGCTTCACCAATAAGATCCATAAACGCTCACGAATCAAAGATTTACGGAGTAGACTGGAATCGAACACGGGCTACTAGCCTAATAACGTGTTCTTTAGATAAAAGCATTAAATCATGGGACTATAGTAATGAGCTAGATGAACCCGAACGGTTGATTCGCACAGATTTTCCGGTTTGGAGGGCTCGTCATACACCATTCGGATGGGGCATATTGGCCATGCCGCAAGATACTCCAGGTGTTCTGCATCTCTATGATCGTCGAAAGCATGAAGAAAATCAAGAAGGAGTGGCAGCATCTACTGTTGCGACTTTCTCTGGCCACGGAAACCACAAAGTGAAAGAGTTCCTGTGGAGGAGTCGCGGTGGCATCACAGATGAAGGCGTTGATAATCGCGAGTTTCAGCTTGTTTCCTGGGGTGAAGATAATCAGCTGCGCTTGGAGCATGTCAGTTCTAAAACACTCGAGAAAGTGGGCTATGTGAAAGGAAGTCAAGTGCACAGAAAGCTGAATGTTACGCGCAAAGGAGCAGCATACAAGACATTTCGCACTGTGGAGAGCGGTTCGACTGAGAAGAAGGGAGGCACACTCACCGGAAGTATAGCGGGTACATCTGGTTTCAAGGTTTCTGCTTTGAGCGCTGGAATGAAGAAAATGTCCTATCGGCGTAATACTCGAACTCACATGATGGTTCCAGCACCAGCTGTCACAGGAAAAGATAAATCATCAAAATCTGACGACCAAAACCAAAAGCAAATTGGTTGGATGAGTGGTATCAAGTTCACTAAGTTGGAGAATTCAAACACGCAACAGAGACGTCCCACTTCACGACGGTTCTCTCTTTTGAGCCCAGAATTCCAAGATGACGGCGATTGGGATCATCCAGAAAGCTTACATGACGAAATCATCCGAATTCATGAACAGCTTCCGAAGATCACATTCGACGATGTGAACATGGACAAAAGAACTATAGAAGCCTCCATGAATGGTCCGTGGGGAGAAAACGGCAACCCGATATATATCAAAGCTACGATTACATTTCCCAACCAGTATCCGGAGAGTAAAGCGCCTACCTTTACCTTGGGGAAAACATCGCTGATGTCAGACGAGATTCATCAAAAATTGAAACGAGAGGTACACCAAATCGCCTCAGAATTTGTTTCTCGTCGACAAGGCTGTTTAGAAGCCACTCTTTGCTACCTTTTAGGTGAAGTTGACTTGGAGACAAGCACGACTTTCTTCAACGAAGGCATCGATAGCGATGAGGATCTCGGAGCACTGGCAGATGAAAGCTCGAGTGATGATGACGATGTTGACATACCCGCTGGCGCCTCAGCAATGATGTCTCAAGAGCTTGATTCGAGCGCTACGGGAGATATGCTCACTCCAGTCAACCGAAATGCCAATGTTCCTCTACCCAGGCTCTGCGGTGCTCGATTTTCACCGAACGGGAAACTAGCCTGCTTTTTTCCACCTAAGGAAGATAAGGTTAAATCACTTCTGGAAACACTTGTCGCCAACAATAACGCTCGTTCCAGAGGCGAACCAAGTTTCGAGACCTTTGGAAGATTACATAACAACAGTTCTCCTGTCCCCCGTGTGAAGAGTGTATCTATTGCTTCAGAGAGCAAGACCGACTCGGATGCATCTGAAGAATCTGAGCTATCGTCTTCAAGCGGTTCAGATTCATCGCATTATCGGGTTAACCGATTCCCAATTGCCCAGTATTTTGGCAATGTGAAAGGTCATAAAACCTGGATCAGAGGTCCACCAACAATCTTGTCTCAGAGATCCAGCGCAGCTGGTACGGGGACCGGGACAGGAACCGGCACAGGTATTGGTGGTCGGAGACACACATCTAAACCAAAGAACATAGTCTCTCTTCATCAAATCTCGGACCTTCTGCCATCGAAGGTAGCTCTCGCAGACGAGTATGCAATCTTTGGCGATGGGCCAGATGTATGTGAGCACAATGCAGCTGTCGCTGAGAAGCACGGTTTTGTTGAGACTGCAGATGTATGGAAATATGCGGCTATGCTTCTACATAATGAGGTGCCACTAGAGCTGCTTGATCAGACTCACCGTAGCCAACCGATATTCGTCATTGCGAAGGAAGCTGCCAAGCGACATCGTAGAGACAGTGGATCTGACAGTGGTTTAGATGTTTCATATGATTCTCACGGCCGTAGAAATAGTTTATCTGGACGAGTGAAGTGGGGACACAGCCCACTTGCAAAACAGCTCATTAGTGATTTGTTCGTTCACTACGAGCGGCTTGCCGATGTTCAGATGCTAGCCATGCTGTCTTGCGTTTTCAATGAACCGCATTCTGAAGAGTCTATTGCTCGCCCGGAGATGCATATGACACAACCACAAACACCATTACCCATGAAAACACCAGCGTTCTCTCTTGACTATTTTCCAACCGACGCCGCTGCGTGGAGTAAATACCTTAAAACTCCAATCAACTCCGTTGTATCAACACCAAAGATCTCTCAGACCCCGTCAGGGTTGTATGGCTCAGTTGGGTCCTCCAATGGAGGTACTTGGGGCAGCGATCCTGCTTCGACCTCGTACTCCTGTGGAGAAACGCCGCCTCTTCGCTCGGCGCGAGGAAGTCAGGAACAACTCCACAACACCACCCAAAGCTTGTCAACGTCTCCAGATAATGCAAGAAGCTTTCGCCGAGTGAACTCGGGGTTTGCAGCAACGAGTTTAGCTGCTTTGTCGCGTCCCTTTTCGATGGCAGCCTCTTCGTCACCCCCAAATCCACCGCCAAGTCGTAAACGCCCTAGTCCCGTTGACAACATAGTGAATGCAGTTACATGGGGAGGGGCTACCGTGCTTGGTAGTGTGAAAGAGCAGCATTCTTTGGACATATCTTCCTACTCGGACGACGAAGACATGAAAGATGATTGGCAACCCACGATTTGCACGGGAATTAGTCTCACCATGGAAAACCAAAGCGCTTTCGACGACGAAGGGTGTCTTAATTCCGGGTTGTTGGAGGTCACCCATTCTTCGCTGTATGCCAGCTATCGCAGAGCTTACGCAGAACTTCTTTTTCTATGGGGCCACCCATTAGCTCGACTTGAAGTGCTGAAATTCAACGGCCTCAAAGAGAACTTCATAGAGACTGAGTCATCGGACAACAAGTCTTATGCTGCGTCAGTCCTTTCAAACAATACTCTGACCTCAGCCCTCGATGTCGCACCTCCTTCACCAATATTTCTTGGCAAGAAAGACATACCACCTCCAACTCGACCATCAAATGATCATGGTCTCAACGTCACAGGGTACTGCCTGAAGCACGAGACACGACTGGAACCGCTCGATGCTCATCTTGGTGGCGGCGGAGCTGTCGGTCGTTGCGAAAAGTGCAAACACACCCAACGTCAATTGCGCTGCACGATATGCGTGGAGCCTGTCTCCGCACTTTTCGCTTCTTGTCTATCTTGTGGCTGTGTGACTCACCAGTCTTGCCTCCTGTCCTATCACTCACATGGAAATACTCACTGTCCTGGCGGCTGTGACTGCGATTGTGGCAAGAAAGCTAATGATTGCCTCGTTGAGAGCTGGAATTATTTGACAAGCGCGATCGAGGAAATGAGGAGATTAGATGAGCTGAATAAAGGCGACGTAAAGAAAGAAGGCAAAGATGGGAAGGAAGGTTTGTCGGGTTGGGAGGGCGAGGAGAAAAGTGAATGGGATGATAGTCGAGGTAGTAACGTGGGTCTGGGTGCTCAATTAAGAGGGAGGTTGAGCCAGGTCAAGGGGGGAGAATGGGGAATGGGTGGGGCTAAGAGGCGGGCTAGCAGTCTGAGGAAGGTTGATATGTGATGATAATTATCTATTGGTCAGGAAGAAGGCGATTGGACGGCGTTTGGAGGTGTTTCGGCATTTACTCGAGACGGACATATTGGCTGTATTATATGTATAGTAGTATAGGATATTGCATCAATAATTGGAAGTAGTTGTTAATAGTATAATGATAACAAATCTTCGTATCTAGGCTAATTTTGAAGCCATACAGGGAATCCAATTGAAAGAGATAACTAGTTCGAGTAGGCATGTGCATAGTTATCTCATGTAAAGAATCAAGTTATCCTCAGGAGACTTACTATGGGGTCATTTTGACACAAAGAAATTGCGGTAGTATACATGTTGAGGACATTCCTTCGCTCTGTGGGGTGACCGTATAATTGTACGAAAGGGGACATATGTTGTGATAACGACGGATAATATATACCGTCCGTGAATCTTAGAGCCAAAGGAACAGGTGTGCGGCAGACAGTGTCGCTCATCTTACTCGCACGTGCTAGTCATCATCGGGACTAATTCAAAGTGGCTTACTCTTATAGGATTACAATTCACGCCGAATCAAAAGTAGAGGATAACGTTCTCTTCTAAGGAAACATTTTTGTCTATCTAGATTCGAATAGACCACTAAGATTATTACAAATTAAGTCATAGAAGCCTTCTTCTTTCGCTTGATTTCGCTTATGTTCGAGGACTCCGATTCTAAAAACAGTATGACTACCAGGGCGCTTCACTTGACTCAGATCCGAAGATAATTAAGAGAAAGTTAAGATTGCTTGCAAGCGAACACTGAAGCCCTATTAGAGATCTAGCAATGTCACTAACGTGGAAACCTATGACTGGGAATGCGAGAAGCGAATCATGGGTACAAATAGAGACCCGCTGTCCTTTCTTTGAATGATCTCTCTCTTTTGATCATCACAGTTCGCAATAAGCAAAATACCGACTGTCTCAAGACCATTATTTATTCTAACAACACAACAATCATCTGATGAGCATTTGGCTCATCTCTCGAAGATAGGCGAAATGCACTCCATCACCCTCGCCATATGGGTGATCAACCTCATCCGCTTTTGCATCAGTACTCCTCTCGTCCCAGATGTTTCAGAACCGAAGGCTACTATGAGGTTTTGCGGTATGCTCGGCGGTCATAAAGTTAATCTTACAGGTACAATCGAAGATATATACGCACAAGCTAAATTACTTCATCCGGACATCGATATTGAATCTCAAATCCTTCTCAACGCTGAGACATACGAGTCCTCTGAATCCAACACGAAAAGAACAGAAAATAAACCAGGATTATGCAACCACTTAATTGGCCATCCTTGGAATGCAGCAGACGTCAACCAGCTCAAACAGGGCATGGACCAGCTGCGACTCCCAGACGCCAAGTGCGAAGTTAAAGGTCAGACCTGCACTGAGGTTTCTTGTGTGGGCATGGCTGAGATAGTTTTGTGTTCCGAAAAGGATGATCCGATGACCATTCCTTGTTCTACTATCGCAGATTACGTGGGGGATATCATTGAACAGTGTACAGTTCATCCTAACGGTGTGACAGTGGCTAGTGGACAGATGTTTGATACAGATGGATGGAATGTTGTAGCGAAACGGTTTCCAGGCAAGGGACGGAAACACCAGAAATGTTAAGAATCGAGATTGTGGGTTTTGTTGGTGCATCTGGGAGTGACTTTGGTCAATGCATGATCTTATCTGGCATCGAACTCGGTTCTGGAGATGAAGTGAGTACATGCTTGGAGCAACTCAACTGATGGGAAATCTTATTACATAGTGGATTTTTGCAGTTGGTGTCCATAAATTATGCAGATCAAAATGCAGACTTTCTGAAATAACATATCTGGAAACTTACAATGTATGCTTAGTAAATTCCTAGATGAACTTATGAAGATCCTGCTAAAACGACAATTTTGACACCCTGGCGTAAAATATAGCAGATTTCAGACTTGGTTTTCGTGACAGGAGACACGCCTCCCTTGACTCGGAAACCCCGATATAATTTATAGATCCTACAACCGTGAACATAACCCCTAGGTCGGAACTTTTGAGGCGTCGATTCCATCAACTACTACTTCTTAAGAGGCGTTTTATAGTAGCTTTTTATGAAACGATTATTTAACAGCATGGATGTAAAACAAGTTCTCTGGTACCAGAGAAACTCAACCAAAAGGTGTACACAGAGCTTGTCTGGCCATTATTCTAACATTTGCAGTAAATTGAGACACCAAACCTATCAATTTCTGAATTTCGAACCACTATGACTCCGGACGGATGAGAAGCCATACATGCTAGCTAGTCGGTCTTTCGATATAAAACTCCTGCAAATCCAACTTCACACCGGGAACAGCACCTCTTTCATAGAATGCCTTCTTGTACTCTCCCTTCTTAAACCCAGCCTTCTCCATAACTCTCATACTAGCTCCATTTTCTGAATCAGCATGAGCAGAAATTCTGTTGTATTTCGCATAATCTATACAATGTCAGTCGCATCCTCTGCACTATTTATTTTCCAGATTCCCGTATTCAACGTCCCATAAGGAATAAAACACAATCTTACCATCCAACTTCCAAAACATATCCACAAACATGACCAACGCCTCTGTCATAAAGCCCTTTCCCCAATACGCCCGAGAAATCCTATACCCAACATCAATCTCTCTCGGCAAACCTATTGCCCCAACAAACTTCCCACTACCCTCATCAACGTCCGGATCCTCGGGTTTCAAACATATAGCCCAAGTCTGAGACCAAGGTTTCTCAGGTGTGGGACGTCGATTATTGAGTTTCTGCAGAACTTCCTCTTTATCTTTGAAGGGTGGATTTGAGGACCATTTGGTGACCTCGGGATCCATTTCTAGTTCGTAGTAAGCCTCGAAATGGTCGGGTACGGAGAAGACTTGGAGGGTTAAGCGAGGGGAGGATGCTACTACTGGCGCCATGGTGATTGGTCGTGCGAGTTAAGAATTGGGGGACCTTGGATGCAAAAGCTTAGTTCAACTAAACTGGAGGCGGTCAAGCTAGTTAAGCAGAATTGGCGTTGAATTATATTGGAAAGTTACAGTATGAGTCATGGATCACGTGTCCAAGGGTGGGCATGAAGTAAGTGACCAGAAAATACAGTATCTACCTTCCTCTTTGGATCGAAAATGATCGACCTTTGATAGAACGCGCGGCTTGGAAGAGATCTAAACCTTCTCTCTGAATATGTTGCAACGTCCTGTAAAGTAGCATGTCGTCCCATTTGCCGAACTCTATTGCATGCTTGTACCAGCTTCGAACACTTCACCACCCCATTTTTGAAGGCCATCTCAAACATATAAATAGCACAACCCGTTTCCAACAGTGTTCATGATATCCCTTGTCTTCAACTGCTCTCCCAGAATACCAATATCAAGCCAATCATCTAATGTTCCATTTCTGCTAGGCGGGCTATCGTTGAAGGTGATTGTACCTTCAAAGGCATACTGTCGCTTTGCGATGTCTTGATTTTGCCATATCCACCAAGTTCTATCAACCATCGCGTGATGAAGCCAAAATACTGGCTCGCCCGGCGAAGTGAAGAAGTCTCCGCCTGGATCACCACCTCCAGTAAAGTGACCTAATTCCAGTGAGGCTGGTTCTGACAAAGGGACCGACAGGGATGGAACTAACCTCCAGCATGAACACCATAATTGCCTCCGGGGAAGCCATTTCCTTGAAAGATGGTTTGGAACCACCAGACGTCCGGATTTTCGGTGATGAGATTCGCAATGTCTATATCTCTCGTATAGTTGCTCGAGATCCAAGGGCTGACATCGCGTCGCAAGCATCGTGGGAGATATGAGAGTGCTGGCAGAGACCCATTGAGCGCTGGATCTGGATAACTAGGTCGCATGGGCGAGAGATTGACAGTATAACTGAATCATCGCCTTTAGTAATCTTAGCAAAGATTGCTTATTCTGACACGCTTACTTCTTGAAAGGACCAGTCTCAACACATCCACCCCCCTCACCCGCAGGAATACAGCCCAGTGGTGGTTCAGTAGTGCTAAACAAACCATTCGTGCAATTGTGTTCTTCGTACACCCCATTTCCACCCATCGAAAACTCGCTTCCATCATATACAGGTGAATTGATAGGATCTAGGGCAGTAATTGCCCAATTCCAGTACTTTGAATATGGATTAGTTTGGTATCGATGGCAGGAGGTCAGTACTATTCAAACCGGAAGATAATCTTTGTACCCGCACTCATCGCGGAGTGCAGTCTCGAAAGCGAGGAGAAAGTAACGATGCCATACGAGAAAGTTTGCCTGCTGATTGTCACCACAAGTCCATTACTTAATGAGATGTGACACCGTTTACCGTCGCATGTACTGTCATGGTGGTATTGATGTGAATTGCGGTAAAATCGTCATATCTGCCTGCTTTAGCATATATTTGGCGTAGCACAACTCCGGCAGTTAAAACGTACCTGCTCTTCACCCCGGGCGCTGAAGATGCCATCGCAGATTGGCTAATTAGAGATGGTTTATTTATCAAGCATACAACCGCATCTGTATAGGCTTTTCGATCGCCAGGTTTCAAAGAGGTCCTGCCACAGTCAAACAAAGAATATTCTCAGGCTCTTATGACATACCATTCTTTACGCTTGACAGCAGTTTCTATGGAACAATCAGGACTCCAGTGAGTCTTGTCCGCATTGAGAAGATTAGTTAGACCATTTGATGCAAGAGCATCCGACAGAGATGAAGAAGCTGGCTTCCAACCGGCTTTCCAGCCCAGATCTGGAGTTGCCGTCCCACAAGCCAATTGTGAAGAGGAGGACAAAAGGATTAAATATTGCAGAACATGCCTTGTTGATGATAGCATCTTATGTGTATTCAGAGTATGGACTCTTACCAAACAAATGTCTATTCAGCAACAAGTCTCCAAATACGGGGAAACGGAAAGGGAAGAAAATAAATCTGATCATCAATCTGTAGGGTGAAAGGGAAAAAAATATGAGTTTCGCGGTAGCTTTTATATCGTCGATGGAGCCAGCAAAGTTTCAAGTAGACCCGTGAGTACTTGGAGTAGAACATGTAGATATGTATCTGAAGTCGAGATATACGTTTCAGCCTAAATGTTGTATTGCAATCAGGTAATCCTGGGCACGACCATTGAAATATATTGTTTCAGCATGAATGCTGACATACATGGGTAGATTTCTATCAGTGAAGCCATTCTGCCCTGTCAACTGGTCAGTACTGCAAGTTACGTAGGTACTAGCTAGCGAATGTGCTTGCCCTGATTGGCAGGAAGCGATCTCTCCCAAATGACTACGGCTAGGACGCTGGTTAAAGGTTCATCTTCGTAAATGCGTTATACGAGCACAACTACATTGCTTGAACTTAGAATTGCGATCTGCGCATAGGTGGCATCGCGAGACGAAGGTTTCCAACAGCTAGAAAGCAATAAGGTGGGCGTGAAAGACGTTGTGACGAGATGAGTTGATATCGAGTGTCCGAAGACGACCAACACAAAAAGAAGATCACTTCATCTACGCAGAAGCCTTGCAGACAATAGCTCTTTCGGGTTCGGTTGTGGTGTTTTTCTGATAAAAATCCGCAAACGCTGGCATTTGTTCCCCAACCTACAGAGGACAGAAGCCTGTTGTTTCTTTGGCAGTACCAAGTCATCGGGATATAAAACCTATTTTCAAAGAGCATCCCAACTTCAGATTGAGACGGCAACGGTAAGCTGTGGAAAATAGGAGACATCTTTCTGCATGCAACCGAGAGAGGAAGAGGGCAGTCGATGCTAGTCCGGTATCATTGCCTGCGGCCGACCGACCAGCCTCTGCATAGGAAATAGCATGGGCGGCCATACCATTTGCAACCGACGTCTTGGCTGGAGACACTGTAGTACAACGCGTGGCGGAAAGGTAGAAAGTCTGCATCATTCTGTAAGCCGAGTCCAGAATGAACTCGTAGGTTTGTATTCCCGACCACCTACTCCGGTCCTGTGGGAGTTAAGCCCTTCCGTTTATGAGAAAGCGCCTGGAAATAAGAGCATCTCGGCGTTTGAAGCGTCGCTCAGAGAATCAAGTCGTCGGGACATGTTATGGTGTTGAGAAGTTCTATTTGAGAAGTTCTCAGAGGAAATGATATTTTCCACGGACCTTCCATCACGTGACGTACCATCCTCGATTCTTGCTTTGTGTTTCCATGACCACGGCCTACAACCCTGCATTTATCAACTGCTTCAACCATGTTTGAGACGGAGCCACCATATGGCATTTCACGAGGGGAGCTACTGCTAGAATTTTGACCCTTCGTGACACGTTCATCACCTATTTTCTCCATTTCCGTTCCTGTTCAGCTTTGCAAGAGGCGAGCTTGCAAAATCAAGGTGCTGTTGCTTGCAAGGACGTCGTGTCTTGCAATGTCAAATCCATCGATATATCGTCTCTATTCTACATATATTTCTTGACCGAGTAGTGCTCGGATATACCTTTTCCATAAAAAGGTGGTGTGAAGACCTGACCGCAGCTTTGGCTTTGCTTTTGTCGTTTGTCAGATGCCAGGAGCTCAATCTGCGTGAGGCTTGCATTATTTTACTCAGCTCACCAATCTGTCTCCTTGTAAAATGGTTGGGCCGCCTTGCTCAAGATGGTTTTCCCCGCATTACGGAACACACACATCAGGCTATATGGGTTCATCCCGTCTTTGGCCCGATTTCCTTCCCGTGAAGCAGAGGCCGTCTGAACTTTGGAGATTTTGACGGCGAACTGCTGGTGGCGTGTATGTGCGTGGGAATTGTGGTTTCCCGGGTTGCATCCTTCTGAAAGCTTGAGTGTTGATTGGGTATCTGAAGCCATTTGGGTGCCATACCAGACGTATTGCTCGCCAATCATACCAGATTAATGAGAAATGCCATGGCGGAATATGGCAGATTTTGTCGAGGATGTCCACCTGGTTTGGGTTGCTGAGTAGCAAACCCGGGGTACACAATGCCGAAGAGCTTGCATATGAAATGCTTCGTTCCTGGGTTTTTACCTTATAGCTGAGCTCCTATAGATTTACTATCATTTGCCCTTGGAGTTCAGGAGCTACTGATATCGAAGAAGCAACGACCAAGGCTTCGCTTCTGGCAGGCGAACTGCTGGAGAGACCTACCAAAATGTATTTACCACGCCATGCTGTATCTCCCTTCAACTTTGAGCCGGTCTCTTTGGAAAACAATGGGCAGAGAATCCTGGCGATCACTGGCTTTTTCACCGCATTTGCTTGTACGGCAGTTATCTTACGAATGTACGTGAGAATCGCAATACTTAAATCTACTGGTATGGATGACTATGCGATGATTTGTGCTGCGGTAAGTTTTACATTCGATTGTAGCTTCGCAACTAAAATGCAACAGATATGCTCGGTGGTAGCATTCGTCTTCTATGTGCTGGAAGTACATGCTGGAGTAGGAGAGCACATCGGAAATCCTCATCTCATCTCCAATTTACAAGAGATTTTGCATTATAGCTATTTTCATGGTTGGATCATTGTCGTCGGTATTAGTGCAGTGAAAATATCTGTTGGGTTCTTTCTCATTAGGCTAGTCCAAGGGAAATGGTTCAAAGTATGTGGTTGCTTTCCCCAGCTGCGGGTCAGGCTAATTTGAAATCCTAGCGTTCTATCATTATTTGGATGTGCTTTTTGTTCATCTTTACTTTGGCTTGCGTAGGCACATTGTAAGTCAACTCCGACTGCGAGTACGAATTTCTACAAGTTTGAATTAACTTGGACAAGGATCTTCCAATGCACTCCGATCGACGCCGCTTGGGATTTTTCTCTTCGTGCAAGTCCCAGAACGAGATGTTACGACCTTGATATTTTTCGTAGTATTGGTCTGTTTAACGGTGCGGTCAACATTTTCACGGATTTTCTTTTCGCTACTCTGCCGGTCCCTATAATTCTAGGTTTGAGCATCAATCTCAGAACCAAGATTTCGCTAATATGTATTCTTGGGCTGGGTTATTCGTATGTGCCTCCATACCCAGTGCGAATCAATGCTAATAGCAATTTAGTGCTTGCGCTGCGTCTATAATAAAAGAGTATCTGCTTTCATCATTCTTCGAGAATACGGATTCTTTCTTCAATAACTCGTTCAACATTTGGAACAGCGTGGAACTCAATACCGGAATCCTAGCTGCCTCTCTACCCCCACTGCGACCTCTTTTCTCGTCGCTTCTCGACACAGCCTCATCAATCAAAACCCGAACGTCCATGAGACTAGGCCGGCGGCCATCAAAAAGCGATATCATGATCTTACATGCGAAGACTCATCGTAATTATCGATTCTGCCAACCACGAGATGATGGCCATGATCCGAAAATCAGCCTTCCATTGAGTTTGGGTCATGACAAAGAAGAGGGTATGAACGGCAGAGATACAATGGCGAACATTCCTATGGGACCTAAGCCAACTTATGGGATTTATATCCAAGGAGGGGGAAGAGAAAGAAGTAGGTTAAGTGTCGAAGAGGAGAAGAGTTTGTGGAGACGTGACAGTGGGATTAGTGCTGGCAGTAGTAGGATGAGTAAGTTGGAAAAGCTTGAGGTGGAATTGGAGGTTGAGGGGATTAGATACGCCCGGAGAGAAAGGGAGAGGGTGAGAAGGGGAAGAACGGAAAGGAGGGCAAGAAGGGTCGGAATCATGAGAACGGTGGAAGTAAGCGTTACAAGATGAAAACAGGACTCCTTTTCATATTTTGGCGTGACTTTGTAGAGCATAGCTTGTGGGTTAATTTTGTACTTTATGACTCTACTTCTCGATGGCAAGCGAGATTTCTTCCAGCCTGGTTAAACGATAATACTATTTTTTCCCTACAGCATTGATGTTTGCGCACCAGCAATCTTCAAACGCTAGACATTCAGAAGGACCTCTCAACCACATCTTGATTGACGTAGAATTATCTCATAGCCCCAGTAGTATCATCTTTGAAGTCCTCATGCACACAACTGGTCTCGTGACCAGCCCTGAGGAGACATTCTTTTGCATGGGTTTTGTTACTTCTTAGATGTGTGTGCCAGTAGTACAATTCGGACGCCAGAGGCTTTGGTGTTCGTGGTGGTTGGGCTTTATATATCTGTGTTACCGTCAAAGCGGAAGTTTCAGCCAAATCGTCTGATCTTACTTGGACCATGTTCTTCTGGAACTGCACACACCTTGTCCACACGCGGTTTGTCAAGAGTAGAATTCGGGGCATCTTAGCTTCCGGGCCTCAATCTAAGCCAAAACACCATGTAACGCAAGGACCAAGATGGCCGTTTGCTGAAGTCGTACATCGGAACTTTGGACGTCATATCAATCGGAATCATAATCTACCAACGCGCTGCCACTTGTGGCGTCCGGCAGAGCTCCCGGTAAGGGTGTCTCATCAGATTCAAGCCTCTTTCTTTTCAAACCTGAAAGCACCAACTTTCCTCCAGATTTGGCCTGTGGATTTGACAGAACCAAGAAAGGATCTAAGGCAACCCTAGTATTAGTTCTTATCTCATTTTTGATTGCATTCTTTCGCTGTTCAGCCAACTGTTCCGATCTTAACATTTTCTTTCCTTTCGGTAAATTAGAGTCCAGTGGTGGGACATTCTCTTCGAATAGAGGCTTCGAAATCGATTTTGGTACATGCTTTTCCGTATCAATGCTACCAAAATCAATAAGCTTAGCCATTCTTGCATCAGCTTCACTCTCCGGCAAAAGATCAAGGCCAAGGCTCATCTTGTCCTGTAGCGTAGCGGTCACCCCAGCATCTGCTTCTCTCTGCTTCCTCCCAACGCGAAAGGCCTTCCGCAAATTACGATTTTTCTCATAGGGATCTTCCCACTGCTTCTCAGACAATTCCTGTAACTCTTCAAGCCGCAGCTTGGCATATTCCAATCTTTTTTTGTCCTCTACCTTTCCTTCCAGGGATGCGAAGGCATTATCTCTCATAGCCTCCCGTTCCTCCTGCGTCATTATCTTCAGATCGCCATCCATGACCTTGTCCTCGCCCAAGTCTCTCTTTCTCGCGCCCTCAGTGACCACATATGCCGTGTTCTTCGGATCCGTCCGAATCTCTATCCAACCACCACAGGCCACATGCTTCATGCGAAAGCTGAATATCGGCGATGAGTAGTAGTTGCCCACTTTCTTCTTCTCCGCATTGAATCGAACACCTTGGCCGATAATCGTGGGTTTGGGACAGTGTGTACACCATATAGGGAAAGGCATTTCGAATCGTACAGTGAGGATTCCTTGGGATATCTTGTTTGCGCGCGCTCCAAGAGCATGTTTCCCGTGAAGCTGATTTCCGCTCACCACTCCCTCCTGGTCCGGAGGGACGTAACGCCCCATATTAAAGCCCTGCATCTTGGATGCTCACGTTGTATGCACTTGCCAGATGTTGTTGATAGGGATGCTTGTTGGGGGATGTTCATTGAGACGTCGAGTGCTAGCCTCGGACAGCCTCGCTTACGTAACCGGTGGTTCCACCTTCCCGTCAGGCTGCTCGTCGCCCCTCAACTTTCAAGATTCAATCCGGTCACATCACTGTCGCGCCTAATAGATTTATTTATTGAAGCCTCACGCGTTTGCCTCGCAATAAAACTTCTGACTACCGACCGAGCTCTTGAATCCACTTGAAGCAGAACGTCTCGCTTCACTCGACGTCTAGAAAATGGCCAGCGAAATTGCTGCTTTGGAAAATGAGATTAAGGAATATAAACTTCAGGTCCGCCTTCTTCCTCTTCACGGCTCTTGTGGCGCGGACACATAGTAATGTTCAAAAAGTTAGAAGCAGTCCAATCCGGGTTACAGGCAGACCCCGACAGTGCAGAGCTTCGGGATCTAAGGACCGAACTCGAAGAAGTCATTTCCCTCACTGAAGCGTCGATCGAAGAACTAAAGCCTTCTTCAGTGCCAAATGCATTACCAAAGAAACAAGAGCCAACCGTAAAGGAGAAGTGGTCTCGCGAAAACCATCCAGCGTTCAAGAAGACCTCATCGACTCCTGTTCCCGAAGAGGCCGATACACCGACCAAGTTTGCGGTAAATGATACGGTGTTAGCAAAGTGGCATTCCGGCGATAAAGGATTCTATCCTGCGAGAATCACCTCTATTACTGGTTCTTCGACTGCGCCTGTATATATCGTTAAATTCAAGAGCTACGACACGACCGAAACACTGCGAGCCAAGGACATCAAACCCATTGTCAATCCAAACAAGCGCAAAGCTGATGGAACACCAGTCACAGCTCCTATACCTCCGCCGCCTACGACCACGAACGTGATCTCCGCTGCGGCAGACATTAATCCTGAACTCGCTCAGCAGACAAAGCGAGAACCAAGTAAGGTTAGTGACGGTCCTGTAAGACCCGCTAAGGTCCCAAAAAAGATCAAGGCAAATAAAGAATTGGAAGCTGGCAAAAACAAGTGGCAGGATTTTGCGGCCAAAGGGAAGTTCGGAAAGGCGGGGAAAAAGGACAGCATGTTCCGCACACCAGAAGGTGTACATGGTCGAGGTAAACTTCGGGACCAATTTCTACTGGGGCTATTTACTGATGATTTGCAGTTGGATTTACAGGTTCGGGTCAAAGCATGCGTAAGGACCAGACGAGAAGTCGTCACATATACCAACCAGGTGATGATGAGGATATTTGATACCAAATTTGGCATATAAAGGGGAAAACCGGAGTATGGATATCGATAATCAATTGGGCTCTGCAAGTATAAACATGGCGTTCCGGATGGTGTCGCTTCTGACGTCCCCGTATTATGCGAGTGCTTTTATAGAAGCTGACAGACAGTCTTTAATTAGTCATGCTATTATCGACATTGTATCGCAGCGAACAATTCAGGATATCCTATTTGTTGTGTATGGTTGCCCATCCGGTCTACCGATAATTTCTTGTTGTGTCGCAAACTCGTCGATTTACGCTCTTGGTGCTCCGATAGCAGTCTTGACGTTCCAATAACCACAAAGTTGACATACCGCCGCTTGTCAGTTTGCTGACCCAAACACGGAAAACATCCATTTTGGAGCGCAGACTGCTTGTGTTGGCAATTCCGTGAAAGCAGGGCCTACGATCCAGAGCTTGCTTCAAGTTGCACTTCATTGCTCTTAAAACCCATCTGGATTCATTAGCCGAGTGTTGTTAACGATGGTATACCTCGCAAATTCTTCTGACGTAGTCAATCGACTGCAAGAAAGAGGCTGACAATACCTGACCCAGACCGTGACCCCTGCGCTGCCTAAGTGTTCATTCCACCGGCGTAGTATCGACGAAATACTAGTATATTGCCAGACGGGATATCCTTTACGTACATGTTTCGCCTTCTAAACGTTGAGTAATTTAGTGTTTTGGGCTGAATCTTAGTACTCTACTGGAAGGAGGTGATCCGTTAGACTTGCAACTCACTGGTGAAGCCTGTAATCCATCTTGCTTGGGCACGTTAGCATGTATTAGCGTGTCAGCTGCTAAGCCGGACTAAGGGACGAGGATCAGTTCGCTTTAGTTATGGGTCATTGGTCTTTAGTCAAGACGCTTGGGGGTGATTTCTTATCTTCCTTTCTTCAGGCGGTCAAGCACATGCTATATTTTTCACCGCTCGAGAGCTGCCAAAATATCCCAAAATCTTGAAATTTAGAATGGATACACAACTCTAGCAAATCAGAAAGTCTCTCTCTCTCTCCGTACACACTTGCTACCCCATTAACTAAAATCTCATACTTCTCTTGTCAAACCATCCTCTAACAATGTCATCAAAAGGCTCTGACTTTTCTATTACCTTCTTTATCCTTTTGACGGTATCAAATGTTTCCCGATTATCGGGATGGTCTTCTCCGGCGTAGTAACAACGCAACTCTAACCTTTTCTCCAAGTACAAGTATGTCATTCTGCGCTCCTTTAATTTCCAACAATAAAAAGCGGCGACCTGAAAACTAGATAATTGTCAGAACCATGCTGACTAGGATAATATTTTCACTCACGATTCGGAAAGATTTGCACTCGGCAGCCCTTCCGCAAATTGGATCGCAGCAAATTTTTGCGTCAACTTCGAAACGTGGTGCCATGATTGTTCTGTGTGAGGTCCAAACCTCCTAAGGTTCGCAAGCGACTCTGATAAGCTCATGTCGTCTCCGCTCTCCTTGTTCGCTTCGTGGGGAATCTTCACAGGCGAGACATGTGCATATAAAGCCCCAATGACTCAATTTTTCTTTTCGAAGGCTGCGAGGAAGATCAGGCAAACTGATGTACGAGATGTTGAGCTCTTCTCCGGTTGGAATATTACTTGTGGCACGAAAACTCATCTTCGCCATATTCGAATCGTATAAGAACGCAACGTTCGGAGCGCATGAGTGGTTGAAGCGAGAACCAAACAGGAACACCCCATCCTCGAAACTATTGGTCGCGTGGACTGACAAGATCTTTCGATCCATCTCCGAAATTTCGTCCCAAGTACGTCCTGTTTGCTCCGCAAGAGTCTTGACCTGATCGGATATATATGCGTGGAGTTCCAAGTATGATTTCTTTTGCGAAGATGTCAGTCTTGAGAACCCAAGCAGTATTTCAAGTCCATCATTGGCTTTGAAAAGACGGTCTTCTCTACAGATATAAGTGCCACGCGGTATTTCAACCTTCGCAAAAAGGCCTAGTTCTTTTGTATCTGTCCTTTTAATTTCGATTTACTGACTCGATACTGCAAGTATTTATTAGCAAAACTATTTTCGAGAGTTTCTCGGTTGCTTACCATCATCCATAAGGGCAACGATACCACCCACGCCAGTCATGGTATGAAGCGAGGAGAAGTTGACGGCGCAACCGTCCGATATAATGGGATATGGTGTCCTTCTTAGTCAGGGGATGTGATTATCAAAATTCCTTCAGGACAAATCCTTCGCTTCAGTGTGTCTAGGCGTATTCCACGAAATGAATATTAAGGAAGCAAATCATTGTACCCAAAGCCTCCTTTATATGCACTCAAATTTCTCTCAGAAGTGTGGATTTGAAACAAGCTGTCAACAACTATGAATCAGCAACAAGGGAAACACAATGCCCCAAAAGAGAGCAAACGCACTCTTGTACCTTCAAAACTGGATTGATACATTAATAAAATACTACTTTGGCTCTTGAGTAGATTACAAACAATTCTGCCCAATTGCTTCCTGGCTCATGAGTCGAAAGCAATGAATCTGGAATACTTACTGCTGACTGTACCAAAGAAAGATAGCATTAGAGAACAGATGTCTCATAGTTTACAAAGATGCTCTACTTCTCATTCTGGGTTGGGTACAAACACACTTCCTAACCGAAACTGTCATACATTATGCACTCCTGTGCTTTATGTTGACCTCCACAGGCTTTTTCTCAACAAGAAGGAACGTTCTCAGATTCTCCCACTTCAAAAGGTTGGTGGTTGCAGTTAAATCAAAAGTCCACAGAAGCTTGATCAATACCAACCGTATCTCTGCCCATGCTAAATCTTTTCCAAGGCAACCTCTAGGGCCGAGACTGAATGGCGTCACCACGTCTCGTCGATCCTGGAAATACTGAGAATTTGGATTTTCTGCTTCGAGCCACCTTTGGGGAAGATATTCGTCCGCTCGATGAAACAGAGTTGGGTCGCGAAAGAGGGACCAAGCTTGTATGGAAATACTTGTCTGTCGGTTTGTTAGTGAAACACATATGATTGAGCATTCTTCGCTTACCCCTTCTGGCATCCATAGTCCGCATACTGTGTCTCCTCCTTCGGGAACGACTCTCGGTAGCATAACCGGGACTGGTGGACAAAGTCGAAGACCTTCATTGATCACAGCAGTGAGATAAGGTAGCTTAGACATGGCTTCGAAAGTGATATCGCTTTCCTTATCGAAGCTTTGTCGTATTTCAGATACTAAAGTTGCCATTATCATTGGATTCTGGACAAGATGATTGACAGTCCCAGCCAAAAAAGTTGCCGTGGTTTCGCTACCAGCCGTGACCAGTCCTGAAAATAACGTTTGTATTTCACCCAATGTCATTGATTTATCTTTTTCATTATGTTCAATGATGTAAGACATGATATCCGGCTTCTGGACCTCCCAATTAAGTCGCCGTTCAACTTTGTCGACGATGTGTTGGAAATGTTGCTCCTGAGTTTTCTTCAGTGATGCTGGAATGCATTTCATGAGGACAAATTCAATAAGCGGGTAGAAACGGGTTGAGGTGACGAATGAAGCTGCTTTGACGCTGTTGAATACCAGAGTTATCCAAGGATGGTACCGTGAGTTTTGTAAGCAATTGAAGGACTCCCCGAAACCAAGCTCGCCAAACAAATCGAACGTATAATAGTTGAACCACGGTACGACGTCAACTTTGACAGTAGTTTGGCCTTGGACTTGTTCAGAAAGCTTTTCGATGAACAAACTTACGTACTTCTGAACTATGGGCTCTTGCACTCGTAATGCTCGCGGTGTGAAGCCATAGCTGATAAGTTTGCGTATCCGGGCATGATCGTTCCCTTCAGCGCTGATGATAGATTCAGCTCGACCGGGTGAACGACCCCACCAGAGAGGATCCTTTTTGAACGTTTAAGTGTCCCGGACGTACTTGGAATATGTCATTCCAAGCATCAGGATGGGCGAATGTGACTTCATTTGGTGCTACACGCAATATAGGGCCGTACTTTCTATGCAGCTTTTCTATATCCTGGACGATGGTGCCGGTCAAGAGCGAGAAGACGTATGGAAGCCGCGAGGCAGCCCAGCTGGATGGACCAGGGAAAGAGGCTAGTGGATGGAAGTAGAGGTTATATATCGCTTTGAATATGGGATACTATGGAGACTTAGCTCAAGTCTAGCACCTAGGCAGGTACAATCTTACGGCTGAGAGGAGTAGGGCTGCAAGTCCTAAGCGCATGAGGAGATCTTCATCGGTCAAAAGCATTTTATCACTACTTGAAGGAATCTTGTGTATCTAATTGTGGTTTCAATATTCAAAATCACTGGTGGTGCTAAGCTGTTGGATCATGTTGGATGCAGCGTTCAGCCGGAAGATGCAGCCCAGCTTGGTTGTGACACAAAATGTTGGACATACGTACATGTTGACAGAGGATTTTGTTGGACTACGATTCGTGTCTTGAACAATCTAACAGTTTTCGCGTTTTTCTCTCTTTGAAATGTTTTAGTTGACAATTGAAAATCCTAGTCTCCCTCGAGTTTTGTATTCTCCCGTAGGATGTTGATTGTATTACTTTTTCTCAAGCGAACTCTTTAGGTCTCGAACATATGTCTTCATTTCGAAACAGTCACTTTACATATACTTTGCAGTTTGTTCTTCGCACCAATCCCAAAATTGTTGAGCCACACCTCCTTCGCCATTCTCCTTCCTTCCCATCTCCTTCAACAACTCTTCGTTAGGAGCAGGATGCACTCTTCCCCACGGAATAACATAGCCTCCATTATCTTTCATCGTAAGTTCTGTCGATAAACCAGCCCAAAGCTCTGTGTAAGCGCCTTGTTTTGCGGGATACGTGATGGCGTAAACTGCATATGCCATCCACATCGCATGTCTCATCAATTGAGTTTTCAAATTTCCTGGATTCTGAGAGACACTGATGATTCCTGACTTGCCCACTTCTCGAGCCAGCTCATTGGCTAGAAACCAGTTTCCGATTTTAGTGAGAAGGTAATTGCGTTGTTTGTCTGCTGTTGGTGTTGTGACTTCTGACATTATCTTCTCTGCAAGTGAAGGAGAGAGATCTACGATCTGAGAGCTTGTCCAGACAATTCTGACAGAGCCTTCGGGTGCTTTTTTGGCTGTGGCTTCTAGCAATGGAAGAAGTAGACGTGTCAACAAGAAAGGTCCTAAACAGTTTGTCGCCATTTGAAGTTCATATCCTTGCTCTGATTTGCTTCCTAGCGGCGGTAATGATACTCCGGCGTTGTTCCATAGCACATCTAATTTTGATTCCTTGCTCTTGAAAGTTTCAGCGGCAGATTTTATGCTATTGAAGTCGTTTAAATCCAATTGTAGAAACTCAAGAGTGCCAACCTTTTGCGTCGAGGAGGTCAGAGGCCGAGCTTGGAGTTTTGTAATACTGTCTTTTGCATTTGTTTCGGACCGTCCAGCAATGTAGACTTTCCCACCTGCTTGATACAGAATGGAAGCAAGCTCGAAGCCAATCCCAGATGCACCTCCTGTGATAACGAAGACCTTGCCCTCTTGGGTGGGTAGGTTGGCCTCCGTTAAACCGGCAGTTGGAGGGAAGAATTGACTGAGTGTGACTCCCATGTTGACTGGTAATGATATGATGGTTTGTAAATGTCTTTGCCTTCGAATTCAATAAACAAGTTCTACAAACCAAAGAGAAGAAATAAAAAAAGACCGTACGGCTTACTGACAAGTCGATAAGGAGAGTTTGGTTGGTGTTGGCGGCGTCACTTTATACCTGCGGCACAGTATATTGCCTGTCATTGGCTCCAAGTTTTTCATCTCTTCCTTTTACGTCAAGCAGTCAGCACGTTGTTACTTGTTTATCCGGTAAGCAGAAATATGTTGGAATACCGACACTCGAATAGAAATTGAGTAGGAAATCACGTACCAATATGGGTGACGAATTTGACCTTGTTACAACTGACTCTCCCACAAATGCGACACAATTTCTTCATCCAGTCTTCGCTGTTGTGGTGATTTATATTATCTGACTCTATTTTCGCCTCATTCCATACCTGATAGAACAATTACATCTGGCAATCGTCGTTCGAACTCGTCCACTGCATCTCTGTTAATGCCCCTGACTATCCATCATCAAAACTGTCGAGTTACCGACCTTGAAAAAGAGATTTCCAACCTCTACATCAGAGCGTGTTAGTTTGTCAAAGGATGCATATATAAATACTAACACGGAAAGAGAGCCGAAAGTCCTAAATTCATTCAACTTTCTCTTGTTTACCTGGCGATATTTTGAAACTTGAATCAAAAATCCCCAGCTTCGAAAGTTATCAATCATTTGCTACATTCGTAGCCAAGTTCAGACCAGTTCCTATACAGGCCATCACTAAAGCTCAATCAATATCAGATATCAGCCACGTCCCTAATCGCAGGCTCCTCTTCAACCACAATCTTCGACTTCGTCTTTTCCCATCTCCATAACCAAGCCACAATACCAACCATTCCAATTTGAGCACTATAAGCACAAGTCGACCAGATGAAACCCTTACGGAAACGCGGCGAGTCTCTTGCTGGAAACGTCAAGAGTGGTAACCAAGCATTGAATGCATAGCCACCAGCATTCATAATTCCAAGAACCATAGCTCTTTCCTCGGCGTCTCCAGAACAGATCTCATTTGCCCAAGACATGGCTAGTGGACCATAGACTACACCTGCTCTGGGAATGAAGAATGCGAACCATTTGAGACCCACTGGGATATTCCATATAGCGAGGACTAGTGCACTGAAAAGGCCGAAGCACTAAAAATATTCTTAGTTTGGGGCCATTTTATTTGGAAGTGGATATTCTTACGGCTGCGAACGACATCACTGCTGCCCTGTTTCGGAAGTAATCGCTGACTATCGCGAAACTGACGGTTGTGACAAGCTGTACCGCAGACTGGCCGGTAGGTATGATGTTCTAAGCACAAGTATGTCAGCAAGTCTGGTTCATAGGTAGAGCTGGATGTTGGAAACACCCACAATGAGGGATACCGAGTACTTCTTAGACTTGAGCCAAAGAGAGAACGGGTTGACACTACTGCTATAGCTACTGTTGATGAAGATGATGTAAAGAACCGAAAGAGCATAGACATGCCATCTCGTGAAAACTCTCTTGATAATACTCCATCCGAGCTTCTTTCTTGGTGCGCGACCGATGGTTTCCATTCGTGTTTTCGCCAATTCGCGATGGTCCTTGGTGAGATAGAAGGCGCGGGAGTTCTCGGGAAGATCTGGAATGAGGAAAAATCCAAGCAGACAAATTGGTATTGAAATGACCCCATCCATAATGAAAAGCCACTGCCATCCCGCTTTCCCGTGAACTCCATTGAGACCTTTGTACACGGCGGCTTGCAGGTATCCAGAGAACATGCCGGCGGCGGCGGATGAAGCGTGGAATATACATGCTCGTTTACCAAGCTCGCTAGGCTTGTACCAACTTCCAATCAAGAAGTGCGCCGCTGGGTAGAATATACTTTCCGCCAAACCAACTAAAAATCGAATGGCGATTACCTGTTTACTGGTTGTTGCGGCGGCAAGACAGAATGTCAAAATTGTCCAAACTAGCTCGCAACATGGAATCCATACCGATGGCCGTACTTTGGTGAGGATGACTTGTGATGGAAGTTGCCCTATCACGTAGCCTACAGTCCAGGCGACATCGATCAGATTCACTTCGTTGCCGTTCATCTTGAGATCTTCTTTCATGCCGGAGACGTAAGCATTCGCTATGTTGGTTTGATCGAGGTTCTTGATGAAGTAGCCAAGAGACAGGATAGTCAGAAGGTACATGTCAAGTTTGTGGAGGAATTTCCTTTCTCCAACTTCCCGGTTTGGGTCATTGTCCTTCAGGTAAGTCAGTCTAACCCATGAATTATTTTACTTTCGAAGAACTGACCCAGAATATCGCCCACCATGGTGCCTTCTCAAGTTGCTTAGGCGAGTCGACATTACTTGAATCGGTGTCAGAAATGGCCTTCGAGTCCCGGACCTCAACGCCCTTCGAATCCTTATCATCAGACATTTTAGTCGACACAGAAGAGGCTACGGAGCTTGAAGATGCATCGCAGCTGCCGTACATACTTATAAGAAATAGCCTAGGGCTGAAAATTGAGCAGGGTTTGACTAATCAGCTCACTTTGCCTATCAGTTCAAGGATGTTACCCTGGCTGGAGAGTTTCCGCAATAGCTCGATATCTGCAGTTTCCACAGGTGGATACGGAATGTCAAAATCAAAATCATGGCTTCGAACGTCGGCGGAGTTAAGACTAAATGTAGCGAGTTTGAGAATTATCTGGTATGAGCTGCTTCAGAAATGAAAAGACGTGCTTCGTTTCGTCAGACAACCTGGGATTACAACTGAGTTCTGACAAGAATTTTACTCTAGATGTGATAGATGGATGCTGTCGTGTAATTCTCTCGGAGTACGTGATACTGTAGGGCATGGGTGTTTCTGTGCTGCGTCGTAAGTTTAAGAACCAAGAGCGTGAAATAACCGAGTCTAACTTATCTTAAGAAGACTCCGCACCGCTGAGTCCAATGAACAATATCTCTCCGGTACTTCAGATAAGAGATTTGTTTGATACTATCCTTGCATCCGCATACGAACTATATGCTGCACTTATGTTGTGCTACTAGTGAGGGATGTCGCCAATTAACCTACTCGCAAATCAGATTCAGCGAGGCTCGAGGCACAGATATAGATTGCAGCAACGTGACGAGAAAGTGCGTCTTTCGACAAGTTAAGACAATGTATGGCTACTATCCTGACTGGATGCAGCGACTGAGGTGTTCGAGTGTGCTACCAGAAGCATGATGGGGGTTGATGTCGTGCTTTACCCCACCTCTTGCAAAACACCCAACGGACCATCCGGGGCGATCTTTGGGCACTACAACAACTTAACTCGTACGGCTTGCGTGGGAAGCTTTGAAATCAGAATCATTTGTTATCTTTGAACGGGAAGAGAAACTTATGCGGGGTTTAATGAATATAAGATCAGTAAAACCGTCGCGAAAGAAACTACACACCAACGATTAGTTTTATCAAATAATTAAGACTTTCAAGTATCATCAAGCATAATGGCGCCATCAGCCATTGAAGTTCAAGACCCTCTTCCTATCGCATCCCACATCAAGGATGTTAGAATTCCAAAGAAAGATACACTTCCTCTTCCGCAAGCTGCCCGCACTCGCCTCGAGGCAGCAGGGATCGATCTGAGCAAAGGGTATCCAGAACGACCAGCCGCTCCGTTGTTCCTCGACGATGCGATATCAATTCGAAATGTTGAGCGCGAACACATCGATGCTGGTGCACGAGCTGACAAGAGCAAAAGTGCTCTTTTTCGTGCTGCCAAGGAGGTTATAAATCTCACCTCGCATATCGGAACCGAGATTGTTGGACTTCAACTGAAAGATCTTACCGATCAGCAAAGAGATGAGCTGGCATTGTTGATTGCCGAGAGAACGGTAGTTTTCTTCCGTGATCAAGACATTACTCCCCAGCAGCAGAAGAGCCTCGGTGAGCATTTTGGCGAAGTCGAGATTCATGTAAGTACATGTTTCCATATTAGAAGTCCCCCCTAAACTAACCTTCCCTAGCCTCAAGTTCCGCATGTCCCAGGTGTTCCAGGTGTCACTATCATTTGGCCAGCTCTAATGGCCACGGAGAGGAGTGCGTCATTCAGAAATCCAGGAGGAGCTGCAAGATGGCATACGTAAGATCTGAGATCGAAGTATTTTATGCAAACCTAACTTTCCATAGCGATCTTGTCCATGAGCTTAACCCTGCTGGAATCACTCATCTCCACAACGACACTGTTCCAACAGTAGGAGGCGATACGCTCTGGGCAAGCGGATACTCAGCATACAACAAACTCTCACCAGATTTCCGCAAAATCATCGATGGCAAGAAAGCCATCTATAGAAGCGCGCACACGTACTTAGACCGCAACGATCCAAACGCCGGACCACAACATATCGAGAGAATTCATCCTCTGGTTCGCGTCCATCCGGCTACAGGCTGGAAATCATTGTTCGTTAACCGAGCCATGACCAAATCGATCGTTGGACTCGACAAGGCTGAAAGTGATGTCATTCTGAATTATCTGTATGATGTGTATGAGAAGAATGTTGATATTCAATTGAGGTTCAAGTGGACCCCTAGAACGTCCGCGCTCTGGGATAATAGAATTTCGATCCATAATGCTAGTTGGGATTATGAAAACGGGGAGCCGAGACATGGAACGAGAGTGACTAGCTTAGCGGAGAAGCCTTATTTCGATGCGTCAGCTCCATCCCGTAGAGAGGCTCTTGGACTTGAGGATAATTAGGAGAATCAAGCAGTCTGTATACCAATAAGTTAATGACAAGATAATGAAAATTTATGAGAAGATTGCCACCTAATATCCGTTCAACTGAAAGCTATAGTTTCATCATTTCGTTGACCATCAATTGAGGTGCTTTGTGAAGATATGAGGATCGTTCATGTTGCTAGTCACTACGTAATCGGATACACGAAACTGAAACCTGGCATGAAAAGGCCATTGATCTTCAAATAGTATTGGTGTTTGTAGCTGGCTTATGTTGAGCCAAGAGCCCAAGGATGCTTACTTTCTTCTAGATCTTCTTCCAGTTCTTCTCAAAAAGCTCCAGCGTTGCCTTGGCGACAATTTCTCCAACAATTCTGCCCTGCTCAGACGAGAATGGGAAATGAATCTACGCGAAATTAGCCAAGTTCCGAATCTCCTTGCATTTCCTAAGCTTACCCCTCCATAAACTCTGCTATCCCCATTTTCCACTGCAGCTCCTGTCAAATTCGTGATTCTCCTTGTAATCACACCAATATTATCAACAGTCACGTTACTGCTTATAGTTACATCAATCTTGTCGCCCTTATTCCACGCTTTGATAACTGCGGCTGCTGCACCACCGAATGTAGCGTGAGTGGATAGGTAATCTTGGTGGTTTGGTGTAGGACTTAGAAGGGGATCCCAAGAAGGGTCAGAAACATTAGCACCGCTAGCCACCCACGTTGAGGTTCGGCGGATGGCGGTTACCGGGCGCCACGTGTTGTAGAAATACCTAGGTTTTGTTAGTGATATCTTCTAATGGTAGTCAGATAGAAAGCAGTGAGGTTACTTTGAGTCCCAGCTAGCAATCGCAGCATTAGCCAGCGCATAGTTTAATTGAGCATAGAACTTCGCGGATGCGAGAACATTTGTTGCTAACGAGTTTCCAATTACTGCGTGAGCAAGTCGGTTCCATTGACTACTTGATATTAGCATAATGTTGTGGCCATCAGAGTAAAGGGTTCGAGTACATTGGACTAGATTCTCTCCAAAAATACGCCGTTTGAGTCTCGTATGGAGTCCGAGTAGTAGAGTTCTTCTTCCCTACAGCCTTCACATAATTGAAGATTGACTCGTAGGCACTTGAGTTGACGTTCGGTGGTGGAATAGCACGAAATCTCGTGACATCGCCCACACCCCCGAATAAGCGGATAAACTGTGCTTGTGGTGTATCTGGGATTGGCTGTCCACCAGCTATTGTCTCGTCAGCCATTATCCGATATATTTTAAGTCTGACGTACGCGTAGCTTGATATACGCCAGGAAACGCAGGTTTTTGTTCATAATCTACGAAATTGTTGATTCCATCATCTGCCCTAGCAACAACTGCATCTCTCGCCGCGTTCCGTCCTATTTTTATTGCTTTCTTACCATCCTTCGATGCTGCATCGAGACCAATTGCAGGAAGGATAGCTTTTAGCTTTGAGTTCACAGTAGCGTATAAGCGGGTTCCATGAAATGTCCATAGGAGAGTGTCATGTGCGGCATGTGAGACAGCAAGTTGTTGAAATGCCAGACTTTCGCGGGAGCTGTCGTCTGCAGCTAGATAAACAGCTCCTTGAACGATGGCTTCATACCAGCCAGAAGGCGGACTCTGAAGTCCACCGATGACTGTCCCATTTACCAGAATGGCGGATTGGTCGACCCTACATATCATTAGATAAATCTTGGTTACTTTCTTAGATTGAGCTCGCTTACCAATACTGCACAATATCCCCTGAATAGGCGGCACTCACCGTCGCTACAACGGCAGTCAATACAGCGAATAACTTCATATTGTTTTCTTAGCAGTTTTGTATTGTGACCATCAGCCAAATTGCAGACCCCTATTCATTTAAGTAGTCTATCTGTTCGCCATTGTCCAATGACGATGGCAGACCAATAATTGCGCCATGCACAAAAACGACCCTGTTCAACTGCACATCCCACTCAGCTTTAAACTTCGTCAACAGCTATAGGAATTGCGGCATATTGACGTGATATTGAATAGGCAAAAGAGGTAGCACTTGCATATTGAACCAGCACGTGGATTGGCTGAGGCCAAGAGGCTGGACTTAAGCGAAAATTGGCGGACTGCCGTATGTAGATCCACGCCGGCTTTTGGATTACAAAAGAAATGTTGAAGAGATCGACCGTAGAAGATTCAGGAACAGTATTGTGATCATAGTTGTAGTAATCCATGTTGTTTCGGCGGTACCTTCTTGGCTCGCTGAAGTTCCCGGTCGTGCTGTAGTGGTGTCAGCCGCTTTTGCATATCGATATATATATTATTAGCTAGTAACGAGAGAATGACATGCCTTGCAACAAAAATGACCATGTTTACTTGAGAAAGAAAAGAAAGGATTTATCTCTGCTTACTACCTCGAAATTCTCGATATAATCACATGATTAATCAATTGTCTGACCTATTCCTTCAGGAAATCAGGTCTGAAGTCGAAGAAAGAGCCTATACATACTACTGACTGGCGACTCCTGTGGTATACGGGTAAGTTCCTGGTCAAGTAGGTGGCAGACTGTTCTGATGACTGTTGAACACAGAAAGTGCGTTGTCCGTACAGCTCAAAGCTATCCAAGATGTAGAAGCCAGTGCTGTTGAATTCCTAGACAACATGCTAAGTCATAAGTCTCAAATTTAGATGCTGAATGCATTGAAAGCATGATCATGAACAGTGTATGTTCGATGTTGCGAATGGCTATTCAAGAAGACTGGTCACTATTCCACAGCAGTGTAAGTGGTGCACGGGCCATCTGTTGCTTTTTCGCGTCGCGGGACATCGAAACGCGTCTGCTAGCTTGCTCTTGATATCCAAGTCCAGCAACATTTGTGCCTCGAGAAACGTTTCTTACATTTGGAAAATCTGTGTGGCTTACCCGTAACAATGGCGTCTACTAAACCACACGAAGAATATCAATATCTGGATCTCATCCGCGAGATTTTAGATGAAGGTGAAAAAAGACCAGACCGGTAAGCCAGCTCTTAAGTGCAATGCATTCGAGTCTTGAATCTTATGAATCAAAGAACAGGGACGGGGACTCTTTCTATATTTGCACCGCGGCCATTGAAATTCAAGCTTAACGATAACGGACGACCAATCCTTCCTCTTCTTACCACAAAACGCGTTTTTACTCGAGCCATTATCGCGGAACTACTCTGGTTTATCGAGGGCAGCACATCATCTCTTCCATTGAGTGAAGCTGGAGTCAAGATTTGGGATGGCAATGGATCACGCGAATTTTTGGATAGTAGAGGCTTGACACACCGAGAAGTTGGTGATCTTGGGCCGGTCTATGGATTCCAATGGCGGCACTTTGGCGCCGAATACAAAGATGCGAATACGGACTATACTGGCAAAGGAGTTGATCAACTTGCGGAAGTTATCCATAAACTTAAAACAGACCCTTATGACCGCCGGATGATTCTGTCGGCATGGAATCCTAAGGACCTGTCCATCATGGCGCTACCACCTTGTCATATGTTTGCACAATTCTACGTCTCGTTTCCAAGACAGGAGGAAGGTAGCGAAAGTAAACCCAAAGGACATCTTCATTGTCAGCTTTATCAACGATCCTGTGATATGGGCCTCGGCGTCCCATTCAATATTGCTAGTTACGCGCTTCTCTGCCACATGATCGCCCATGTTACTGATCTGGTCCCTGGAAGCCTTACTCATACCATGGGAGATGCCCATGTCTATCTCGATCATGTCGACGCGCTTCGTACGCAATTGGAACGCGAGCCACGAAAGTTTCCAGACCTAGAAATCAAGCGTGAAAAGGGTGGAAGCATTGACGGCTGGAAGGCGGAAGATTTCGAGATCAAAGGGTACGAACCTCAGAAGTCGATTGCTATGAAAATGTCTGTCTAGTCAACAATGCAGTAACTTGAGAATGCCGCACTTCTTATGGTCCAGATTCAAACAAATCTTGATGTCGACAAAGAGCGATGATTACGATTAAATCATCTATTTTACATATCGAGATGCAGTGGGGCCTGAGTCTTACCCTCAACAATGGAAAGACCAACATCGCTGGTACCTATATCTTACCAACCGACTACTCAAAGTCAACTATTGCTACACCTGACAACGCATTGAGATTATGTGAGAAGAAAAACCTCAAAAATCTCAACGAAGAGCTGATGGCTTGTCAGCTAACGAAATAATTGACTGAACAAGCTTGCATCCTCTGCATTTGACAAAGCCGTCGGTGTTGTTTGCTGCTGGAGCCGATACGTAAGAGCGTTCTGGATCAATCAAGAAGCCTTCGGGATGGTCGTATAATTATCATAGAGGAGATACAGCATAAATGGAAGCCGTCAAGTGGTATTTTTTAAGGTGTGTCTTACATTTGTTTGTTAGAGTATGATATTATTAGACTTAACAGTTTCCAAGCAACAAATTAATTATGAACGTAGTTGTGAAATTTCTGGTGCATTTCATCTTAAGCTCCTCTAGAAATCCTACATATCCTCTCTCTTCGTATGTACCTGTAGTATATGTCACTTGGCTTCAACTCTGCGAGCCCTCTCTCGTCTGACTCGTCTTCCAGGTCGTAAATCGTACAATCTTCAAGCCGCATAATAGTGTCTTGTTCCGGATTTTTCGAGAAGCCCATTACACGGTGTGCGCCTAGTCGTTGAAGAAGGACAAATTTCTGTAGACTTGGGAACGACTTTCTGGCATCGGATTTATCGTACGGCTTCCCAGAACAGAAACGTTTACACGAGTTTTCGTCGATGAGTAAGGTGCGCAGCGAATTTTGCACTTCAATCTTGTTGTCGCCAAACGCCAACTTGAGAATCTCGTCCATGGACGGCGTATCTGCATCGTCCATGCATGTAAAAGTTCTACCGATGAGTAGCGCATCAGTCCTGAAGTTGAAAAGGAGGTCTTCGATTTTCATACGTGGATCGGTCTCATCGGATGGTTGAGGATTGAGTTCCGACGCTTGAGGATTGGGTTTCAACGGTTGACCATTGAGTTTCGCTGTGAACTGTGGTTTATAGTATATAGCAAGAGTCGAACGAGATTCTTTATTGACCTGCATCAATGCCGGCCCAGCCGATGGTAGGACTGCGTAAAACAGGCCGTTGGGTGATTCGTGTCGATGTTCGCGTTTCGTTCCGGTCATAACTTCGAAAATTCGTGGGAAGAGATCTTGAGCGTGGATCCATATGAGCATTCGGAGTTCTTTCGGAAGTCGGGAGAATGGTTTAAATTCTTTTTGGTCTGTCATGGTGTTTGTAGTGGATGATCGCCTGGGCTGGTATTGAAGAGATAATGAAGAAAAAAGCAGATTACCTGGGAAATGGCAAGAGCCCCATATGTGAATTTGAAATCGGTGGACCTCATTCACCCGCAGTCGAGACTGTTGGGTTTTAATCATAAAGGCGCTTAGAGATTGAATGGTTTTCCTCTGTACGTTTGCTATTAAAGTGCTGTTTTGAATAATGAAGCTTATTTGTTTTTAGCTGTTTTTGGTCATTGTTGCAGAGTTTGTTGCTCCCCTATAGTAAAGGGCCGCAAAATTTTTATCGTTGAAGGGCGCTTGCGCTTTGTTGGCACATTTGAGATCTATTTTTCTTTGCAATAGTTGGAAGTTCACAACTAGGTCTTGTTTATATACCAGGTTACTCAATTATCGTGCTAAGATACAGAAACTGTCAATATCATATTGTATTTTTACATTGAGTGAGTGACCACTTTGGTATACCAAATCTAAAATGAAACGTCAAGTTTGACCTTCAGCTTGTCTCCTTTAACAATTGCATCCCTCTTCTCCATCAACTGTGGCATATCCCAAGTCACATTTATATATCTCCCACCAAGCCACTCCTTCTTCTCTCTTGTCAAAAATACTATGGTATCAGCACTTAACTCGGGCGTTTCAACAAAAACTACAAAGGTTAGCAATTAGCACATGATCTCTAACTTCAAACCACTACTCACCCTTAGCGAGACCCAAACTCTCAACTCCCTCAGCTCCACCCACAACATCAGTTACCACATTCCCCGGATGAATAGCAAACGCAATAACCCCCTGTTGAGCATACTCAACCTGCACGAATTCCATCAACCTCAGCACAGCCAGTTTACTAGGCTGGTAAGCACTCAACGCCGGCCCCGTAAGATGCGCACCAACACTCGACGTAGCAACAATGGTTTTATCGCCTCCCTTGAGCAAAAGCGGAAGAAAAGCCCTCGTGACGAGAAAGGGTCCGCGTAGATTCACGTTCCACACTTCCCACCATTCGTCGGGATCACTGTCAGCTATTAACGCGGGTTTACCGAGGATTCCAGCGTTTATCACTAGGATATCGAGATTTTTGAATTCATTTTCGACGGTTTTGGTTGCGTCTGAGACGCTAGCTACTGAAGTGATGTCGAATTTAACGCAAAGGACTTGAGGAGGCGAGCGGCCAGCTTTTTCGGCGACGGCGAGAATGTCATTTTTGGCGGAGTCGAGAGGAGAACGGGCGCCGATGGTAATCTTGGAAGCGCCGGCTTGGGCGTAGGATTTGGCTATTGCAAGACCGATTCCACGGGATGCACCGGCGATGAACACGGATTTTTTAATGGCTGGTTTGGAGAGTGGGGAAATGTTTGGGTAGGTGTCGTTGTGGATTGTTGCTGTTACGTCGTAATCTCCTATGGTTGAGTTAGTAGATGCTTCTGAAAATTGCCATAGAGTTGGAACTTTTATTTCTTACCAGGCCCTTCAAGAGGATTTGGAGTTCCGTGTGGTGGAGGCATTTTATCAGAGAACCAATTGGGGTGTTAAATTCGATGCTATACCACCCGGATTTCCTTCCGAAGGTTTTACAATATCTAGCCTTGGATGAGCACACCTTTTATAGCCGTTGCCAAAATGACACTCGAGAATACTCACGTATCGCCGAACCATTACATTCGGAGCGAGCGGGTAACTTCGGACTTAAGAGGATATATATGGAGACATTTTTGTAAGCTGCCAAGATGTTATGATGAGCATCAGTCGCTTTTGCTCTCGCATCCTCGCTTCAGATTAGTTGACCAACCTAGAGAATGATGAAGAAGTTCTGGAACGTCGTTGTGTTATCTTGAGCTTATCCCCTCAGTTGCCATGAAGAATCACACATCCGTGCACGCGATTGTTCATCGAAGAGGAGTATTAGGATACTTTAATTAAAGCTGTTTGGTTGGTCAAATAAGCGTCCCACGGATGTGTGATTCTCATGACAACTGAGGGGCTACCATAGAATGAATAGACCATTTCTTAGTAGAATTACGACTACTTGCTAACGAACTATACGAGTTACAAGGCCATCTATTTCACTCGAGCATAACGGTGGCGTGAGGAAATCTAGACACAATCTTGCGGGTCATCTATATGTTTGGTAATACTTGTTCATTCAAGTAATTTGGTATTCTCAGAATATGCTCATAGTTATTATACAAGCCGTGGTATCATAAAAGTAAATTCCCTTTCAGCATCGCCTCAACATTTACTGCTTGGAGGCATCGCTTGTCTTGCCAGAGATGGTGTTTGCAGCGTTGTTCAAGCCCTCCTTAGCCTGGTCGAGCAGTCCACTTCCCTGGTTCTGTCCCTTATCGGCGCCTGAGCGGGTGCTGTCACCGAGCTTTTGGGTGGTTGATTTATCTCCCTCTAGATACGAAATCAGCCTAGGTCCTTAATGATCATAACAATAGGCAACAAACCTGGCTGAACGGCTCCAGCAACCTTGTCGGCGGCGCCACTAAGGTTCTCGCCTGCTACTTGGGTGTATGACTTTTGTGATTGAGGAGTAGCCTTCTCTGAGACCTGGTCACCGAGACCTTTGCGACTAACAACATATTAGTAAATTGAAATATGATTTGGTAAAGGGCACTCACAGATTGTCAGACATGTTGATGGTTTTTGGGGGTTTAGTGAAGATTGAGTGTGTTTGATTGTAGATGTTTGAATCGAGTGGATGATCTGTAAAATGGGAGGAGGGGTACAACATTTATATACATACAGAACTCGCTAATACCCACTTATGCTTTTCTCATTATAGTCCTACTGATTCTTGAATAACTGAGCGAACGCAAGAGGCTCGAACGTCATTTCTCAAAGGACACCTGGTGAGATGTGCCATTTCTTCTGCATGACAGCACAGCCAACCCGACTGACGTGCTTTAGGCGAATGATAGAGAGTCTTTTCAAGGCAAAAGCAAGCTAGACCCGTAGAGGCTGTCCACAGAGGGGGCTCACGAGTCCTCCAACTAACATTACGTGCTTTGGTGTGTGTACTTTTGGTGGGTTTCTTGATTCCCATGTGAATCCTACCGTAAGGGCGGGATACAATCTTGATTATTTCTATCGAGACGACCGATATGCTACGCCAACGGAGGTAGTGGTAGGTACGTACTGTGTACCCCTCCAGTGATGTCATTGGGAGGGGGAGGCGAATCCCGTGATATTAAGAAAAGGAAACCAAATTTCATAACCGAAATAGGAAAGTGCTTGAGAACAGGTTCTCCATGAAAACTTACTCTTTCACAAGTGGACACTTGCTGGAGAAGTGTCTTAGATCTCTGGGGTCGTTGTGTGCGTCCGTAACTGGAGTTTAAACTACCACGGTCACGTGTTTCTGAGGCATCACTTGATGACTGGCTTCGATACCTAGCTGCTTAGAGGGCCCCGAGGTTATGAATAGGACCCCGAAAGTCATTCTAGTAAATCATGGAAGGCTTCCTGGGATTTAACCTAGCGCAAGCGTCTTGATCTAGCATATACTGCAGATCGAACCGTTGCCTACTTAATGCCTGTGAAAGCCTCCAGAAGCGACGGGGTAAAGCAAATAAGTTGATACACTCGTAGTATCTGAAAATGATCCGAAGAATTCCAAAGATCAGTTCACGAACTGGAAATGGACCGGGAGCATCCAATATACACGTATCTTCCGGCCTAGGAAATGCAGCTGTTCGAAAGCTACCTATAGGTGCCTAGATACGCAGATGTGCATGATCAGAACTTTGACACCGTTGATGGGTTTCTTGACATACATTGAGGATAAAGGCAGCTGGCACGATTGCTGAGTATAGTTGCATTTTGGATAGTTGGAATGTATCAATACTTTGAAACATGCATATTTCGAAAGGGGACTACCGGAGAAACATTCTTCCTTGTTTCAAGAACGATGGTTGCTCCCACAGCAACGCGACTTCCATTTATGTTTACTGCCCCACCATCTTCATACTGATATCCGCAACCAAGAACGTTTCTTGCTGCAGCATCGTACTTTCCCCTGCACATCAACCAAACTTGCAGCCGATTGAAGACCATCTTTCTCTGTCGATCTTTACACATATTACCAGTTGTTTGTCTCGAGGACAACTCGTAAACGCATTGCTCGTAAAGAGCTTCACAACCGTCGCTCCTTATCGGCTCTATTCATCATGTCGAACTTCATTACCAACCTTTTCCCCTCCACTCAGTCCGCACAATCAGGAAAACACGATGGGATATCACCAGTGCCTACGCCTCCTCTGCAAAGTCGTTCCAGCTATAATGACACTTTCGGTGAACGACCAAGTACTCCGAGTCAACACAACTTTATAACCCCCGTTTCTACTCCACAAGGAAGTCCAAGCAAGAACCGCAATCCTCCAGGAGCGCATGATCTACCAAACGCCTTCGAGAATGCCATGAAAATCAATCCTGTCTCGTTGGGAAGTCCTGCGAGAAGCAGTCGGCCGTTGACAGCAAATTCCCCTGGAAAGCAGAATTCTTTGGCCATTGATGAATCCTATTTCGCGAGTGCTGCTGGTGGCGTAGATGATAGCGTTGTACACAAAGCCGTATCGCCAGGCAGTCCTCTTCGCAAAAATGGTCAAGAAAACACCCCTCCTGCATCGAGACAAGGATTGGAGACAACTTCACAAAACCAGGCAGCGTTGTCTAGACAAGAGCTTTATCAACCTAAAGATCAAGGACCCGCGACTTCACGAACAGCTAAATACAATACACAAAGAGGGCTCACAGCGGAGGAGAGGGAAATCTTGAACAAGCCAAACGTCAAACGACTCGCAAATGTCACACAGTTATGTAGGTGACCTGTACCATGTTTTTTGTATGATGCAGCTAATTTGTTCAGATTTCCTTGATTACTATTTTGATCTTCTCACCTACGTCGGAACTCGACAGAATCGACTCAATCAATTTCAAGCCCAATATCCTCCGCCGCCAGCCACAGAAGAAGTCACATATAATGAAGTATTCAAGAAATACGCAGGCAGAGAACGCGCGAATCTTCGAAAGCGTCGTGTCCGTCTTCGCCAGGGCGATTTTCAAATTCTTACACAAGTTGGACAGGGCGGGTATGGACAGGTATTTCTGGCTCAGAAGAAAGATACTAGGGAGGTATGCGCTTTGAAAGTGATGAGCAAGAAGCTGCTGTTCAAGCTTGATGAAGTCCGACATGTTCTCACCGAACGTGATATTCTTACCAATGCGAAGAGTGAATGGCTGGTGCGCCTGCTATACTCATTCCAAGATGACAAGAGTATCTATCTGGCGATGGTAAGTCTGCTGGCGCTCTCACTTAAACTCGCAACTAATATTTTCAGGAATATGTTCCAGGTGGAGATTTCAGAACTCTTCTAAATAACACTGGAGTTCTTGCAAATCGACATGCACGCTTCTATATTGCCGAGATGTTCTGCTCTGTGGACGCACTTCATCAGCTCGGATATATTCACAGAGATCTAAAGCCAGAAAATTTCCTCATTGATTCTACGGGACATGTCAAACTCACTGACTTTGGACTTGCTGCTGGATTTCTTGCACCCGGTAAAATTGAATCCATGCGTGTAAAGCTCGAGAAGGTCGGTGAAACATATGTGCCTTTTGGCAAGCCGATCGAACAACGATCGATTGCAGAACGTAGGGAAGGGTACAGATCTATGAGAGAACGAGATGTCAATTACGCCAAGTCCATTGTTGGGTCGCCCGACTACATGGCTCCAGAAGTGCTGAAAGGAGACGAGTACGAATTTTCCGTGGATTACTGGAGTCTCGGATGTATGCATTTCGAGGCATTGACCGGCTTCCCTCCATTTGCTGGTGCTACAGTCGACGAAACCTGGAAGAACCTGAAGCATTGGAGAGAAGTTTTAAAGCGTCCAGTCTGGGAAGATCCAAATTACTTCATCAGCAACAGAACGTGGAACTTCATCACGAGGTATTTACTGGTTCCCTCGTGTCTGCTCCGTACTAACCGCTTTTAGTTGTATTAATTCAAAATCCAAGCGATTTTCGTCTATCAAAGATGTTTACAGCCACCAGTACTTTGCCGAAGTTGATTGGAAAACTCTTAGAACACAACGTGCACCTTTCGTCCCGGAACTCGACTCTGAGACAGATGCAGGTTACTTTGATGATTTCAGCAGCGAAGCAGATATGGCGAAATATAAGGAGGTCCATGATAAACAAACGGCTCTCGAAAATATGGCTGATAGAGAAGACCCAATGAGCAAGAGTTTGTTCGTTGGGTTTACTTTCAGACATCGCAAACCAACCACGGAAGACGGTGTCAAACAGAGCAGCCCGAGAAAGGGTATCGCAACTGATGGTACATTCGGAACAATGCTTTAATTGAATTTTTTCACTTATAAAGGCTTGTCATTTTGAAGGTGGAGTCCAGGAGCATTAAAGGATGGGTACATTGGGCAAATGGAAGGGCCACGGAGTGATAATGATGGCTGGTGTGCTCCGTCTGGCTTTGATGGTTATGAGAGTTTGCTAGGTATGGTTTGTTGGAGTTTGATGTCACTCGACGCTATGCTGCGCATGCAAGGATTGTAATACTAGCCACGAATAGATGATATTTCTTCCTGTTTGCTTTAATTCCAAGTATGCCTTATCCAGCAGTTCTTTGCAGATCTTTGTTGATTATTGATAGATACTTTCAAGTCATCGTTGCTGCCGCAGGCTTTCGTCTCGACATACCACTATCAATTCTGATCTAGGATAGTTGGTACGAGCTTCGCCGTATTGTTGCATTACCAGTTGTATAGAATACGCACCAGCCAATCAATCGAGTACCACACATGGGTCCACCCACCTTTGCGTACCACAGCATGACCAGCAGCATGTATATATTCCTTCTACCGGTAGCCAATTCAGAGTTTGAGGCTCTGAGGTGCTGTGAGAAAAACCGGTTGGCGTAAATTCATTCTTTATGGGTAGAAAAAATGGCGGATCAGGGAATGGCTATACCGAAACGTGGAGTCAGGATGGGTGCTCGTGGAGCGTCGAAGGTTAGGACGGGGTGTTTAGTTTGCAAGTGAGTACTCTTCCTTAATTCCTTTCTTTCTTAAATATTCCAAAATTCGAGGTCAGGTCCCATCATGAAAGTCTATCACTCACACCCCCCCAGAATCCGCCGCAAAAAATGCGACGAAGCGAAACCATCATGCACCCAATGCATCTCCACCCATCGTCTCTGCGAATACGCCTCCTCTCCCACCCATCCTCATCCTCCCTCTCAACGACGCATCGTCCCTAGACTCATCCATTTCTCCCCTCAAAACTTCACGCTCCCCGAGGACGAGGTCCCGCATCTGGAATTCTTTACCACGGCAGGCGTCCAGGAGTTCATCACGTTTTTTGGCAATGAGATTTGGGAACGTATCGCGCTGCAAGCTATCTTCAACGAGCCGTGTATCCGCTCTGCGGCGCTGGCGCTCGCGGCTGTTACGCGGGTTAGGGTGTACGGCGGGGATTGGGGGGGTGCGGTAAGGTATGCGATGGGGCGGTATGGGCGGGCTATTGGGGAGTTGAATCGTCGGTTGGAGGGGGGGAGAGGGTGGGAGGTTGCGTTGTTGGCGGCGTTGTTTTTTGTTAGGTTTGAGATGGTGGTCGGGGAGTGGGAGAGGTTGGATGTGCATATGAGGTGTGCGCAGGGCATTGTGGCGAGGTTTATGGGGGGGATGAGTTCGAGTGGGATTCCTGGGACGGGGTTCACGGATGGGGGGGAGGTTGGTGAGGTTGTGGGGGGGTTGTTTAGGGTTAAGTTGTTGGTTGGGTAGGGTGGTGGTTGAGATGGGGGGAGGGCTTGGGGTAGATGTTTGTAGTTGGGAGCTTAGAAGTTTGGGAGTTTGGCGCGGTGGGAACTTGGCAAGTATAGAATAGGATCGGAGTCAGTTTACTGCAGAACCTACTAGTATTTAATATGAAAGGGGGTTGAAAATGTTCAGCTATCAAAAATAAGCACTAACCTTACAAAGAGAATTCTGTATATTTTATAGATGAACTATATAGTTCGTTGATTTAACGTTGCAAACACTATGTTTCTTCTAATCTCAGCTTTCTAGCAACTAAGCAGCGGATTATAACCTTGAATTTTTATTGTATGGAACTTCTAGATCATCATAAATCGGCAGTGTATTAAAGGAATAATCAATTTAGTAAAACTAATCATGATTAGTGTGAGTAGATTACAGTAGACTGTAAGTAGTCAATAATTATCTTGAGTAAAGTATAGATAGTACCCGCTACTCTACTCTACTTTGCTTATTTAGTACACTGTAAATTGGTAAATAGAAGTATCAACATCCAAAAAGTAAACATTCAAAGTCTACAAAACCACCCTTTCTTATTTGAACTTAGCACAATGATAGTTTGGAAAGCTCTTTAGCTGAAATGGTTATTAGCAGCAAAAGAGTAAAGTCGTACAGAGCGGCAAACTTCGCAATTTATACGTCCCTTCGTGCATGAAAGGCAGGACATCTCTTTCATTCACCGAATTTTTGTCATCGGCTTATGTTCCTACCTTCCCTCTAATCCAACCATCCTAAATCATTATTATTACAAAAGACGATTTGATTAATTGGGGATATACTCAACTGAAAGGACCTCACAATGTTAAAGCGTGACGCCAAATTGTGTACTACCACGAAAGCGGCACCAAGAGTTGAAGTTTCCCAAATTACGGGCTTATTATCGAAACATAAAGTCCTCAAACAGCCTATCTTTCTTATAATACAACTTTCAGGGTTATCCAAGAGAGGTCTGGGTTTTGAAAGTACTTGATTGATACACGTTAGGGTATAGCGTGTGCTTATTAGTTAGTTAAAGGTGGTTAGTTAAGAGAGAATTTGTTGGACGCTGAATGATAGGTTGGGGGAGTGGGTGTTACTGCTAAGCCAGTATAATAAAAAAAGATTGAATTCGTCTTCTGTTGTCTCCTATAAAATTCAATTGGGAGAGACAAATTTCATTAGGAACGAGAAACATGCTTAAGAGCTGGCTCATAATATCGCCTATGGTGCAAAAAGGACAAGGTCTATTCGGAAACACCCCAAATATTTTACCTAATCCACTGGTTAGCCTGACCTATCAACTCTAACCCATCATATCAACAAACATATCTAACCCCACCACCAGCATATCCCAAGGCCCACCTACTTGTGCGACATTCCTATCCAATACCCATCTCACCTAGAATCTCTCTCCCAAAACCCCTCATCATGCGGATCCAAAACCCCATGTCTCTGAAAGCCATTATACCCGCACAAATTCCCGTCAAAGCACCACTGCAGTGCTAAGATTTCCCGACGATAGATAGGTAGGAAGTATTGAGGCTTGAATGGAGCAAGATTTGAAGGAGGACTTGGTTGGGAAAGGGCATGGTGGAATTTAAATCACAGGGACGTTTTGAGAGTATGCATGAGCTTTTGTCTGGAATGGATGGGATGGATGGGAGGAGTGTTGATATGGATTTGGTTATGAAGGGGGTTTTGGGTGGGTGGGTTGGGGATAGATGGCGTTTCCCCCTTTACTTTGTAGCGAGATACTGGACGAAGTCGCCGAAGATAAGTTACCTCCTTATTCAAGACCCATTTAACAGGATCCAGCTAATCCCCTTCACAACCCTCCAATTCCTTTCCACGGGGTTCAAAACCCATCACGAACAAACACACGAAAGATAGCAGAAAAACCCAAGTCCAAACACCATTCATTCATCACAATCCACTTGACCCGCCCACCAAATATGACATCTCGACTCCTATAAGCATGATCTGCTACTGTGAAAAAGAAACCGTGTGACGTGACAGTGACTCGCGCCTTTATTTTGATGACTCGGTTGGCTCGTGCGAGGAGTGTTCTGTGAGTCCATTTGGTGTTTGAAATCTGATGTACAGTATCTGGAGAATTCAAGAGATGGAAGAAGGGTTTCTAATGAAATAGTGAAAACCGCAAGTTCCAGGTGCAAAGCCCTGCGAGTAGGACCGCGCCTCTTGACTTCTCTACCACCCATCTCACTTCACTTCACTCTCACCTTTTGACCTCCCCACCGTAGCCACCAGTTTCCCGGATTGAAAAATAGTCAACCGATCGGAACGAACACAGTAAGCTCCCTCCCTCCTTTGCCTCGCCACCCGAATTCCTCGGTCTTGGCTCCATCATCTCGGTCTACTCCCCCCTCAACAAGTCACAAGTACCAAACGACCTAACCGTATATCGGATCGTAAGATCACGCGTCCACAGGGACTCCGTACAGTGACTCTGCTGGTTTGGATGCCTACCTATGACTTCGGAGTGGGTGGTGTTTTGGCGCTTCTTGCCGCCGAGTTGGAAAGTCTTGCGAGGTTGAGTCATACCCAGCCAAGCGAATAGAATAGCAAACTCTGTCCAGGCCAGCCGGGAGAAAGACTTGAGATTGAATTGTGATTGATTAATTGGGAAACTAGGAGTAAAGTACTTAGTTACCTGATCAAAACTCATCTCGTGGTATCTTCTGACAAAAGCCATTCAAAAGAAATACACTGGAACCTATTTTCCCATCCGCAAAACAAATTCCCCATCCTACTTATCCAACCCAGATTAAACAAGGCAGAGGCAGGCTACTTAAGCATGAAACTACTGCATCCGCAAATAAACACCTCTAGAACGTCTCAAGAACGTGTTGAATTAGTACCAAATGACCTCACGCTTCCAACATCATCATCTTAGGTAGACAGCTGAGCGTGGTTGTTTGGTACTATTCTGGAGGTTAGGCTGCAGTGGATGTACAGGTTTGAGCCAATGACCAGATGGGGAGGACCAATCATGGTGAGTTTATATGAGTGATGCGGTACAGAAGCGACGGGTAAATGTAGGGCCGTTGGTGGATGTTGGGTATTGGTTATTGGTTGGATTGATGCATGGACGGAGGGGAATAGAGGGAGAGGGTTAGGTGAGCGTGAGATATGAAGTGGATTTCGAGATGTCGCGATGAGTCTTGGTTGCATCTACTTTGTAGAGATGGGGAAATGAAATGAAATATATACCACCAGTTGAAGATAATAATATTACCACTTCGTGATAACCATGGTAGTCTCCCTTGAATATGGGAAGAATGAGTTCCTGCACTTCTCAGGCTGAGTAGAACTATCGAGGGGCTGAGATGGCTCCAAGGCTGAGATGGCTCCAAATGAGACGCATGAAACTCTATTTGAATCAGGAAAGCTGAGAGTTAATATTGATTGATTCGTATGAATTGAATATGGACGATGGGGAATCGATCAGAAGGTTGTACGGATCGTATGGGTACAAAGAAATAAGTACTTCGTATGCGCTTTGTAAAGTGTTACCTGACTGTTCAAAGTTGCATCGCGACGTGGCGGATGCGGGATGGCAGCGAGGCAAGGCTCGGCGTCATCTTGACTCGAAGCGCCGGGCAATCAAATCGGAAGTTGAGTGAGCAGTGAGGGAAAGGAGAGAAGGTTTGAGGATATGCAAGTGATTATTCTGAGGAATCTAAAGGGGGTGCTCGTCATTGATGCCAAAGTTCTGGATGAATTCGAGGTTTGAGTTTTGAAGGGCTGCACGGCATCAAGGAGTGAGTGCATGGGGATGTTGCAGCCATGCGTCGTTGAAGAGGGCTTTGCTGTGAAGCCCCGCGGGCGTGGAGGAAATAGAACACTTCGACGCTGGTATCCTTTCTGGATGGCAATGAGACTGAAAAGGGGTATTCAATTGTGCCACCATCATCCTCGTGTCGGTGTCTTGCCAGTTGCCGACACATCCAGTATCATCAGCTTCATCTGACTTTTCTTTGCAACACCAACAGTCGTCCGACTGCAAATCTCGGTAAATCCAAGACACTTGCAGCTGAAGAACGGACCGGGGTGATACGAAAGACGCTGACTGACGGACTGTTTGATACTGACAAAGACCACCAAGACCGGGAAAAGGAAAAGGTATCTTCCGCGAAGAGCAAAGAATTGATCATTCATGATGCAGCAAGCGGCAAGCAACAAGCAGCCTCGCAGATGAACGTCGGCCGGCAGCGAGTGAGATGGTGGGCATTTTCAACATGCCACACTGAAAATTGAGTGTTTTTTTTTTCTGGCCGCGGGAGCAGGAAAATGGGCAAATAATCATATCACCTGCTGATTTGCTGGTCACTGCCCAGGCGTGTGTTCCGTACGTAGGAGATTTTCGAGATTTTCAGTGAGGTGACAGAGGTGACTCCTTGGAGATGCGATTGCGGTCTCCGAAGTTGGACCAGGCCTCGTTCTACAGAAGCAATCATGACCTAAAGTTTGGTATGCCGAGGGGAGGGGATTCCGAGAAATCTACGACGGCGTCCCCTTTTGCTGCGACCGTGAGGGTCCTCGTCGTCGCGTCCGTTTCCACACACCCTACCCACACCACTTCCTGAATCCGAGAACTTCCAAGAAAATAAGAACATGAGTAAATGATTCCGTAAGAAGGCTGTGAAGGAGGCTATCTCGACCTATGTAAGGTTACAAACCTTACTTAGGTCGAGGCAGAGCATACGCAGTACCTACCCTTCGTGCCTTCGTACGCCGAAGAGTGGCGGAGACTGGCTAGGAACGCTGAAGCGAGTCTTGCTGCTCAACGTTCGCTGTTCATGCTGTCGTGGTGTGAGTGGTTGCGTGTTCTGAAGGTGGTGCAAGCAGTGCAAGCAGTCGAGCGAGGGGGTGTGGAGTGGTGGAGAAGAGGCGTCATTTTAGCATCGGCCTTTGTTCAAGTGGTGGAGGCGAGGAATCACAGGGCCAATGACGATTCACGAGAAAAGTGGACCTGACCGATTTAAGACGTGTCCCTAACACATCCATCTCGATTTTGGCTGGCGTGGCGATAGCAATGTGGCCAGTTCTTGCCCATCTGGCGAATCTGTGACTCTTCACTTTAGCGAGGCGATGCTTGTCTCGATCCAGTGGGCGCCCGCACCCACCGCAAGCCTCTCCTCCTCTGCTCCAGCCAGATTCGTGCCATCCTCCCAGCCGTGCTCCCGCTGGGCCCCATGTCATTCGTCTTTGCCCCCTCTTCTGAGTCTTCGAACCAGTCCGACGAGGCCCCCATCATCCTCCTCAGGCTGCCACGCTCGACTCATAGCAACAAAACCTCGTCGTGCCCGCAGCCCAGTCCGAAGACTTCCCCCCTTTGCCTCTGAACCTCACCCATCAACAATGTATGATCAACTCGTCTAACAAAGCGGCTCTTTGAAGTCTGCCCCAGTATACACATCTTCTTTTGAATTACCTACTTGATCACGCACTCGTAAAACATACCTTTACACATTCCTCTCTCCCCTACCCGCCCCTCCGATTCCTGCGACAAAAGCGAACACCTCTCGCCTTCTACCCTTCGCCGCCCCCAGTGACTCCAAACACCACTGCCCAAACAGTCACACACCCCAACTCCACCTCTTCCGCCGCCTACGAAGCGCAAAACAAGACCGCAGCCACGTCCTCTTCTACCTAAAACCCAGAATCACTTGCCACTCCCAACAAGAACCTTAACCGCTTCCGCGCTTGTTCTGATTTCAGTTTCTGCATCTGGTCCTCTTTGATACCCAGCCGGACGTAAAAGGCAGCCTGCTCCCCCCCAGCGGCTCTCTTACACGACTCTAACCGCCCTCGCGAACCTACCACTTGCCACCCGACAAGTTCCAGTCACAGTCACTCGGCCGGTACTTGTTGTGAGTCGATTCGAATCACAGATCACACTCATCAACCAAAAAGAACACCTTTCTACAAACTACAACTCCACTCAATCCTTATATTCGTCTTTTAATTTCTCGTCGCCCTCGACATCAACCAGAGCTCGACATTCGACTTCGAATTCGATCGATCCTCACTTTTAATCTTTCTTCTCCCACCACCACCGACTCGTCCTCTCTCTCGCCGTCCTTCAATGGTCTGCTAGTAGAACACCCTCTCTAGCCCACCATTTACCGCAACAGTTACCATTTCCATAAACGAAAAGGTCGCAATGCTCCTCGCACACTCAGTATCTTCCCCAGTCGCTCGTCTTGCATCGTCTACCGGTTTTATCGTCCGCTCAGGTTTCTCTGCCGAGACTCCTTTGCTATAGATTCGTTTTGTCCCTCGATCATTTGCATACCAACAGCCATCTCCGCTGTTGAAAGGGTTGCATTCAGTTGAAGGTTCCACGACATTTATAACGGTATAATCGGTTGGCTTTGTATAGACGGCGACTGGAGTTTGTTCAGAAACTCCTCGATCCACCCATCACCCTCGAATTCCTAAAGATGCATCGCAGCGAAGATGATTCGCCGCCTTATGTCAACCTCTATCGCGCAGGCCCATACAGCTCATCGATAGCTTCGTCCGCCTCGTCCTCCTCCGCCTCGGTCTGGTCGGATGCCGCATCCCAAACATCCGACGACTCTTCAGTTACGAGCGCATCCGAACAAGAAATACCAGACGTATGCTGCCCACCATCCTTTGCCGCAGCCAGCAGCGCCTGCGAACAAGGTCCCTCGGTCGCCACATACTGGCCGAAGAAACGAGTCCCAGCAGAAGTCGCTCCAGAACAACGACAGCACCCGAGAAGAACCAGTGGCGCATCCCAAACAAGATGTCCACCACCTTTGGTCCGTCAAAGTGACCGAAAGGTTAATTTCGTCGACAGCCTCGTCGGTAAGAGATAATTATCCTAATCCCCAGTTCCTTTGCTCAACACTTTACCTCAGATTCTTCAGCGCAAATAGTGGAAGCTATTTGGCCCCTTTCCTCGGTCGTCTGCAGAAGCGACATGGGGAACAAAGGGGTTCTTCCGCTCCGCACATTCATTCAAGAGACTCTCAGAAGATCAAGGACAAGTTACTCGACCCTGCAGGTGGCCTTGTACTACCTGATCTTGATCAAGCCGCATGTGCCCAAACATGATTTTACCATGGAACAGCCCGACGATGCCCACTCGATCCGCGCGTTGCAGTGCGGTCGGCGCATGTTCCTTTCCGCTCTTATTCTTGCCTCCAAGTATCTTCAAGACCGTAACTACTCTGCCCGCGCGTGGAGTAAGATTTCAGGTTTGAACACTTTGGAGATTAACCAAAACGAGATGGCCTTCCTTCTTGCCGTCAATTGGGAATTACATATTACAGATGCCGTGTTCCAACGTTGGACCGACATCGTCCTTAAATACACACCAAACCAGCCACCATCGCCAGGCTCATCATGTGCCCGCATCGCTGAACAATCAGCAACTTGGAAAGATATCATCTTGCGCCTGAATACTCAATTGGATAACATCGAGGAAATGCGAACTCCAACATCTGCCAAGGCAAATGTCACATCTATCAGTGTCGCCAGCCCACGATCATTAACCCCAATGACGGTGGATTGCAACACTTTTGGATATGGTTCCAATGATTCAACACCAACGCCAAAGTATTATACTCCAAACGTTCTGGAACCATCACCTTCCTCGCTTTATCCTCCAACAAAGGTCGCACCCGCTCTTGGCCTGCTACCAACGCCAAGATTGACCCCGCAAAGTTCTGGTTTCAACACTCCTGCAGTGAGTGCGGCAAACTATATGCTTTCTGGCAAGTCATCCATGTGCCTGGCCATGTCCCAAGCTTCCAACGTCTGCAACTCTCAACTATCCGAGAGATGGCAAACTTCTTCACCACAATCTTACGTTTCATGCCGACGTTCTTCATTGGCAAACTCAGTCTCATCCATGTCATCGCCCGAGTCTATGGTCTCTGATACCTCGTCACGATCATCCCGTTCTTCATCTATCTCATCAGCGTCATCTCTGATGGCCGCGCCGACCTCATCCAAATCTTTGGATGTCCAGGCGCGCTGTCGATATGCGAAGCTGTGCAGTGAGAGACAGAACAGAACCTTCATTGCGACGGTTCCAGAGTACTGTGACAATGGCCCTACATCATCGCCAGAATCTTACACTGCCCCAGTTGGCAAGGACTTTCTCGATCTGTCACTGGATACTCCATTGGCGAGAAGAGAATTGGATTTGGATGTCTACTCCAAGGATGAGGAAGCGGCTCGTGCGCTTCAAGATCTCCACAACCATCCTCGATCATCCGACTCGCCAACTCGTGGTTCCAAACGTAGTCGACCACAATCAATGGACAACACTCTTCAAGAGAATGTTCGAGAGATGTTGACTCGTCCAACCGAAGATAACTGGTCTGATGAATTCATCAGGGCCCGTGCTATGCAAGCCAGTGCCGGACTTCAAGTGCCAATTCAGTCTACCAATACACGAAAACGTGTGTGCTGTGCGTCGGAAGCGAAAAGAAGCTATCCACAATCAAATACCATCCATCCAGCGTTCGGTGGCATTGGTGGCCCCGGAATGTGGAGTGGAATACTTAATTAATTACATCGACATACCACAACAAAATACCAAAACAAAACTAAAATATCCGACCTATACATACAACCCTCAAAACACCTTGTCACAACAGTCCCACATTTCTTTTGTCCAAAACCCGGGATTCGTATTGGCTGCATTTTCATGCGCGCGTGCTACTTGCGGGGAGCGAGGTTGGATTACCTCTGATTCGACATCATTACTAGATGGGGGTTTCGGGGTCGATTCACACAGCGTCTCCTTTTCAGTTCTGCATGGGCTCGTCATGGGACCCCACAATACCTTGTACGTTAGTAGGTTTGATCTTTGATCTTGATACATCATTTTGCGCGAAAACCGCCTTGATCGGTTTGCATATGGAAAACACACTTTGGGGGCGCCGTGGAGGGGAATAGGAAATAGGGGTTTAGAGAGTTCTTTCGCTGGCTAGCTCAACATGGTTCGGCTGGCTTTGCGCATGGGAATTGATATTGAACAGCGATTTATTGCACGGAGATGGAGTATTCGAGTTTTATTTGTTTGTTGGTTGGTTCGCTTTGATCTGTGGATGAGGGGATGGGAAGTGGAGGTGGATGTGGATGGAGAGTGGAGAGTTGGGGAAGTAGGGGTAATTGAAGTATTTAGCTACTTGATCTTGCTACTACGATACCTTGACATACTTTACTTACTCTGCCTACTTATCGTTCTTGATGATGATATGTGCTGTGGTGTTTTGTGATGTTGTTGATCATGGTGATTTAAGGTGATTTGTATCATGACTTCTCCTTTCTCCTCCCCTCACTGTACTTGAGCGATGTGATGAGTGGTTGCTTGCTAACCAAGTGATTGTGACAGGAGCATCCTCCCTCCGGAGACCTTAGTAGGCGTTCTGTGGCGAGAGTAGTAACTTTGTTCAATCATTTGATGTTACTACTCCACGCTCTTCTTGAGCGACCTCGATATAGCCCACTTACCTTGGCGTTCTTAACGTATATCGGTGTTTGTACTGTTGTTGTTTACGGTGAGATAGAGGTTATTTGTACAACGAATCTTCTTCCTCTCTCTATCTCCGGTGTGATTGATTAGTATGATGAATGGGTGTTTGCTAATTTATTGATTGTGGCAGGGATTCTGGAAGGAGGGGGGGGAGGTTCTTAATAGGTTAGTTACCTCACCTACCCAATCTTCCTTCATCGTACACTTTTTCGTGGCTGTGATGTTGTTGATATAGGTCATCTGTATCACACCCATCACCCGCCCGGTGTGTAGAGACCCGCTAATCGAACCTCCCTTACAGCGTTATTTCGAAGACTGAAACGTCTCTATTTAATCCTTAAAAATAAATTATTCGGTATTTCATCACTATGGGATCATCATATCCTCTAAGTGCTATGGTATTACTAAGTCTCCCTCGACTCTCGACCGGTGTGGTGTGGGAAGTGGGGACTTGCTGATTTGTTTACTAGTATAGGAGGTTTTGACTTCCGAAGACTAAGTAGAGGAGGTTTGGTTTTTTGATAAAGAAGAGGTAATCACATATCCGCCACCTATCCACCACCCTCACACCGACGCACTTCCACCCTACCTACCACTCTTAATAGAGATTTCCCTAGTAACACTAATCCCTCTTACTCATACCTCCACAACATATCAATTATACCTCTATTTAACCCCCTTTCCACCACTCCACCACTCCACCTCCCCTAACTACCCCCTTCACCCACATATTCACCTCACCTACCCACCCACACAACGCAACACACCACCCGTCCCACAACGACTCACGTTTCGTGAACGTCACTACGTATGGAATTCATGCTACGAGCTTGTGTTAAGGGAGAAGAGAGATTCTTGGTTGCTGGGATGGGGGAGGGGGTGTTGGAAGGGGGTGTTGGGACTCTGATTTCAAGGGGGAGATGTGGTTTAAGGGTGAGATGTAGTTTAATGGTCAGATGGGGGTTGTTAGAGGCTTTCGGGTTGGACGTCGGGCGTGATGTCCAGCTTTTCATCACCATTCCTACTTTTCACGGTACTGATCGAACTCACAACCGGGCGTTTAGTTGAACGAGGCAGTCACTCGTAAGTTGGAGGACGAGAATGTGGATGGGCAAGCTTGTTGGGGGTAGCAGGCTTGTTAGTGGTGGTGAGAATAGGGGATCGGCTTTCATAAGAAGGCTATTTCCCATCTCGACCCCCTCCTCCGTCTTACTTCACCACACCCAGCTCCATCGCTCTCCCGCGGAGTAAAACTTTCGCAGACTCTTTCCTAGTATACACAAACATCTTCCGATGAGATTAATACCTCTCTTCTCTCAAGTAAATCACTAATGGCCCTCCTAATTTCTCAACTACGTTCTCTGGGTGGAGTTTCTACTTTGCTATGAGATCATCTTGGTGGATCTTATAGGGGCTGGATAGAAGGTGGTGCTAAAAGGGATTACAGTATTACGTGCTTCAAAACATGGAATTACCATCATAACACAACAGCATTATGCCACCAAACTATGACTTGAATCATAAGTAATTCAACCATGAGTAGGTAGGTAAAACACGCTACCAAGGTACGCGGAAAGCCTCGTCGATATCACGCAGGTCCTTGGATGAATTCTGTATGGCTAGGTAGGAATCTAGAAGTATGATTCTCTAGTTTTCGTGAGTGTCGTGTTTGTGTGATAGACCTACCATTCTGAATTTCATGCCGTGGGTAGAAGTCGTGTTTTATGTTGGATGGGTATTGATGAAGTGGTATTTCGCTTTCAGATATCTAGGTAAGTAGGTGCTTAATCTAGATACCTAGGCTGGCGGAGGACAAAATCAAGTGGCAGTCACCCCCCCCCAAATCTTAGAACAAGTAATAAGTCGACTTCGAATCGAGCTTGAAAAGTCTCATTGACTTGAAACGGTTGACAGAATAGTCGTGATGTTCCAAGTTGGTACACTGAATTACGATGTTTCGTTAACTTGGTCGAAGAACTATTTTGGTTCGACTGCGTCTTGTTTTGTCCTCCGCGAGCTAGGTACGTATAAGTCCTCGGTTATTGTCGATATCATTTGCCATGATATGAGTTTAGAGTCAGGAACTATAATCTAAGTGATTAGTTCACCTCTTTTAATTTATATATTATTGTAACGCAAGAATTCTCGAACATTATTTGAATTAAATCGTGCAATAAGACTTGATTTAAAATCTCAAGTATCTCATTTCATAGAAGTGAGTACAGGATATAGCATGAAGATAGATGACACGTTCGTAGAGCAGTTGCTGTTATTTGGCTCTTGGAGTCAACATAGTGCTCAGGTAAGCATTGTCCCTGATCTTTCTTCCCAGTGCATGCCGCTGATAAAAACGCGGTAGCTAAACGGTCTTCTCGACTCGCGAGTCCTCTCCACGGTTATGCTAGATTTCTAGAATGAGACCTCAGAATTGATCGTGAGATATTCTTCGAAACGACTAAGAAAATGATGTTGATCGTAGAATTGGGCTGTGGGAGTATGTTTGATGTTTTGGTGAGATAGTTGGAGCGCTGTCTTCTAGCTGCCCAGGTGTTTCGTGGCCGTTCTGTGATTGTCCAGACAAGTTTCTTCTTGAATGTTGACAGAACGATATCATTGAAATGTAAACTGCAGGGTAGATATTGAGATATGGCGTTGAGTATCCGCTTTCATCTTGCTTAGGTCGAGCAATGGTATTGCACCTAGACTGTTTCCCCGTCGATATTAAATTCCCTGGCTATTAAGCTCGCCGGAATGGTCATTCCCGGTGTATCCCCTTAGAAATAAGCTGCGAGACTTTCTTGAATACTTGGCTTACTTCGCTTGTCGCCGAATTCCGCATTTACTAGGTGAGCTCCAGCCTTGAAACCATAAGGTACTTCTATACAAGTAATGTCTATATTCTCCGCAGGTCTGTGAGTTCCTCTCAGCTATCTCCTATCGGCTGTTCATAGAAAAAGCCTCTTAATGTATAATTGGATAGACTAAGACGATTGTATCGCCTAAGATGGACAAAATGCATGACAGGCATTTCTCGATCCAATTCAATTCCTGTCTTTTCGTTCAAAATCGAAATTGCATCTTTCTTGCAGTGCTCAAAGTTCCCATACGTCTCGTAGTCACACGAGTGAAGCAACTTTGAGAACATTCCAAATTCTAAGAGCAGAATTTCTTTCAATTCCTCACCCAGAAACAGGCTAAGACGGACCAGAAGCGTTGTCCCAATTGGAAGCTGGTCGTGTTCTTTGAATTCACACGGGTCTACAAGTACCCTTTGAACACGCATGTTCGGGGATTTTTGAATATGCTTTAACGCTTTCTGTAGTTGTGGCTCATTCGAAAGGGCTCGAAAACAAAATATGTCTATCTTGAAGTTGACCCATATTGTTGGAAAGCCACAACTGCAGCTTGGTACTGGTGTGTAATACAGTGAAACTTCATCATTTGCTTCCTTGCAAACGAAAAAGATGTCGGGCACTCTTTGACGTGCGATGAGGTACCACCCGTCGCAGCATTTTTCTTCTTCTTCTCCTGCAGACCCAACATTTATACCCATTGGGCGGGTTGATGGCCAGTGTAGCTCATTGAATTCGATGAATCGTTCCCCAGGCATGCTGTGTTTCCAGATGATGTTCCGTACCTCGCGAGGAAATTTGGGGAATAATGTGAATTCTGCGAGAGGTCCAGAGGGGTCCGCACGTCTGCTGAAAGGCCAATGACTGGTGATGGAGCTTTCGGCAGACACACCGCTAGTAGCTTGAATATCTACGCTCATTGTCTGTAGAGGTGAGTTGGTAGACGACGATAAATTCTACAAAACCAACAATGTTAGCAATCCACACACGAGGAGACTGCTTGAAGTTTGTGTTTCACTCACAAAGTGGATCAGGACAAAAAGCAGGCGATTACGGGTGAGAACAAAGTTCTAATTCTTGTTCGCGATCGAAGACAGGCTTGTATTTACAACGCGTATCGGTTTAGGTGACGTCGAGAAGTACAGTGTTGTTAAATCGTCGAAAGTGCTGTGTAGGACTACTGGCGATGCTAAAATGATCGTCAGATGTAGGAGAATTCAAGTTCAACTCGTCGGCGTCAAAAGTTTTGTAAACAGATTGGGATAAACAGGAGTAAGAAAAGTATCGATCTAGCTGCAAAGTGTCAACTGACGCTAGTCCTCGCTTCGTTCGGTAGGTGAATTACTACAGAGTGCAGAAACGGAGATTTGCGCAAATTATAAACAAAGTCAAAGTTCTGGGCCGTATTATTCACCGTCGCAATTTCTCTGCACTTCTTTTGTTGACTTCGACTTCATATTAGGACCTTTTAAAAATTCCAGACATAACACGATCTCACAATCTCACTGTCTCGTTGACTTCCTCAGCACCTAACAGAAATACAAGCAGCTCCTTAGCCCCAACAGATCACTCTTACCACCAATCATTCTCTCACCGGGTATCTAGCTACTTAGTTTCACTGTTCTTTTCGAGGTTACTAATACTAGGCAGGAATTCTTATCGGCTTCCCTGACTAGACCACGAGATTCTGCGGCCAAAATAAACAGCGTAACTGAAGACAGTGGAACAGGAAAGGACAGACTTCTACTCTCGAGATTTCCAACTCAACCATGACTTCCAACGACTAATCATCATTTTCGACGTTTACCAAGTTTCCTCAACTTCCAACCGCACTGCGATTAACAATCTGGGCTCTTGCACTTCCCGGAGAACGAATCATCGATATTTACACATGGGCACGACCGGACGATGCAGACATGGCAAGTGATGGAACTGATCTTGGCCGTAAAGATCTCGTCACTGGCTGGCATGCTTATTATCCAGATGTCGCGCCCCCGATGACATTCGTCTGTCGAGAAGCAAGAGAGGAGGTAAAGAAGCAGTACAAAGCCTTACATGGAAACGATGGTTCTCCCGCAATATGGTTCAATCCAAAAACTGACATTATCGCATTTCGAAATCGAAACGACCGATATTCCAGAGCTCCATCCGTTCCCAATGAAGTCTGTAGAGAGTTGTGTATCACTAGAAAAATCACAAAAGTGTTCGTTGAGCAAGGCGTTAACATATGGCTCGACTCTTTTCTGGGAGCAGAAGAGATATTTATTGGTTTGTCAGGTTTGCCTCTCAATTTCGAGAAGAGGGACATCCCATATGTTAGATACTCTCTAAAGCTTTGGGAACATCAAGCAGAAGCAGAGCGTGTTGCGCATGACCTCGGTGCCCCTATTTCTACGGATCTATTGGAATGGAGATCAGAATGGGAATTTGGGCTTGGGAAATTGCGTATTGTGAAGCATAAAATACTCGCTGCTATCGAAATCCAAAAGGGATTGGGACAATTAGACTTCACGGTTCCCACTGTACGAATTGTTCGGGTGGTACCAGGTTAAAGTGTGGATAGCTAGGCATTTCTCGAATGGCCAAAACAGTAGAGCGGGTCAAAAGATCTACTTTAATACTAGGTGGAATTTCAACACATCATGTTTACAATGGAGTTGAGAATTCTAGGAACAAGCGATTTATCAAGCTTCTTAGATAGCAGTATTCTGCACTACAAATCAATAAAACGTCGCTATTCGATTTACCCCTCTATTCTACTTCGATGTTTACGTAAATTGTTCTAGAAAGATATCTCTTTTGTTTCATCACTACAGAACATTTCTTGTACATTTTGACAAGATCTGTCTGATTTGCAACCGCTGGTGAGTGTTTTTCCAAGACGAATAATCAGTTTATGAGCATTGTATGTGAATTAGTGTTTCGAAGCTGCCAATATACATTCGAATTATTTTAGGACTTGTCCGCAAAAATGCCAATGTGATTCATAGATTCAGTAGGAGGATGCGACCATAAGCCTTGTTTCTACTGTGCCCTGGCGGGCGAGGCAGAACATGTGTATTTCCAAATTGGAGTTGTACTAAGTTACAGTTGGAAGTTGAGACTTTTAGAAGTAGAGGGTTTACTTGAAGGCATATGAATATGTGTTTCTTTACAAATCCGAGCAGCGAGTTTCGTATTAATCTGAACCACTAGCTCCCGTTCATTTTGTATCTTGGAGATCAACTCCTGATGGTTATGCACTTGAAAACTGACAAATTAGCACGTCTGGGTTCAAAGCAGGATGAGCACAACCCAATTATGGAACAACTAAGTGTATCTTCTGATAATTTCTCTTCTATTCAAAGCTATAAGACTGTCTTTGCATCCATCACAAATAACGCTTCTAAGGACTATTCCAAAACTGTCGGTGTTTTACGGGGGTGCCAATTCGCAAGATATCACCACCACGAAGGATAACTCCATCTTTTTGAACCATATTCAGTACACCAGCTTTTGACAAAAGTTATTTCTGGCTTCTCCCAGCGCGTGCTTAATTTTTCTTTTCTGATCTCGTCAAGCATTCTGACGAGTTCAGGGGAAATCCTCATTTTCCCGCCAATGGTGGCAGTTGGAACTGTATTGATAGCCTCAATTGGGTCATCGACGGTACCATCCTCCCTCACTGTCCGTTGGTATTGAGCCCCAAGTGTATATTGATCCCCAAGTTCACTAACCCACCAAATTCGCCTCTAGAGATTTTCGCGGTCCGAAGTCCATTTCTCAGGTACGAGGTCATTCCTCGCAACCAGAATCTCTTTCAAATTATGAACTTGGCAAATTCCTTTCTTGAAAAAGCTGGATTGATCCTGCGACCATGTGGTTGCACGGTTGTCGATCAGCACATATTTGATAGCTGATCTGACATCTTCTGGCATGGTAGCGATGGTACGCCCAAAGCCTGGATAGCAGAACTCCGAGATAAAACAAATAACATCTTTTTCGAAGTTCACCCAACCTCCCCTCTCTCCATCAGTACCTTCCAAGAACGTGTGAACGTGTGTGTTAATTTGTAAACATGTCTTCCCTCTTTGCAGGCGTCAAAAATTGCGGGAGTCTTGTGTGGGAGAGTGTGCCAAGTTTCTACATCTCTTTTCCTTTGGCCATTTTCATCAAGTACTGTAGATGTATGAATGGTGATAAACTTGGATGACGGTAAAGCAAATTTCCAGATCAATTGCCGTAACTCTGCTGGGAGCTTGGGAAACCAAGGGAAATGTCTTGCCGCTTGCCGCATGTCGTCAATGTCTTTCCAAAGCAAAGGAACGGTCATAGTTGCCTTGTCTATCATTATCCCCGTTTGACTAAGAGATCGAGAAGCATACGCCGCATCAGTTCTTGGTGGACAGACCAGTTGACTTGTTTGTTGAGATCGGAGTTCCCTAAGCTCATTCTCCAGTTGTCCAATTCGTTCTGATATTTTGGAGGAGATCATCGTCTCGTCGATGTTTTCTGATGCCGACATCTTCATTGTAGGATCGAAAGGAGGAGGTTTGTGGTTTGAATGGAAGCTGTTAAGATATTGTTCCGAAGTCGAAAGATTTTGCAAAATACACTGATGCCTTGCCCGGGGAAAAATTTATGTAATTTTGGGACTCGAAATTCCTAGCTCGATTAGCATTATGGTGAATTCAAATCACTTCAAAAACACTCGTGAATCTTCTCGGCTTCACAAAACTAATATTCACGGGGTTTCCAAGTAGGAAACAGGGCTAATGGCAAATCACCGATTTCGCAAGGAACAAGATGATAGAGACAGTAGTCCAAACAAGACATTCACTGATTCATTCAGGATTTGTAACATTCGAAAGCGAATATTTTGACACAGTGCGGAAGGTAGGATTTCATAAACCATCTAGGAAGTTTCTCCCTGAACCACCGAAAGAACCGAGAAACTATAAGGACAAACATCAGTTAACAGACCAACAATTCCTATGCTCAACGAGCAGTGAGAACCATGCGATCCGAGATAATCAAGCCATATTATTGCGAGATATCCGCCGCGTCAAGATCATCGAGATTTGGTGCAAGACAAGACTTTATTATGATGAAACAACTGTAAGTATACTGGACAACGCTTTCCGCCATGACAAGAAATATGGCTTGAATTTGATACAGGATCTGCACAACATGAATACAACAACGACTAAATACGCTGGAGAGTGTGCTATGAGCGAAATGCACAGTTCAGAGGAACAATATGGTAACAAGTTTCGAAGGGGGCACGACCGTGAGAACAAGAGAGAGGAGGCGGAGGACCCAAAAAAGAAGGACCAGAAGAGTGAGGAAGAGCACAAAGGAACAGAGGGTAGGTGGAATGGGCCGAGGGTCAGAACGGTGTATTGGCTCGTAAAATACTGCAGCTTGTCGTGTACCGTCAGTACAGCTGTCAGTATGACCATACCGTAAGCAATCAACAATTGGTTAAAGGAATTTTAGATGATGTGAATAAGCCGCAAAACAATTTTGCTCATTTTTCAAACTCTGTGCTGCCCATTCGACTGTGGCAAGATATGCTCAAATGTGCATTTGTGCCTGCTGTGAAACGCAGTGTGGCCTACCTTGTTGACTGAGTTGGTGCAGGTTCTGAATGCTGTCTTCAATAAGGTTGAAAGGCTGGCGGTTTTGTGAATGACCGACTCTTGGCTTGTGCCCGAAATAGTAGGGACAAAGATAGCTTTTCAGCAGACGGAGAGCGGCACGGCACCAACCTGCAGCTTCCAATCTCGGCTCGATTTTCAAATTATGTGCATTGCACCAGGCACTGAAAACATCAGCAACTTTCTCACCATTCCTTGCAAGTGACAAAGGCTCAAGCGGGGATTACCGGATTGTGATTATCAAGAAGATCTCGATGACAGCCACGTTCTACTAAATCGGTGTCTTACTAGAGAAAACGGCATATTTCAGGGCAAATATTGCTGCAGTCAGCTCAAGATGGAAGAGATGAATAAAGACTCAACTGTGTAACACGCCCTTGCCCTTTTTCGAGTATGAGCAGCCGCATGCCAGGCCGCGTGTTTCCACATCGGAGTCACAACACGAAGGTTAGGATTTTAACGTAAGTCTATTGCAGTGAACTCTACGCAGGAATCGAAGGGGACCTGATATTGGGACTTTCTTACCGACAACCGAGTTACAGACCTAATCGTAGGCCACTGCTCCGTGCTAACGAAACAAACCGACCCCAAACCAACCAAGAAAATATGCGGCTGAACACAGGAGCTTTTTTGACAAGCAGAAACGCGCGTCCAAAAGCCAGAGGCAACGTTGGTGACCCAGCCTTACAGAAATGTCAAGCTTTGAAATCGCTGTACCCACACTCTCAGTCGAGTCCGAGACAGCCAGATCTCAAGCGAGCGTATGAGAGACTCATTGTTGTCACAACGATTGATATCATACCACTAAGCCAGCTACGGTGATGGTAGGTGATCTTCTGTGAAGAGAATCCCTACTCTGTACAGAATATGGATCATCGACGGTTTGAGCCACAGGAAATTATCCATGTGCTTGACTTGATGAGCCACGTCAAAATTCAGCCACGTGTGGCAATTGTAACATCGATCGCTCACATCAAAGTCATTGGACAGCGTCAATGAGCCGGCTGTTCATGCCAATAGACACTGTTTCAAGCATTGGAAGGGGCTGTGCTTGCCGCCTAAACGGTCACACAACCCCTCTGTCGCGGCAAGTCTTGCTCATACTATCCTCTTATCGAACATTAGGAATGACGAAAGATCTTCGGTGCAACAAGGCGTTGAACTGTAAAGGGTGAAAATGATACACTCCAACGCGAATTGTTCCTTGTCCAGCTGAAGTGACCTCCCAAATTGACCTCTAAACGCGATGATTAAGCGCAGCCGACCCAATAATGTGTCTTCTCAGACCCACTTTAGCGCGTCTTGATGTATTGCATGGGCACGGTCAATGTAACTTGACGCACAATCGCATGCTCGTATCAACACTCGCTGCAACAAACCTTTCCGTCGCATCTTTCTTCGAAATTAATAATTCAATGCAGACAGATGCCACTGAATGCAAGTTCTGATCTCTTCTTCGGACCCCAAGGGAGAGGTTTCTCTTCTCCTTCTCTCTGTATTGCGAAGGTCACCGGCACAGCCTTACCTCGTTTGAGGTTGACCGAGATTTTGCTGAGTTACAAACAATGGGTGGCTGCCATCTGAAGTCATATGGCGGTCGCAAGGCTCTCTACAGTCTCAAAGGTAGGTCTCTAATAACTAGGCAACTTTCCATATATATGACCGCCATTCTGCAAGCCTGACCTATGGCCTGTTTGTTCCTGCACATCACAATTACTTGCATCACAGGGTTAAGCTCCACGGTACTCGACCACCAACCATATAACCTTAGTTAAGCCTGAGACTCGCTATAACTTGCGAAGTCTCATTCGGATCCGTACAACCAAGACTATCTAATCTTACTGGTCGCATCTTCAACCGCGACTTATTGAACACTACGGGCAATTCCATGTCAGGAAGACGAGGCTCCTTCTTCGTCGAACGCGATCGCCACGGTCGAGAACGATTTGTTAGGCGTCGATCCACATCCTACGAGGATAGGTCATCTCATCGTGATATGGATGAAGCAAGGGCTCAAGCTTTGGAGTTGGAGGTGGACTCGCTACAAACCCGATTGTCTTTCGAGCAACGAAACGTCCACATCCTCGAACAACGACTTCAACAACTAAGTCAAGACCAGTCGCAAGCACATCACTTGCGACAGCAATATCAGGTTGCCAAAGACGAATGTTCGCGACTCGATGAGCGATTATACCAGGAAGAGAAGAAAACAGAGAAATATAGGGAGAAATATGAGCGTATGAAACAAGATTATGAGGATCTCAGCGAGAAATATCGATTGATGAAGAGAGGGGTATCTCAACAAGACCACGACAATGAGTTCTATCGCGTTCTCTACGAAGAGAAGTTACAGGAGGTTGAGCTTCTTAGGATGCGTGGTCAAGAGAAAGACGAATTGCATCATTTGGACCAACAACGAATTGAAGAAAAAAACCAGACCATAAAGATCAAGAACAGAGATATAAGTTACTACCAAGAGTATCTACGATCACATGGTTTTCGCGTCGACACTTGAGGTTCACTAGGCCCGAGTTCGATGTTGTAAGATTAAGATATTGCGAACAAATGATTGCTATCCCGGCTATCGGTCAGAGGGTTTCCTTTGGATTTTGACGCAACAATTATTCTGGAAATGGAAATCTACATTTCGTCATAGGCACACAGTCGTGTGAAGCACTAAGTACGCAATCTCCTCTACGTTTCTGTAGTCGCAACACTAACGTATCCCTCTAGATGTTCGGGCTGCCACACTCGAATTCCGGTTCGGATGATACGTCGAGTATTCTCGAACCAGATTCTCACAGGGGCCCCTTGGAGATTCCTCATGATCTTCTCGGGCATAGACAAGACTCGGTTCGAATGAAGCAAACATGCAGAAGGAGCTCATGCACTGGCAAGAGCTAAGGCGGCTAAATTGTTGATTGGTTATAGAAATGTGCGGTGTGTAAGCAGAGCATCAGAATAGACGGCGTCGGCGCGGGAGGGAGAGTTTTTGGATTGTTAATTAAGCTTAAATAGATTGCGCATCTTACATGTCGCCTTAAGTTGCACAAACATGACGCCCGTTGTCCTGGGGCAGGAATTTCAAATTTTCATGTTTGCTCTACACGTCACATCGTCTCAAATCATGACAGACTCGAGAGAAGAGCTCCACACGTGTCACTTGTTTGCTTTTTGTCATTGCAAGTCTACATGTGATTCTCACCGGATTCCTTGAATTCTCACATCGTCCGAAGCACCGATGATGCATATCCCTTTTTCCTTTTCGCCCGGGAACTTAAATCTCACCGTCACACGAATCACACCCTACACACCGCAAAAATGCGCTTCAATCAATCGTTAACAGAATAACAAAACAACTCTTAACTAAAGTGTGCGGACTTAAGAGAAGAATTCAAAGATTTTCGAAATATGAGAGATAACATCTCGTGCTTGAAACCAGACTGGACCGGTGACTGAAATGACCACCGACATACCAGCTACCTAAACAATTGTACGTGAAAAAGAAGGCAAACACTAAACAACCCCGAAAAAGAAACAAGGAAATTCGAAGTGAGAAGCAAACGTAAATTCCGACGCGAAACGCGAAAAGGATCTCTCTTATCAAATCCTCCTCATAGGTGAGTTATGTTAGGGAATTCTCACTCTCACTTACACAATATACGTAGCCTTACAAACCCCATCTCACGCTCACGAACCCATCGTGAAACACACCCTCCCAAACAGGAAGTAGGTGAAATAGCGGCTCTGCCCTCTGCCCTCATTCGAAAAACAGCCCTCGTAGGCAGACCGCAGGTCTTTCTCTCGCTTAAATAGGCAGTGCAGTCTGGACAGGGGGGCGGCCACACACCCTTTTTGCGCGCCAGACCAATAAGGGCGAGGGGATTCGCTGTAAGGATAGCGGGACGGAACGGGGGAGGAGGGAGTCATAGTTGGGGTCTGCTTTTGGGGTTCGGTGTGGTGGGAGGTTTGGAGGGGGAATTGAGGGTGAGGTAGGCAGCATAGGGGTTGCCTTGTTGTTTTGAGGGTAGGTAGGTTGGTGTAGGTATTTTTCTAGACTGAATGCTGGGATAACTAGCCCTAAATTAGGGGGGCTGTTCGATGTTTTGCAGGTTTGGTTTCTTTCTTATATCGCATGCTGGAACTCGATTGTGTTTATATACATATGCGGCCTCCACACCGAACTATCATACTTTTATTCAACAGCCTTGTGACGTTACTATAACCAGTTAACATCGGATTTCGAAGCCTGATCCTTGGATTTGGCTGTTCGTTGGTTGTATACAGCTCTACCTGATCGACACTTCTTGGTCATTGGTACATTCCAGTCTTAGCTGCGGTACGCAAACGCTATTTTCATCCAGACCGACTAGATACTCTACCCACAAAACGCAAGTCACCTCACGTGTGAATTACTTCACGATGTCTTCATCGAAACCAAAGAAGGTACACTACTCATCCAGTGCGAAAGGAGGAAAGTCTTCTTCTGGACACAAACATAGAGACTCTCGGGACTCTGGTGTCGGGTCTTCCAGTGCTTCGGATCGTGCGTCTCTTGGTACATCACCTAACGAATCACCTTTCAATTCTCAGGAAATCTATACCCAGAGACACAATCCTAGTGCTCTCAACGAAGCTCTCGATGCTGCCAACGAAGAAATACGGATGCTCAGAGCAGAGAAAGCTCAACTCGAAGACCTCCTCGCCGAAAGTAACAGGGAAAACAGAGCTCTCAAAAAAGAACGAAACAAGTTAGAGGACGACAAGACTTATTTGAAAAATGAGTTGAAACAAGAAGAAAAACTCAACGACAGACTCAAGTCAAGACGCTCGAGTCCTTCAAACGCAGATGCAAACACCATCGCCAACTCCTCTGCACCGCGAACAAACGAACGTCCTCCTCTCACAAACCCAAGACCAACCTCACGACGTTTCAGCAGCAGCGGAGGAGCACCGCCTCTTGCACCTCAGCCCCCACCAAACAACACCAACCCTTTCACACCACTCAACGAACGTCCAGGAGCTTTCGCCAAACAACCTCCGCAAGTGAGTTACTCAGCTTCAATAACTCCATCAACGGTATCATACACACCGTCGAGTATGGCATATACACCCGTTCCACAATCCCCAGTGTACACCACGGTCGCGCATCGACCGAATCCGAAGCGCAATAGCCAGCAGGAGAGGTTATATCCTAACGATGGGAAATATCATCCTTATCCTGTGTGATGTAATGGAGAAGATGACATCTCAATTGTGTTTTGAGATGTTTTTGTACAAAGATTGATGGTGGTGTACATACTGAAGCCACGAAATTGTGTGATCTGCGAGATCGGAGACATGGATGGTTGTTGGAGAGGAGGCTCCAGATAATCTTACCCCGCCATCCACTATTGACTCATGATTTCCTCTTTGGGATGGGAGTCATGTTTCGTTTATGGAGTACAATATCACGTTTGTTGTATAAGATGAAAGTCTTGGACGTTGTCGGAAAAGCTTGATTCAATTTGTCATTGGAAACAAGTCTGGGCTGTTGTCTGGTTGAATAGAGCAGAGCTCCACCCCACCTTCCGAATTCAACTTCAGTCAGCTACAACCATAAGACTGACTTCAATCGGCGTTGCATTACTTCTTCAATTGAAGAATAACACCAAAAAAGAGGTTGCTTGAAAATATCGGATCTTCTGAAGCAAAACAACAAGTTCTATCAGCTAAATACCACAAGAACTATAAAGTTTTCAACACCACTTGGGCAGCTCACCTACACCAACCCTCACCATGCCCAAATTCTACGATTCCATCTCCCCAGACCTCCAACAATGGGCCCTCGCCCAACCACTCTTCTTCATCTCCTCGGCCCCAACCTCAGGAGCGCACATAAACCTCTCCCCTAAAGGCCTCCCCTCAACCACATTCACAATATTCAGCCCGACATCCTGCGGATACATCGATGCCACGGGCTCTGGCGCTGAAACCATCGCACACCTCTACGAAAACAGACGCGCAACCATAATGTTCTGTTCCTTCGGCATCTCCCCCCGAATCATGCGCTTCTTCTGCACCGGCCGCGTCGTCGAATGGGACGCGCCGGAATTCCAACACCTTCTCGCTAAGATGGGAAAGGCACATGTCGACGGCGCCAGAGCGGTACTGGTGTTTGATATCTTCAAGGTGCAAACGAGTTGTGGATATGGAGTTCCGAAGATCAGTCTACCGCTGGAGTTGAGCGGGGATGCGAGTCCCGAGGAGGCGTTTGAGGATCGCAAGACGCTGGGGCATTTTGCGGAGAAGAAGTGTGCGGCGAATGAGATGGGGGCGTATCAGTTGAAGAATAACTTGAGGAGTTTGGATAAGCTGCCGGGGTTGAGGAGTGCGAGGAGGGATAGTGGACAGGTTATGTTGTTGGAGGATGGGATGGCGTTTTTGAGGAGGGTGTGGGGTCAGAGGGAGGCGTTGGGTTTTGGTGTTTTGATTGGGATTGTTGTTATGATGTTTGTGAATCTAGGGTTGGGTTTCTGAGATTCGAGTTGAGCGTGTGTTTGTTGTGAAAAGATTAATGTTTGTGAGGCTGGTTTAGGTTAGCAAAAGCCTAACATTGATACCACTGGGAGGGGATTTACGATTGTTTTTATAGACCTTACTGTATCACTTACCTTTACTTATCGTCAGGTTTTGCCGTTGCTTCTAGTAATCAGTAGTATTAGATGAATTTATTCGTGCTTCAAGACGTTCCCTTAAGGTGCCATAAAACAACATTTGAAATTCGAGTCTTCGACTTAGTTCACTCCCCTTTTCTTGCAAGAAATGCAATGTACTTCGAATCCCATTAATCATTCAACAGCTCGAGGGCCGTGTTATAAACATATGATACATCTTCTCTCCAGCTATTTCAGCGAAATCCACTCTTAATATACAGGGCACTCATTTACTCATAGAAACGCCATCCACCAATGCATCCTGCACGGACCAAACTCCATTTCCCCCTAATTATCCAGAAATATAAGTGTCATCTACAGAAAGTATTCTCCTGCGCCGCGTCTACCTGCAGGAACGGCACGCTGCTCCTCAGGCACCGCATTGAAGATGCTGAATTTGGGTTTTAGATCCTCGCCCACGTTCATGATAGATGCTACGTTTCCGCAGCGGTAACAGTAGTTGGGTGCTGACCAGACCGTTACAACAGATTTCTGGGAGAAGTGATACTGTAAAGCGTTAGTAAGACACAAAATTTGGTAATATATCTAAAGCATACCTTGTATCCCTCATTTACAAGTTGATGAGCACGTGCTATCAGCTTCAAACCGTTGACATGGTTGAACTCCGTCGCCACCTTGTCTCCAAATAACCACCCGGCACCACGAGGCGATACAGCCCAGGTCTCAACGTCCTCCGGATCACTCCAAACCAGATCGCAGAAAGCACCTTCGTGAGGAATCTCTTGGGCACGAGCCACGACACGGATTTGATCGACAGTTCGAATTTCCGGACTTAGGCCACCATGAACACAGAGCACTTCGCCATCTACTATCGCCGCGAGGACAAGGAAGTCGAACACTTGGCAGCACGACTTCCACACGGAAGCATTTCCGTATTTCTGCTGGCATTCTTCATAAAAGCCATACACCTGGGTGATTTGACGTGATTCATGATTCCCCCGTACAAGAGTGATCTTATCCGGGTACATGGCCTTCAGGCACATGAGTAAAGTGAAGGTTTCCAAGCTAAAGTATCCTCGATCGACGAAATCTCCTAGGAATATGAAGTTTTGGTTTCCGCTTCCTGATACCTCATTTACTCCACCAATGGCTGAATCAGAACTTCCGCCACGACTTGATTGTCCCGCTGTCCTCGGTCTCCCTCTTGGCTCATCATCATCATCATCCTCTCCACTGGCGCTTTCTATCCCGCTATCATGACTGCGAATCTTCTTTTTTAGCTTAGGATTGGTAATCTCAGTTGGCGGCTCGATATCGTCAGATGTGAGGGTTTGCGTGATCGGGGCTTGTACACTCTCTTCGCCAGGCATTCCGCCCGCGATGCGAAAAAGCTCTAATAAATCGTAAAATTGACCATGAATGTCTCCGCAGATCGTGACGGGTGTTGTGACAGGCTGGATATTGGACTCTGAAACTAATTAGCGACGGACGCAAGAAGGTGCGTTCCGCATCAGTGCTGATGTACCTTCCATAAGACACTCCTTGACTATCTCGCACAATTGCTTCATTACACTTTCAGGAAGGTAATGGCACTGTTTGGCCTCTTCAAGCCATTCCTCCAGACCCGCGTTCTTCGTCAACTTCGCTGGACCAGGCTTCGGTACTGTGGGGTTCAACATTTTGAAAAGCTTTCAGTGCGCTACTGCTACTGTATTCGAATGCGAAAAGAAGTGAGGATGTTGCTGTCGTTCTGGGCGTTAGATGCTTCTCAGTACTGTATTGACAGTCCTACCTAGGTATGCAACAAGTTTAGCGCCACAAGGTCGCGCAGCCTTTCCTGTTTGGGGTGACGAAGTCTTATCCTTATCGGCAAGACGCTCGGACCCATGAGACACTTCTGAATGGACGGCAGAGGGACGACTGGTCACGAAAACTAACTCGAAATCAAAGATCGAGGTCAACTGCGACCTAGATTAATTCCTCGATACTCACTCACCAACCCACCTCCAACTTACTCAATGAACTGGAGGTCGTACGCATCGGATGACAGCTTGCTCCCTCTGACCTAGTCGCAATCTGCCATGGCCGCATCTTCGGCGGCAAACAGCAGTCGGCCACAGGCAAATGGAGTCCTCCCTGTTGCGGGATCACAGACGGCTGGCAATTCCTCAAAAGCAAATGGCCCCAAGCCTCCTGCTCCTAAATTGAAGGTTATTGTCCGTAGACTGCCCCCAGGACTGACTGAGGCTGAGTTTATTTCCGTGCTCGGAAACGACTGGAAATTAGGGCAAGGGAAGGTTGATTATTACGTCTACAAGCCTGGGAAGGACTCGAAAGAGTAACTGGTTTCATACGTATCATTATGCTATATAACTAACTCTATGTAGCCCCTCCAAACCCTCGCGACCCTCGCGCGCGTACTTCCATCTCACGAATGAGAACTATCTCATGACATTGTCGGAACTCGTTCGACAATCCGTCTTTGAGGATGCACAAAATACTTTTAATAACCCTTGCCTTATCGGCCCACCGAGTGTCGAATTTGCTCCGTATAATCGAGTTCCTGGAGGCCGGCGTCGTGTAGATGCCCGCGCCGGTACCATTGACCAGGATTCAGAGTTCATGTCTTTCCTGGAGGGACTGGCCAATCCAACTACCACGAAGGATACCGGGGCCGATCCTGCGGCTGAGGGAGTGTCTGGCAAACCAGAGAAAGTTACTACAACACCGCTGGTGCAATACTTGAAAGACAAGAAAGCGAACAAGCACAAGGAGGCGGCCGTGAAAGCGGCCAAGAAACAGGAAGCCTTGTTGGCGAAGGGGAAAGCTAGTAAGGACGCGACTGCTTCCAGCGAGGATGCCAAAAGGAAAGGAAAGGAGGTCAAGGGTGATAGAGCAGTAGAACGGGCAGCGAAAGAAGCAGTGAAGATACTGAATCGGGAAGCCTCAGCTAAGGGGGCAGAGCCACCAAAGAAAGCCGAAGGCTCATCCTCCACTACTCCAACTCACCCCAAGCTTGACCTTGGCAGAGTTCCAGGCCGTCAACGAGGATCTGTTGTTGCTGCCCATATTCGAATGTTGCAACGTGACCTTGGACTTAGTCCGGCTCAAGCTCACCGTCAAGTTAGACGGGATACTGCTGATGCCCAGAAAGCAGAGAGAGCTGCGGCTACAGCCAAACCAGCTGTCGAGACGAAAGAAGCACCATCTCCTGCTCAATCACCCATTGTACCAACCGCGCCAAAGGCCATTGTAACGCAGCAGTCAAACAGAAGATCACGTGTGAAGCCACCCATAACAACCGATGATGGCAAAGCGCCCTCGTCTACCCCTACGCCTTCTACTCCTGTCTCTTCGCCTATTACTTTGTTGAAGAAGCCCGAACCAGCACCCACCTCCTCTGTACCTACTATTCAATCAGTAAAGTCGGCACCAGCTCAGAATTCTCCCAGAAGAGGACAATCTAGCACGGGTCCTTCCGACGGTGCCACCCAAGCGTTTATCAAGCACGCTAATCCATCTCAGGGCGTTACTGAACCATTGTTGAAGGAGGCAATGGAGAAGTTTGGCGCTGTTTCCATGGTTGAGATTGACAAGAGAAAGGGTTTTGCTTATGTTGACTTCATTGAATCATCTAGTTTGCGCAAAGCTATGGCGGCAAATCCTATTGCGGTTGCCCAGGGTACTGTACAAGTCATGCAAAGGAAAGGTACTTCTCTGCCTCCTGAGAAGAAAGTTGTGCATAATCAGCCACAAACTCAGCAAGTTCCCCATCCACCTACTCGCGGTGGTCGTGGAGGAAGGGGCGGGACAATTGGACGAAGGGGTGGTCGTGGCGGGGGAACACCCCGTGGAGGAGGCATGAATTCTCCTCAAGCACCAATATCAGCACCAACTGCACCAGCTGCGAAGTGAGTCAACAGCTTCTTGTAGCAGACTAACTCTGCCAACAACCATTTACTCCATTGTGGCTTGAAATTGCTTTTACGGGCCGCAGGAATTTTCGCGTTTAAGCAGCACGCCCATCTCTGCGTAGCATGAGTCTGTTACAGAATATAATCAACAGCAACATGCAACTACTGTGCGACTGCTGTGAGATCACGAACTGCGCTGTGGCAGGAGGGGCTGAGAGTGATGCGCAGACAGGTGACATGTCTGAGAGCTGCTTCTTCGCCCTCATGGCAGAGGATAAGCGAAGTGTTGGTGAAGAACCTTGGAAGTGAATCGGCTTGCGTTCTTGTAGGCATCTGTGTCTAACGGGAAAAGCGAAGCAATTTTGCTCTTACTTGGCGCATACAATTACTGTTGCGTAACTTTGAGGTGAACCTATTTATGCAGAGAATTAATCAGTTACGATAAGGATGGCATGTTTGTCCGCTTTGTGTCATTGTGTGGTGCTCTTGAAGGTTGGACGTAAACCTCTTTATGGTTGACTTTGGAAGTCTAGCTATGTCTTCTCTTCCGCATGGTAATCTTAAGATGTCTCTCTGGCTTTCAATAAATTACGTGGCTTCGCTCACCATTGACTGCAGATCCTTCTTCGACCCGATGTGATGTGCGGAAACCTCAATTTCCGTGAGCTTTGAGCCAGCCACCTTATGCTGGATGTCAGTTTCGTTTGAATTGAGTTACATTCATTCCTTTTCCATTTGATTTCTGTTGTCATGGGCTTCTAAGCTTCGTTGTCTTCGTGTTGTGCCTGTAAGCTTGTTTTGATAAATGCTTCCGTGCCGTGGTTGTCTGGAATCGAGGTTTGTTCCGTTGGCTCTGACAGTAACCTTGATGGAAGCTCCGAGGCTTCTGTATGAGTTGGCACCTGATGGGAGGGCCCCAACACTTACATCTAGTCGAACTGCCATGGCTCGCCTCTTTCCACGGATTGTTCTGTTTGTCCACGTCAAGTCCCGATCCTCTTCCATGTCAACCCAGCATAATGTAGCAGTCTACATGTTCAGATAATTAATTGTTTAGATTGTTTTCATGGCCCTATTATTAGAAGGGGCTCAAGACCCATCCGTCCCAAGTTTGAGAACAGCCTGTTCTACAATCCCCCATACTTTTTCTTCTCAAGATAATCATTAACTCCAATGTCTCTGATTAGATAAAGTACTTTTCGGTCCGTAAGACCATGAAATCCTGCGAACACATACTATATTTTGCGTCCCTTACGCTGACGCTAAGGTTATCTCTTTCCGCATGTATACACAGTGTGGGGTTAAGCTGACATTCGTCGAAAGCCGTTCAAACTCGGATGAAAGATATCTAGAAGGCGAATGACGACAGGCTACAACCATATTAGCCACGAAATACCATACCAACAGACTTGAACTGTGCATCTTCATGACGCTAGCGTACATAAGTTCAGGGTATAGTACAATACGACGGCGGTCACCAAGAATCCCAACTCCGTGGGTTCTAGAACGAGGTATCTTCCGGGACGAGGCTTTGCCCACGGCGTGGATTTAAATTTCTTTCAGTCACATTTACTCATATGGCCAATCTCGGTCGCTAGCTTCCGTGCAAAATTCCGAACATACGGATTTGTATCATTAACTGCGCAACCGGGACCCAAGTGCCTAATAGACCCATCCACGAGTGGCATCGTTCAGTACCCGTGCTCTCCAACGACTTTGAGATCTTGATAACAATGGGACATTGTTGGGTTACTATAGCGCCTCAATATTTCATATGGCTTGGTCACAACCCGAAGGCTGTGTCTTGTTGACTACCACCAATCATCACTGAGGGCTCAAGCGTTCTGTTACGTGGACCAGCCCTCACAACGTATAATTAATCAAGTTCATTGTGGAGTGCAGGCATAATGCACCCCACAACCGATCTGTCTACTTTGTTGGCAATCCCCATTCTATCCTTGAACTCTCACGTGAGGCATCAGATATTTTCCTTCGGCCCAGCGTCCACGAACCAAAAGTGATCTTCGGTATGTTATCAAAATAGAACCCAATCATTTATGGAGACTCACTTACAATTCAGTGTCTACCATGTGCCAATTTCTGCTTGTGCAACGTTAAAGTACTGCCGCCGTGGTTAAATTGGAAAGTGTCATGAACCACTCACACCCAATCAACTTATTACATCCAAATGATAGAAGAATTAACAAGAGAAACAGGATCTTCGCTTTCGGCAGTTACCATACGGGCGAACGGACAGCCTGAATATTGCAGGAAATATAAGGATGGTACGACACATATCTAGTTGAATATCCTGCATCTCCTCTCTCATTGTACTTTCAACCATCGCCAGTGTCAAAGAAAAGTTCAAAGTCAATCACCAAAAATCTCCCAAGATGCAGTGGACCTCACTCGCCGCAGTGGCACTCCTCGCCCATGGAGCTGCCGCTCAGAACATGCTGCGATTTGCATGCTCTCAACTTGTTGTAGACCGTGTCGACCCTCTCGTCAATCCCGGCATCAAATACACTCCCCATCTACACCAAATTGTCGGAGGAAACTCATTCAATGTTTCAATGGACATCAACTCCCATGATCTTGTTTCAAAGTCATCATGTACCTCGTGCAGTTTCAAGGAGGACTTCTCAAATTACTGGACGGCTGTTATGTTCTTCAAGGCGAGGAACGGAACCTACAAGCGTGTTCCACAAGTTGGAAATGGTGGACCACAAGGGAAACTCGAGAACAAGGGTGGTCTTGATGTTTACTACATTCCTAACGGAAAGGTGACAGCATTCAAGAAGGTAATTCATCCCAGCTAAATTACGACTTGCACAAATTGATCTTTTCCAGGGTTTCCGTATGCTTGCTGGTGCCGCCGACAACACTGTTGACTCGAAGGTCACCAAGGCTAACATTTGCCATCGTTGCTGGACATCTAAGACCGATACCCCATTCGTCGGTGGTGCTCCATGTTCCGGCAGTGACACTGTTGGCATTCCATTTGCCAACAACTGCCAAATGATCAGACAGACCATCATCTTCCCAACGTACGTTCAGCCCGAGTGCTTTTCTCGATTTGCAGCTAACTCATCAAATTAGATGCTGGGATGGAGTCAATCTCGACAGTCCAGATCACAAGTCTCACGTTGCTTATGGTTCAGGTTCAGGAGCCAACGGTGGCGGAACTTGCCCATCCAAATTCCCAGTCAAGCTTCCTCAGATCATGTACGAGGTTATGTGGGATGTTTCATCATTCCTCGCGGACAAGAGTGCCTGGCCTACGGATGGATCCAACCCATTCGTCTACAGCATGAACCTCGGGTAAGTACTCCGTCGAAGCAAAACTGCTCTCGAGTTTTGTAGCTAATCTTTTTGACTCAGTGGATCTGCTGCACACGGTGATTACGTCTTTGGCTGGAAGGCAGACACGCTCCAAAAGGCCATGGACAACAACTGCAACTTGAACGTCGATTGCCCAAAAGCCGGCATCACCGCACAAAAGGCCGCTCAATACAATGCCTGCACAATCAACCAACAAGCACCCGAGCCTGTTGATGGCTGTAAGTCACAAGTCTCGTCCCACTTTTCTCACGTTACATCGCTAACTCGTATAGGGCTCGCGGCTATGCCAACTGGCGAGATGGCCATCAAAGCCTAAACCCGTCTAAAAATTTCACCGTTGCATATTAATGATCATCCCTTACCAAGCCCGTCTGACGTTGCTCTTATCCAAGGGATTTAATTCTTCCATCTCGCGGAAATTCTAGACAATCATATTATCTTGATCAACAACGGCCGATCTTGGTGGGGCTCTGATGGAACTGGGAGAGAGGGCTACAGGGTCTTTCTTAACAATCGTTTTTGTGTGTTGGCATTGCTTGTGTTTGTTTAGACTCGTGTATTTTGGGCCTGATGATGGTCGATTCCTTACAAATCGTTGTAGTTGGCTAGTCTATCACTTGAATTTAAAGCATACGTCCCATATTTTATGCCTAATAACTAGATTTGATCTGTGTGCATAGAATCATATGAGGTATTGATCTAATTTGTGATGGCCATTCTCTCAAAATTGTAAGTTTGCCATTTCCTCAACATATCAACTATTTTTAACATAGCGAATCTTCGAATCTACGGACTTTTGAAGATTTCCACTCCACCGCCATTGCCGCTCTCTTCAGGCAGATTGATCAAATACACATATCGGGAAAGATCATTTGGCATATGTACAATTTATATGTCGATAATCACTACCTACCACTGACAAACTAAGTATGTACAATCTTTTTCTCCACTCTACTTCTCATGCAACTCAACATCTACGCATTCTTCGTTACCAACTCAGCGAAATTAGCATTCGCGCCCTGAGCAAAGTCATGAACCCAATAACTATGAACATCATGAACAGGAATGGCTGATGTATTCGATGATGGAGAGGAAGGCTTCGCAAAGGCGAAAGCGAAGGCGAGTTGATTTCCGCCAGCTGGGTTGAGACTCTTCTGAGCATTGCTGGCGCCCGTGAAGTAAGTGCACCCGGTGCATTTCGCGGTGTATTGGTAGTGTGTTGAGTTAACTTTAGTGCCTGCTTTCAGGGTCGTATAAGTTGCTTTGGTGTAGGTTGGTGGTGAGCTACGAGATCTGAGAGATTGTGAGAAGACAGTTTTCAAATGTGAGAAGAGCGGGGACATACGTTGTGTAACGGGACGATAGCACTACGTTTTGTCCGTTTTGCCATGACAACGTCAATGGGTTGTTGACCATACTTCCTCCCCATGCAAGGCCAGCCCATCCTACTTCGTTAGGAGCAACAACCTGGATAACAGCATCGTAGGATGAGCCCGAGCTGGCATTACTTGGGACTGCGATGCGGAATGTGATGGTACCACCAAGCTTGTACGCTGCCAAGCGCTGTGCAAATATGAAGCCGGTAGTTGAGTCACGGTACACAGTTGTATCAGCGGCTTGAACCTGACTTGGTGCTGAATGTTTTGTTAGACTCACAACACTTTTGTGAGGGAAGAGGTACTTACCAATTGCCGCTAATAGACAAGCTATTCCAAAGTTCAAACGCATCTTGGACTTGGCTGCTTGGATATCTGATATGAAGTTGGACAAAAATGAGTATCGGCAGTCTTTTTCGCGCAGAGGGAAGTGATCGTAGATTACTGAAACAAAGTTGCCACTGCCGAGTCTGTGTGATTAGCCCAAGTACCCGGAATGAAGGCTTCGCATTTGTGAAGAAAAAGGTTATCTGGGACAGAGTACATTAAGTGCTTTTATGGTGAGTCAAGACTTACGTTTTCTTGACACGAGGAAAGCTCTTTCAAGGGGGTCGGTGCAGCAAGACAAGCCAATTGGTGCAGCGAAAAAAGTCAATGTGCGATCCTCGAAAATTAAATACGCCTTGAACGGATCATCATATACTCCTGACCGGCAAGGTTGGAGGATAAGTACAAGTATATAAAAAGAAGCTCTCCACACATGGCATGAGATTTTAATTGCTTGAGAGGCAGCAATTGTCTTTCTCGCCTTGGATCTATTTCAAATTGGTCTTCTCCGTGTGGCAAGGTCATTGAGCTCGGAGAACGGAAGAAATACAACTGGTTCGTTCTAATGCAAACTGCAAGCTATTTATCCCTATATTACTTGTGAAGGATGTAAAATTGATATGAATGGCCAGCGGGCCGGGTGCCACAACTTTGTGGTTTATGTCACAGGACATGATGATTCTATGAAGCAAATCATCCAAATGAAAAGCATCTTACTCTGGCGAACATTGAAAGAGCAATAGAAATAGAACGTTTAAAGTATCCACTAACAGCGAGTCGTCTCAAGGGACATATAAATCTAACCAGGAAGATTTGAGTTTCTTGATATAGAGCGTTCGCGAACGGCCCCACATGGAAGTCGAGATGCTCGAGCAAACAAGTAACTGAATTCGAGTGGCGGTTAATTTAAGGTTATGACCGCTTAAGTAGATCTGTGAGGTTGTGTGGGGTGCTTATACGTTTTCGCAAGATGTTTTTGCTCCGTAATACGAATGATTGAGGCTAGTCACATGGATGAGGACTATTAGCCTGTGTACACAATGTTTGCGGGGAATGCTAGCGCCGGCTCTTCGATTTATCCATTATCTCTTACCGCAAACCTGGAAATTATTTCAACAGCAATCCCCGGATTTTCTTGGCGATTACTGAATGCGGACACGAGTAGTTCCAAAGTGGGTTGGCGAGAACTCTCAGCATCTGCAAAGGTGCAGCTCGACGACTACGAGTAAGGTTACAACAGAGTCCGATGTAAAGCCATGTGATAGTGTAACTGTTGGAGATTTCCATCTCCCAAGCCTCTATGTTTGTCATGTGAGGATGGTGATGTTGCATTTGAAGTACTCCTCGCAGCCAACGAAACATATCAGCCAAAAAGATCTTGAAAATTTGACATTGGCATCGAGATCGAAGTCTTGATTGTACCTGCGTCCACTCTATCGGTATCAAATTCAGCGTTCGTCTTCATATATTGATGCTCGAGCGTCATTTGATGATATGCTTGCAATCAAAGCATCCTGCCTTTGTGACTTTAAATAGGAATTCGCTATCTTTCTGACCGACAAGTGAAGCGTGCCGACCGGATCATTAAAACGACTGATATAGAAAAGCTTCATACGGCGCTTTTAGAACTTACTAGCAAATGTTAAACGGAGCAAGAAACATGTGACTCTTTTCGATGATGCATGTAACCATCATCGCGGAGCAATGATCGAGACAACAAACAAACAATCTAGTAATCGTGATGTCAATCCTTGTTGTCCTATACGGAACTCCCTGAGGCTCCATGCGCTTGGCTTTTATGCGGACCTTCATTCGGTCTCGGGTGCCAGGACGCGCAGGTCAAGGTATCAAAGAAGGAAACCCAGTTACAGAGTTGTGTATCGTCAATTGGTGCTTGGAGCCATGTCAGCAAGTTAACAGCGTCTGGGACCGATGGAATGTTACTTACTACACTTCACCCAAGTACATCTATGATTTTTTCAGACTTACTACTGCGCTGATCGAGTACTAAAATCAGGTGTGGGCATGAGGGTTAGTTTTCGAATAAAGCCAAACGCATAAGGAAAAGGGCGACGGTGTTTGAACTTTCTAAGCACCCTGATTGACATTGATCATGTTAGTATTGTAACATGTGTTAAGATAATGAATGGTAAGGATCCAACCTGTAGACAGGTAAATTCGCTGGATGGACAAGGAAGGAAGATTTTTTGTGCACCGAGACACGCGACGTGTAACATGATGCTTGTGAGCTCCGCGCAGGACCGCTCAAAAAACCGAAGGCCGAGATCGGAGACTGACCGGAGCATACTCGGCGCACCCCCTTCCTCCGCTATCGCTGGAAAAAAATGGCGGGGTTGAGTGCTGGGGGAGACAGCATTCTGAAATCGTCTGGAAGCAAGAAAATAGGGAAAAAAAGGAAATGATAGTGTTTTGACGGTCTTGAGGATTCAAATAAAACTTCAGGTTGCTTAGTATAAGTAAATAAAACTCATTGAATTCGCCAATAAGAATTCTAGCACTTCAAGGTGGGGGCTGTTCCTTGTGCCTATCGCCCCAACCGTGCATTATGACTCCGATATGGTTTCCCAACTGCTCTTAATATTCCTCCTCTGCCAACCTGTGTTTTGCAGATCCAGAAACCCAATTGAAGCGCGTTCAATTGACATCGCATACCCCAACAATGACCTCTCCCTCACAGAAATACCTCTCCACAAGAGGTGGTTCTTATGGTCTTTCATTCGAGGAGGTTGTCCTGAAAGGCCTTGCGCCCGACGGTGTGTACATCTTAGCTTTGTTTATTCTATATCTACACTTTGACTGATTATTTTGCAGGAGGGCTCTTCATCCCAGAACAAATACCAGAATTACCCAAGCATTGGGAATCAAAATGGCAAAACCTATCTTTCGCGGAACTCGCATTCGAAATCCTCTCCCTCTACATCTCGACCTCCGAAATTCCTTCTTCAGACCTCAAAGATATCATCGATAGGAGTTATGCGACATTTCGTGCGCCAGAAACGACCCCTCTAGTCACTCTGGACGAAAAGAATAACCTGTACCTGCTCGAACTTTTCCACGGCCCAACCTTTGCTTTTAAGGATGTTGCGTTGCAGACACTGGGAAACCTATTTGAATATTTCTTGGTACGACGAAACAAGGGCAAGACCGGCACAGACAGACATCATCTCTCTGTGGTGGGTGCCACAAGTGGTGACACCGGCTCTGCAGCCATATATGGCCTGCGGGGCAAGAAAGATGTCTCAGTCTTCATTCTGTTCCCAAAGGGACGTGTTAGCCCAATCCAGGAGGCTCAGATGACAACTGTTCTCGACGCCAACGTTCATTGTCTAGCTGTGGAAGGGTTCTTCGATGACTGTCAGGTAAGGAGCTGCATTCTGCAAACCCTACAAGGTTGTGGTCCATACTAACCTGGCGTCAGGATACTGTAAAAGCTCTCTTTGCGGACCCGGAAATCAACGAGAAGTTGAATCTAGGCGCTGTGAACTCCATCAATTGGGCTCGCATTCTCGCTCAAATCACTTACTATTTCCATTCATACTTTTCACTCAAGAAATCAACAACATACAAAGAAGGCCACAAGGTACGCTTCGTGGTGCCAACAGGAAATTTCGGTGATATTCTTGCCGGGTATTTCGCAAAGCGCATGGGCTTGCCAGCTGAGAAGTAAGTTAAACTTGCAATAAATGTTGTAGACATATACAGCTTCAAGTATTTTTAGGCTGACCCATCTAGACTTGTGATTGCGACGAATGAAAACGACATCCTCGACAGGTTCTGGAAAACAGGGCACTATGAGAAGAAAGCAGTCCATGGAGTCGAAGCGCAAGGGGGAATTGCAGCTGATGGCGCGAAGGCGCATGAAGACGGCGTTAAGGAGACATTATCTCCTGCCATGGATATTCTCGTTTCCAGTAATTTCGAACGATTGCTCTGGTTCTTAGCGTACGAATATGCTGCTGACGCTGGAATGGATGACGAGTGGAACAAGAAGCAAGCCGGCCAAGAAGTCGAGTCGTGGTTAAAAGAATTGAAGTCGAAGGGGGGCTTTGGCGTCAATGAGGATATTTTGAAGTATGCGAAAAGAGACTTTGAGAGTGAGCGAGTCAGCGACTCACAGACAGTTGAAACGATCAAGGAGTTCTACACTGCCGGACCCAAAGGGAGCTATATCCTGGATCCCCATTCAGCTATTGGAGTAGCAGCGTCCAAACGCTCGATTAGCCGAAACTCTCCAGCAGACACACATCATATCTCTCTTGCAACAGCACACCCAGCCAAATTTGCGAATGCTGTTGATATGTCGTTGAAATCAGAGCAAGGTTATAGTTTTGACTCTATCTTACCTAAAGAGTTCGTTGGGCTAGAGTCAAAAGAAAGAAAGATCATCAATGTAGCCAAAGATGCTGGATGGGAAGGTGTCAGAAAGATCGTGCAAGAAGAGGTCGAAGCGGAACTTAAGGGTGCGAGATAAAATCGCAAAAGTTGACATTAATACCGGGTGGTCTGGGCTGAAAATAAAAAGGGACATGGCGTTTTTGTAGACGACAGTATAAGGTGTACGGAATTTAAAAGCGAGGCTATCTGTTCACAGTTCCCATGTCTTTTTGAGCCAATCAGGAACAGCTTATCTCAATCTATAAAGTGCATAATATGGTGGGAAAGGATGGAAGAGCAGATTGAGAGAAGTTTCAAAAGTATGAAGCAACCTATTGATGGTATGAAACTTGACGCGGAGTTGAAATTCAAGTGTGAAATTCAACACGTCTTTAGAAGGACAGAAAATCTCTTTGTGGCGATAGATTGCAACGTGATGGTCGCCGTCTAGGTCCAAATCTAAAAATGGTGGAGTATCATACTCTTTTCCCCGCTTCAACGACAGGAGTTGGAGATTTCTCGGCGGCTTTTTCAGCTGCTGCCTTCTCCTCCTCGCGAAGCGTAATAAGATTACCAAAGCCCATACCCCAAGTTGTGCAAAATCCTGCAGCGGCAGCTCCAGCACCAAGATACTGGTCCTGTTAGCTATGAACCATTGAGGAGGGCAAGAAGACAACTCACAAAAACAGTAGTAATCGCTTTATTATACGCTAACATCACACCTGCAACACTCTCTGGCTTCACTACACTTCTGAAATCCGTCGCACCAACCGAAAGTACTGCTTGCACATCAACTTCCGGCGCGTACTTCAGCAACGCCGTGATGATCTGGCTGTTGAAGATTGTTTGTCCCAGAGAAAGGAATATCGCACCGCCGAGGATCTGCGAGAACATGAGAAAGGCGTTGCCGACGGGGTAATCGGACTTTGGTAGTGAAGCTTGGAGGGCCGTGATAGGTTGTTGTACCGTCAGACCGCGAGAGAAACCAGAAATGAGCTGGAAGGTCACCCAGAGACCGGGTCCGGAACTGGGTTTGAGAATGGTGAAAAGACCGGATGCGAGAGATGTCATGGCTGTTCCGGCTATGGCCCATTGAGTGTAGAAGCCGAATTTCGATGCTGGTCTTTTGTTAGCTAATGATCGGTAGGAAGAGCAGTACGGATGGCTTACTGAGTTTCCCTGTTACGACCGAACCAATTATCTGAGATCCCACTGATGGTAGAAAGTACACACCACTCATAGTCGGCGAAGCGCCTTTTGCAGCTTGGAACCAAAGTGGCAGAAAATATGTGATGACGAGAAGCGAACCTTGAGACAAAATCATTGTAAGCGAAGAGCAAATAACGACCTGCTTCTTCACCATCGCAATTGGGATCATAGCATTTGCACCCTTGAACTTTTCCCACACAAGGAAGATAGCTAAAGTTCCTGCAGCACCGCAGAATAACCCGATTATGGTGGCTGATTTCCATTCGTATTTGATTCCTCCCCAGTCAAGACCGAAGAGCAACATCACCACGCCTGGTGCGAAGATTGTAAAACCGATGATATCGAGTCTGCTGAAGCTTTCTTTGAGAGTTGGTTTTTGATCCGCGTGGGCAGCTGCATTCGGTATACGCAGAAGTGCAATGATCAGGAGGGTGATAGCGCCGAATGGAAGGTTGAAATAGAAACAAAATCTCCAAGTGATGTGCTGAGTGAAGACTCCTCCAAGCACAGGACCTAGTACAATGCCTATAGAAGAAAGTCCCATGACGAGTCCGAGATAAAAGGGGCGTTTGTCGAGTGGAACAGATGCTGCTAGGATGCTGAGAAATCCGGTTACAAGACCTCCACCGCCTGCACCTGAGATGGCTCGTCCTACTATGAACATTGCGGAGTCAACGGCGAGTGCGGAGATCAGAGAGCCGAGTTCGAAGATTAAGACACCGCAGATGAAGATAATCTAGGCGCTGGTCAGTGTTGATGTGTAGACGTAACAGTGAGATGACTGACTTTTGTGTTGTAGTATTGGTAGATCTTGCCAGTTAGAGGTTGCAGTGCTGCACTAAATATCACTATTAGGGGAGACTCTTGTGCAGTGACGAGAATTAAATACTTACACACACAACAAGTACGCACTTCCATACCATCCAATGTCTCCTATCGAATTAAAATCGTTGGTAATAGCAGGGATAGCCTACGAAAACATCAGCACACTCACTCGACAGGAAAGGTACATCCGTCAACATAATTGACATGCAAAGCGAGTCCACATACAGTAACAACGATTGTCTGATCTAGCATCATCAAGAACACAGTCGCTCCAACTCCAAGTAACATCAAATACAACTTTGTTCCCTCGAGGTATGTTGATTCGGGTTGGGGGTTTGTTATAATCGGTTGTGCGCTCTCAGGTCTCCCCTTCGTATCCTGTGTCTGGCCATCGTGACTGTCCAACGTCGAAAGCTCGGTCTCAGTCATCATTCCTATTGTATGCTATGAACGCGTCGGAGAGATGAAGAGAAAGTGACCAGTTGAAAGAAATAAATAAAAAGAGTGTGACGACAGGACAATGTGCTGTGTAGATTGAAGCAAGTTGCAACTCGGCAGGCTTACAACTCTCATAAGTACCTTTCGAAGACCGGTTCATGTAAGTCATGTACCCCTTTGACAACCTACCTCCGAGAGAATAGGCCTAGTCCGAGCATTTGTATGCCTTCTCAACACCTATGCCGGCGGCACAAGCCATTTCAACTAGGACCCCATTTCCGGACCGGGATTTAAGAGGTATCATAGGACAAAACAGAAGAAGAGTGCCATTTTGGCTTTTCGAAAAATGTTTGAAAGACCCGAGATGATCAGTTACGCGTTGGGTTGATGGTTCGCTCCGGTCCGAAGTTACGTCCATCCAATCAATCAGTCCTCGGATCTCATCCCACGTCAACCCTTGCGCAGATCATAATGCTTCACCTCAGCCTTCTTCTTTCTTTGTAAAAATGGTTGTTCAGAGAGACGGTGCTTTGTTGAGGCATAAGTTGATTATTTTTAATCTAATTTGATTTGTCCTTGGCTCTTTCACGCCATTGTTGCTCTATATTCCTCCATTCATATACTCTACAAATCTTAGTGCTGTTTTCTACCATTGAGATGTTGTCCATCGTGACCAGACTTTCCTTGTCTGTAATCATTTGTGTGAAATGAGTGGTGATTTGGGTGCTTTGAGCGCATTCTAAAAGTACAGCTGTCGAGTAGCGACAATGGGTCCCAGAGCGTAGCCCATTTCTGGCTCGACTATACTCGACCTTCGTCAATAATACGCTTTGATCTGTGCATCTTCTCTCCCTCGAGTCATTCGAGGCATGCTTCATAAAGTTTCGGGAAGAGTGATCAGGACATTCCCCCCGACTGCGGTAAAAAGTTGATGTCGCCCAGGAGTTCTTGCCAGTAAGCGTCGTCGATCCAGTCGAACTGGTCGCCACTCATTATGCCCTCCATTCCAGTAGTGAGTTGTGGCTCTAGTGAGATCTGCGTGCCAGGGACCGCAGCAAGTCTAGTCTCATAGACAGCCAATACTCGTCTCATAGCTTTTGCACAGCCGGAAGGGAAAGAATGTCTGCTAGACGGCGTAACCTGACTGCTGTCGATTATCATACCTGCCTGTTCAAATTTCTCGATAAGACGATGGAAGAAATCTGTAACATTGACAGTTTTCCGCACGTCGGCAAGATCCCAACCCGGCTCTTCGGCCATGGATAATTTGAAAAGTGTTGACAAACCGACACCTGTAAAGGCGAGTTGTATGACGGAGAAGTATCGGAAAGACGACAGAGGTTGAGTGAGGATGTGGTTCAACAATGCTTGCGACGCCATGAGACAGGAGTATAACATGTCTAAGCGCTGCGCATTACCGCCACCGACTCTTGATGGTATTAAGCCAATTTGAGCGCTAGGTTCCGATAAAAAGGCTTCGGCGCTATGGAAAGTCATGAGGAGCATGTCTAGAAGAACATGAAATGTCAGTATGGCGTAAATAGGTGTAAGAAGTAAGTGTTTACGCACTGTTAGACCGAAGATCTGGATCTAGACTAGCCCAGAACTGTCGCAGCTCAGATCGCATCCCTTCTACATACATCCAAGCTGGAGCTCTATTCTCGTCCATGGGGCCCTCGTAGGTTTGTACAAGGTTTCGCTGAAAAGATTCTGTAATGCACTGTAACCTGACCAAAGCTGAAAGAACAGCATCTGATGGGTATTCTGGGTTTTCCTGGAGCACTTTACAGCAATAGTCGAGATATGGTGTATGGTGCATAAGTTCTGACTTTCGTATATGGAGAGAGAAACTGTGCTATTAGCATCAGTAATCCAGAAATAAGCCAGAGAAAGAAACATACACAGAGGTAGAAAAATAGCAGGTAAGATATGTCCGGCGCTCGTCTACCGTTCTTTTCGATTCTCTGGGATTGGTGTCTGGGCGGTGCTTGTAAGCTTCTGGAAGTAACTCGGTCATTTCAGTTTCGCGTACCGGCTTATTGAGTCCGAGATCGAATACTAAAGCTTGTGCGATTTGGAAGATTGCTGTGGATTGGAACTGTGGAGTAACAGGGGAATAATAGTAAATCCTAAGTCTGTTAGCCATCATTCACGTTGCTGTGACTGTTTAACGAGCATATGATCTTGATGTACAAATTACCAGGTCGAGCAAAATTCCTCGATACCTCGATATCTCACCACTTTGTCACGCTTGAGACAACATTTAGCAGCATGGTTTCTGTACCTTCGAGAGCATAGATGATGATGCAGATAGAGAAGTGCTCCAGACAGACAAGGCCCAAGAAAAGTAGCGGATGAGGATGTCACATAATCCTGCATTGTGCAATATGTCTTAAGAAACATGATATTGAGTGATGTAAATTTTGAGTACTCATTTTCCTGATGTTGAAGAGTCTCTGAAGCTAGATGTATGAAACACTTATAAGAACATAGAAAATTCTAGCAAACTCACCACGCATTATGAAGTAATAAACCTTGAAGCATATCGAGGTTTTTCTCGCCCCGTACCGTTAAAGCCTCCATGACGTCCAGGGATATTCGTTTCGACGCTTCAAGCTGTGCGGTACGATCGGTTTCATTTCCAATAAGCGTAACAGCTCGGTATACCCAAGGTCTTTGTCTGTGGAGATTCTCTGAATTTACATTGTTAGGTACAATGATGAATGGAAATTGCGGAGCAAACTGTTCCCTGAATGTGTCGAGAATATCATCGGCCTCCGGGCCTGGAAGAATCGATTGCTGCACTTGTTGCGCCAGTGCGGGAACTATTTGAAGCGGATGAGATTGAGCCAGGGAGGATGGTCCAGACAAATCGGATGTAGCAGAAGCTGGATATAGGTTTCTATTCGGCATGGACTGTGAAAGCCAGGCATCATTTCCTCGATACAATTGACGCGCTCCAAGTATTACTGGAGATTGATCATATTGGGAGTCCAGTGTATGATCTTGAGGAGTCCTTTCAGATTGACTTGAAGTCTCTCTGGTAAGTGGCTGCAAAAGGTCCGGTTTCAACACGTTCGTGTGAGCTCCGAGAAGAGACACAAGACTCTCGATTTTTTCCTCCAACTGGGCAACATTTCTAATTTATCGTTAGAAGCCTCACGGTCACAAATTCTTCAGATAATCTCATATTGAACTTACGTGGTATGATTGGGAGACCTCCTCTTCCGTGCTCGTCGAGGGGCAGTGGTACAATCCTTTTTTAAGCGAAAACATCTCCAAAAGTCAGCTGATTACGTGACACCTTGAAGTATAAAACGCATGTAATACTTGCGCTTACCTTGAACATCTGCCGTCACTGCCGTCAACTTGAGGTGTGCATTTCGCCTTTGCCCTTGAGCAATTCTCACAGGCGCGATTGGTTGAGCCGGATTTGCCAACAGCTTCCGGTGATGTGGATTCGTTCATGTCCGTTTGTTATTAACAGTGGTCGATGCCATTGATATCCAATGGGAGGACGGTTTCATGTCACAAACTCAATATTTCCAATCAACAGGACTTTAGGAAGTATCAAAATACCGCACGAGTGGGACATAATGAAGGCGAAAGATGGAAATATATGAAATCGACCGTGATTTTGTCAGCCACCATTTTTGGGATGTTTAGGGTCGGGACTTTAGATTGCTCCGAAGCTCCGGCCTCCGAGCGTCCCCTTTCCTGCTGACTTATTCGCTTGGCCTATCTCAACCATATATTGATCAGAATCCGCGCGTCAACAACAACCTATCCAGCCATTATTCTTAGCCAAGGCAGCATCTGTCAAGACTCATCAACACCGAACAAATAGTGAACACCGAATCCCAGGCAGTGTGTTGACGTACACAGCCCAGAACCCTCCTGTTGGGCGTAAGCGAGACGAACAGACTCATGAGTTTCGTTCCAGAACGCGAAACGACACATCTCAATTACGACAAATACGACACGATTGACTGAAGCGACTCATCTTTTGGTTATTTAAGTATCCCGATTTTGGATAAACTGCGTCTCATAGTGCAAACTCACTTGCTGTAGGAAGCTATCTTTTACCAATCAAATTTCATAAACTCAGTAACCTGCAGACATTTCTGTTCTCAAGACAACACAACATAAGACGATTGACATCAATACAACCTAGAGGCCGTCATCAATATTCTCATCTGGATCTCTGCTTCTGCTTGCCGCTCGACTCATAATGAGAAAGCAAAAAGTGGAGACCACCTACCTTGCTGATATCTCTCGGTTACGCAGCTGCCGTAAAGAGCGCTTGCTTACTGGCCTGTCAATCAGATTCGCGAACAGAATGTCATCTTTGCATGCCAAAGCGCACAGAAATGCAATTTCCGAGATGACGTATCCAGGGAATGAGCCACCACATTGTGGTATTTCAATACTGCAATGGAGATTAGGGCACGGATATAGCTATCACTTACACGTCCGAAGTAACAGGCAGCGCACCGCGTAGGAATTTCAGATGGAGCTCTATGACATAAAAATATTTGAGCACAGTGTATTCTCACATTATATTTGTCTGTTTCAACGCAAACTCTCTACGATATTCCTTCGATCATCAAGCTAAGATCACTTCCTACGCTCGGAAATTGCCTATTGAGTTGCTATATCCGCGGATTTACTCGAGACAGTAAGAAGTTATTTACAGGAAAGGCCAAGTGAGCAAGTATCATGAAGCTAGCAATCAGCTCGTCAACTCTATGACCTTGGTATTTTTGAGTTACCTCAAGCACCAGTGCATTGCAAGACTGACAAGACACCCTTCTAGTGTACTAATGCCAGAAAACGAATTTCCAGTAAGCTCTCTATAAGAGGCAATTTTGTATCTTTATTTAAGTTGATTGAGCAAATATAGCATTTTGGCTAGAATAACGTTCCTCTAATGTAAGGGGGTGTTCTGTCGGACCTGCAACACTGCGGTGAAGTACTAATTTATCGGCACCTCATAATCAAAGCGCATTGAGCCTCTCTATCAATTTGTCATATTGAGACATCCAAACCCACGGTCTGACAAAGTTAGGGGAAATTCAAGCTCCTATTGAGTCAGATGTCTAACGATCGCAAAAGTCTTCCCGGAAACTCCTAGAATTGATTCGATAATACATTGCTATTTTGAAAAATCAGCATTACCCATTTCGCAAAGTTGTACAACATTCCTTTGATATTAAACATATCGCGGGCGTATACACTACAACTTGTGTCCCAAAAAAGCCAACTCAATATACATCAGACTAGTGATTAATGTGGAACCGAATTTGCTCTACGCTACACTTCTCAAATTAACACGAACACGAAGGGACTAACAGCATTGCAGGATTTGGACACGTTGCGCATGAAGTGATTTTGACACTATGATCTCAATGATATGTTTTGAGGTTTGTTTTTTTTAAGTCGATAGAATGATATCAAAATCTAATGTACAGAATTTAAGCTCAATAATCTAGTAGGCTGTGGTTGTCTGTTCTTAGCATTCATAGTTTCAAGGAGGGAGAATATTATGAGTGAGGTTTACCGGTTCTCAAATAGTACGATATGAATCATAACGAGAGCGAACAAAACCACCTTTGTGAATGTTGAGGTGGACAGACTGATAATGGTTCTGGATTTTCGACACACTACTGGGGCTATTGGGGCGATGGTCGTTGTGGTGGGGTTGTTTGTCGTCTAAGGTAGATTAAGTTATGGTTCTATCAAGCAGCTTGGTAAATACTTACAGTGCTTGCCGTCGTGGTTGTTACAGTAGTGTTCGTAGCTGATATACTTGTCGTTGCAACCACTGGGGTCAGTGGAAGATTTGTTTCCTCGGTTTGACTGATACCAAATTTGATTTCGCGTACACTGAACCTGGGAGTCATAGATTTGATTTGCTGAATCTCGTCCTTCACCATTTGAAATTCACGCATCCTCGAATCGGAGCCATACTGATAACTTTTCATTGCCACCCATTTCAATGATCCTAGGTTCTTCTGAAGGTCATCGAAAATCCATAGTCGCTCCAAACTGCGCTGTTGAAGGAGCTGTGATCTTAACCGCTTACGCCAGTAAAGGTGACTATCTGGACGACGCGACTTAGGTATCCGCACAGCCGACAAAGCGACGCAAACCACCCTTGGATGAAAATCGGGGCCTTCCATTCCGTAGCGCCAGTCACGAGCTTTAGAGAGAAGAGAAATATCTGCCTTGTCGTTGATAAATGTAAAACTCGGCTTTTTCGTTTTGATATTTTTGTATATCGGAATCATACTATGTACTATTTTGTATTCCTTGAGGAACTCTGCTCGAGATTCGCGGCAGACAAACGGTAAAGCTGGCTGCAGGTCAACCATCACCTCATATCTGCGATTGTTGTGGATGCTTTTTCCGTCCGGGAAATGGACCGCTACCGTTTGGCAAATTGGGAAGCTCCATTTCCAAATTTGTATGCGAAGCTCAGCTGGAAATTTGGGAAATAACGTGAAACCCAACCCAGACTGTGATCGATCTACCCCAGATTGTGGCGGATCTGTCATTCTTCAAGATAATATATAGGATCCTGCAATCAGATATACCTCAGCACTATCCACAAATAGAGGATTCAATAACTTCACCTTTCAACGAACGAAGAGGAAATGATCATATTAGACGAGCCCTTGAAACTGGATCTGTCGACTGGTGGATGAAAACAAAAAGATGCTGTTTATTATGAGAAGAAATATTTTATTTGTTTTCTTTCCCGGAGATAAAAAAGTTATAGGTTTCACTGGTGAATTGAAACGTCTCTTGAAATGTTCAGAAAATATCTTCACTCGAAACTCACCTCGTATAGTGGACATGGACTAAATTCACAAACCCTTGTTTCACCTAAAGCGGTACCTCCATTTCCCATGTCTTGCAATCGATTTAATTCGTTTCTGTGCAATCAGTAAATCAATTTATTCCACGACATACGAGGTCTGATACCTAGCTACGAGGAAGATTAAAGTTTGCCAACCCAAGACACCCAATCAGAATAGACACCAAACAACATGAGACATCAATGCTATCGTCACATAGCTTCCAGCTTCAAGAACACCCAAAATTATGATCAGACTTCGAATTACGAGGAATTCAATGAGAAAATTCGGACAATTTCATCACTGTGTGACACGAAAGGAAAATTGACCTTTCGTTCAAAGGAGTTATTTACTAAGCGTACGAGAGTGGCTTTTGTAACCTTCTCACCACTATACGAACATCTAACTACAATTGTTTCCTGAAGGAAGGCCCCGCGTTTTTTTTCTCTCGAATACATCAGCTTAGTCAAGTCTAAAGCTGTGTTGCCAGCTGAATTTAAGTAGACTGGAATGAGGTGATAAGTGAAATGAGGAATTGAATGAGTTCTTGCGTTCAGATCAAGCACAGTTGAAGCCGAAAGTAAGTTTCTTGTTTCTTTTCCACGCATCTTACCTATATGTTTATCATTGCAAAGTCGTCGTTTGTAGCTACACACTCTGTCATTTGGACAGGATAAATTCAGGAAATGATAATTGATTTGATTTAATATGATTCTGTCATCATTAGGGGCAAGCTTTTATTTTATATGTCATTATTTCAATATGTGACTTACTCATACATCAAACCGTCCGAGAAGTAGTCGTTCCTCACAAAGTGCTCCAAAGCCAAGAGGTACATATGAGATCGATTTATTTCCAAAATCTGGATTAAAGTATTCTACTGAATAATTGTCTGCCATCCTATCATATCCACCTGCCTCATTCCTCCATGACAGCATATTCCGATGATGTATGCAACCAAAGACCTTGGTTTCTGGCTTTATGGGCACCAACTCCAGATGACAATGAAATTTACCCTTGGACGGTGTCGGATGTTGCTGTTGCCTCGATGACAAATCTTCCATACTTGATCTCAGGAACAGTTCGTCCAGGATTATCCGACCTGAAGTCCCTTGAATCTAGAGTCACATCCCTCCCCTACCACTCAAAAATAATTTCCCAATCTATGGTACATTCAGTGTTCGACTCTAAGAAATTTGTGAATTCTCCGACATAATTTGGTGTCGTCCATTTCCTACCAACCAGAATAGTCTTTACCCCTTCTCGAGCGAAAGACGTCAATAACGTTTCCGAGGTTTTAGCAGAAGCAAAAATTACAAAGGCTCGTATCATATCTAGATCGATGTAGACTGTACGTGGTGAAAAGTTTGGCGTGACATACCCGGGAACCCCATATTTGACAACAAATGTAGGAGAGAAGCAGAAGATATCAGTCTCCAAACTCAGATAAATATTTTCTCCTGCCAACGATGGTGTATTTGACAGAGTATCTTTATCAGGAAATGAATGGTGCTTTCCCCCTAGACCAGGAAACAGTTTGTATTCTCCACAGTACAACTGCCGAGATTCAGCGCAAATCCAGGGCATTACACATACTTCAGACACTCTGAATTGTCTGATAAAATTGTCTCTCAGAAGATATTCACTGGTTAACACATATCGAGGGCCCGGTAAAGCAAATTTCCAGATCTGAAGTCGAAGCTCGGTTGGTAGTTGCGGGAACAGCGTGAACGTATTTGTGCTAACTATATTTGCGTCACTTTGAAAAAATGTCAGCTTCATAATGTTTGATCTGTAATGATACCGACTTCATATGTGGAGCATCTTTGTCCAATGCTTCGTCCCCATTTCTTTCTGCTGGAACCTGAAGTGGTGCCATTTCCAGATTGTGTGGTCCGGATTGCGAGTGAAGGAATGCTGAAATCGATTAGTAAAACTTTGTTACATATGTTCATAGATATATACATACTGTCAATATTATAGAACAAGGCTCATCAATTGTGTTTCTCGATGTCGGATTTGCTCTTATGTGGGGGACGTAAAGAGGTGTTGGAGGATGGCAAAGTAGCAAACGAGGACGCGACAGGTAACAAAACTCAAACGAACTCAGTGCAGCTCTTCCACGTGATTTGAAAGTTTTGGCAGATATTCACCTTCACGGCACAACTGGTGAGGCAGTATGCTGGATCAGTATTCCAAGAATTAGAGAGCTGTTACAGACCCTCCAACACCCCAAACCAGAATTTTCACCTGAGGCTCTAAATATCGCTGTTGTGGAACTGGATATCAAATTTCAGTTAAAATATGAACAACGTTTTAAATCCAAGAAGTCAACACAAGGATGACAAGATGAATCATAAATCACAGCATCTCTTCACCTTTCAAGGTCAAAAGAATTGAAAAATGCATTTTCCTCCATGCACGGGTATTACCAACGTGTCACGAATAATCCTAGGGGTGGAAAGTCACAGCGAAGAAGTCTAGGTATTGAAGTAATTAGATAGTGATTGAATATATCAAGGTGCTAACTCGTGTCGTTAACCTGGCTGTGTGAGAAAGTCTTGCTATGATTTGTGACGTGGGAATTTAGGATACATTTTGTGATACGACATAAAGAGGAGATTTAAATATCTTGTTATAGCCAGCAGTTACTCAAGGCGACAGGCAGGTAACCATGATGTTTCGCACCTGGCGTTCACATCTATGCTTGGACAGATTTGTCAAGTATGTCCTAATAGTGCAGAGCCGCATGTGCTGAAACATCTCCGCTATCTTCGTTATGGCGGTGCTGAAAGATTTTGAACTGCAGAAGGTCATCTCTGCTCAAGAGCCCAATACAAGAGATGCTGACCCAATCGTGTTCTGACAATAGTTGTTAGATAGTGCCTTCAAGCAGTTTGAGTGCTACATGTATGAGTGCCAGTATGTTGAGTTCCCGGTCTAGGAGTATTGCTCCAAGTCAAACTACTTGCGTAGATGGCGGTCTTACAGTGTTGTGCTACTGGTGGCATTAATATTTCAGAAGACATAGTCTGGGATGAAGCTGGCGTGCGATTTTGCGGTTGTACATGATCGTGCTCGCGACGTCCTCAATCAATTCTGTAGTTTGAGAGCCGTTATCGGTTGACCCTTGGGTAAATCTCCCAAACTTAATTTCTGGCAGTTTTCTGTTTGGAAATTTCATCTTGAGTCGTCGTATTTCTTTGTTCAACTCTTCCCAGCACTGCTTGTCGAAAAGTCCATAAGGTCCATGTTTCAGTTCTGTAAACTTTACTGGGTTTGCGGTATATGTTGGAGTTTCCCCGAAAGTTATGGTCTCAACTCCCTCTCTCAACAGAAACTTGGAACTCAATATGCCAATTGCGAATGACCAATCTCGGGTGACAACAGGGTAAAAAAATACATTGTATCTGGAAGTAGATCGTCCGAGAGAGAAAAGATAGATCTGGCAGTCCAAACATCCACTCATCACAATCGTAAAAGCAGGACACGTCGCGGGCTGAGCTAAGATAGACAGACCCTCTCCATGAGTCGTTCCGGATAAGGTCTGGATAAAGCTTGTATTCTTTCTGAAATACCCCTCGAGCTTCCTGGCAGACTCTGGGTATTGCTGGCATTATATCTACATCGTATTTTAACTTGCTGAACGCCATTGGCAAATTACGCTGCCGCGCAACGTCTAATTGAACTGGTATCCATCATCGACTAGGTAGGGGTAGATTCCATATTTTAAGTCGTAAACTCGGTTGGTAATTTTGGAAAGAAGGTGAACTCTGTGACCGAATTTGTGTGGCCTTCACCATCAAAACTGGTTGTGGCATCTGCCGTGGTGAGATCTCCCAGTGAGTTCATTTCGAGTTCGCATCGAGCCAGTTCCATATTGATAGCGCTGTGAAGAAGATCGATTCTCCAAGTCAAGTACTGTATAAAAAAAAGAGCAGATGAATTCGTGCGTCTTTGTTTTCCTAACAGGTCATCTGTCTTGCGTTGGTTATGGATGGGTGGTGTTTTGTTGTCTTGGAAAGAGTGTGGAGAGGAGGGCTCTCAATCTGAATTGTAGATCATCAAGGTTAGCCCAAGCACTGAAAGTAACCGAATTGAGTACTTAATTATGAGTGAATTTAGTAGTGAAAAGGAAAATTCGGAGTGAATCAAAATTGTTTCATTCTCGCACACTTGTGACTTGATATTTGCCCTAATTTCACATAGAAATAGGATATTAATAAATGAGAATTAGCACATACGAGTGAGATGTACCTATGGCATATACTCCCTCACCTGTTGGGCGCTCATCACGGTGACATCACCATAAAGGTCAACCTATGCTGGTAGCAGCGAGTCACCAGCTCAGAAGCCACCCAGGTAACATATAATTGAAACGTATTTAAGAAAACAAGGGCGGAATTCCCGCAACAAACGACATGAGCCCTCCTCATTACCATCAGCTTCAGCTCTTCGAGCAACAAATAGGGAGAAATGCGAATCCTTCAGCATTGGGCAACTGCTTGAGGTTAGATATCAAGATCGAGGTGATCCTCGATTCCATATTCCACAAAGCAATCTAGGGTCAAAGAAAGCGGGCGAGTGGATGGTACAAAGCTCTTCTGCAGCATTCAACATATCTATCGACGCCTCCTTGCGGACAATAGAGCAACTTCTGTACCTCTCGATAGTGGATCATCTGGATGTGTCGATCAAGGCCATTTTTTCGACTCAACATTCTACAGACGAAAGGGTGATCAATGATTTGAATAGCACCTATCAAGTCACCAAATCATCTGGAAATGTTCTTTTTTATAAAATTCAAGTTGCTGAATTATGGGTCGGCGACAACAAAGTGGAGATAGGCAGTCTGATGTGCCTTCTAGAAGAGTGTTTTCAGATATACTGGAGTACCACCAGTGCATAGCATAGTTCTCCGCGCAGCCAAAAATTGGAAGGAGCATTTCTGTAGAGAAACAGCAATCAAATTCAATTGACTTTCATTAGATTGAGAATTAAAGTTTAGTAACAGTATCACGTCGTTTGTTATCGAAGCTTTTCAGCTGCACAGATTGGCGTCAAAGACTGCTGTGCTAGAACCCCGTCAACATTCGCATGATTAAGGGTGTTAGGATTCGAACCTTGACCTGTCACACAGCCTAACCCCTAAAACATAAGTAATGGCGAGATCACAAATATTCAACAAGTTGAGAGGTGAGTCCTCTATAAAGTATCGTGTAACCAGTTGCTAACTTATGACCACCAGAAATTCTAAACCCAAGATTCTACCCAGCCGGTCGTGAAACATCCCACCATCTATCAACCTAAATCCCCTCCTTGTATTCCCGGTATACAGTATAAACGGTTCATGCCGTAGACAAGCTCAAATAAATATTCCACCCAAACCCAGCCAAACTCCCCAACAACTGCCTCATCTCCACACTCCTCACAACCGCAAAATTCAGCGCACTGATCGCCGGCCAAAGCTTCCAGCCTGCACTCATCAAGCCCCAGAAGTCCTGTCGCGCAGTCCACACCGCTTGTTGATAAGTTGCGCCTTTGAAGCCCGCGATTGCGGCGGAAAACAACAGCGTGTTGACTGCCGCGCCAATTGTTTGGTCGAGCATGAATTTGATGAGGGTGTTCGGTACCGACAGCTTGGTCTCGAGGATCTCGTGTTTCTTCTCTTCTCGGTCGAGTTCCTTATCGTCGTTTGTGGCTGCCGCTGCTATCGCGGATGGGGTGGGGGTTGTGTAGGTCGATGGGAAGGCGGATTCGAGGAATTGTTGCCTGCGGGTGTTAACAAACACTTCACTCTTGGATACAAGGGCAAATCCACGTACCATAGGAAGTTTGGCGGAGTGTTCAGTAGGTTGAAGAACATGAACTGGAGAATGGGGGTCCAGTCGATCGTATACGGTAACTGTGAAGTATTAGCAACGCCCATGATTCTCTGACCAGAATTGCTTACGCCACTCTTATAAGAAGATATCAACTGAGCCGTCAGGTTGCTAACTCCCGCAAGTATGCAACCTTGAATCGTCGTACGGATCAGTGCTGAAGACATCGCGAACTATGATGATATTCGGATTCGAAGTTGAAGCTGGAGTGCCACGCAATGTTTCGCGGAGCGGGAGGTGTCAGAGTTTTATTCTCGCCGGGTTGGAGGTACACAGGAATATCCTCGTATACTTATGTGCTGTCGCGCATTGTGTTGTACTCTGACAATGTGTTGTAACTCTATTGTCGCACCTCTCGATCATTTCAAACGAATTAGTTGCGCGAAAGCCCGCGGATGTGGGGCTTTTACATGCATGCCTCGGCGATAGTGGCGGCAGTCGCTGAGACAGTGAGAATTTTCCAACATAATCACATCAGATGGTTATAAAAGAATCATATGACTGTTGGGTTGTTGTTTCAAGGGGAATCAAGCGTGATGTTCTCGCCAGCAGCTTTTGATCATCTCATTTGTTGTGAGAAGACTACTTTGGATAAAAGCATTGTTCCTGCACTTGCCCGAGCCTCGTGGTATTTCTCAGTACGGATTGTTTCATCGATATGAGTTGCAGGGGGGTACATGGGCGGGCTGTTCGCTTATCTAGTTGACTGCCGATCCTTGACCTAAATTCAACTTCATCTTCCTTCTCTATATTTACTGTTTGAAGAAAATATTTCAGAGTTTATGATTTCTTTTCCTGTGGATTATTCAATTAAGGCGCAAGATAATATCTTACAGCCCAATCGATTGATCTAAACTTTATTAAAAATATTTCATCTGCTCTCCACTGAAAAGCGTCAGATAATGCAAATAATAACTGCACTGCACTATGTCTCTTATGTGACTTTATGTCATTATGACTTCCGAATGAAATATCGAATTTTAACAGACACGAATCGCATCTAATGTGCTTTCTACAGCTCTAGGCCGCTGCCATAAGCACCCAATATTTTGTTTGCGACACGTCATGCGAGAGAGCGTGTGCCATGAGTGTCACTTCAATGATTCTCCATGAGGTTTTTGATTTAGATGCTGAGACCTTGCTGAAGGGGATTATTCAGCGACAAGGTTAGACTTTTCATTTTCCGAATTATTTCGTGTGTTTGTGTGGCCGATGTCCCAGAATTCATTACCTTGACCGTCCTAATCCCATTAGTCCTCGATCGTCAACTGAGGGTTTCATGATTTGGATTTAGAGATGAAATACACTTTTGAACGCGCACAAGAGCTTCAAGAGCGATGCTCGATAAAAACTTGCGAGTGTCAGAACTTGGGGTTGTGTTGTGATCATAAGCTGAGAAATCAACACATCAATGCGATCAACTTTTGCATACCAAATACTTTCATCTAAGGCTCCGGATATTCGGCACAAGTTTTTGATTACTTCTCTCTCCCATCTAGATTCAAGAGCCCCTCACATTACTCTCAGACTCTGCTCCTCCGACCACGGACTCCCAACTCACCTAGATTCTCCCACCATGTTCAACGCTTCAAAAGATCGCGAGCCAAGGCCACCTACTGATTAAAATCAAACCCATCAGCCTGCCAAGTCCTTTCTATTTTGTTCCCCCTTTCTGATAGTGCAACACGACAATTCGCGCCAGATAATACTCATCTAAATCCCACACTAAAACAACATCCAAACCCGCCGGTCCAGACCGAACACCACTAAAGTAAGACATATGATAAAAAGTGCAGTTCTATAGCATAACTCATAGCCATGACTTCTTTCCCGATTCAGCGAGATTCAGTTTAAAAACGGCAGAAAACTCTGGCTCATGTTGTGCACTTTGGTTCTCTGGTACACCATCAAATTGGTGGTAGGAAAGCGAGAAAAAATTAACGCTTTGCATCATTTAGGATCATAGTTAGGTCATAATTATCTTACAACACTGAATCCTCGTGAACGGCTAAGGACGAAGCGTATGGGACGCACCTTCCTCGCGATGATGGGAGTCGCGCCGCAACGATAGAGCAACCTTCCAAGCAGGATAACCGGCAGACACGGCACTCGCGCACCTCTCGACATGTACTGAAGTGGCAGAATTCTCTGCTGGCACCATAAAACCCATAGGAACTTGCCGTTTTCTTTCCAAACCACCGAAAAAGCCGCTGCTTGTCCTATTCGCTTCTTTAGTTAGCCGCCAACCTAAAAGTGAACACCTGTGATTTTCCTGGGCTCTGGGTATTCTTGGCTTTTGCAATTACGTAGAGAACATTGCGCAAAGAGTTCTCCAGCTTCAGTAGTTTTCTCGAGTGATTCTGAGAGAATCAACGCGTTGTGCTACGAAAAGAACGCAAATGAGCTGAGCATCTCAACTCGAAAGACGCGACGCGTTCTCCCGACGCGCTTTCGGCAACTGAACACAAGTAAATCTTGCGCAACGGCCAGTCGAGCCTACCAGAGAACGTTATCGCCCAGAATCCTAGCGTGACTGGAAAATCGCACTTGTTTTTTAAAAAGGAATATGAGGTAGTATTCACAAAACTAACAAAACCCAAATTTTGCCAAAGTAAGTGAGGCAGAAAAACTGCTCGTTATTGGCAGAGTTGTAGGGGAAAGACAATATGTCGTAATTATTGCAGTAGTAGGTAGTGTGCGGGTTCTCGCGGCGTGTAGAGTAATATCCTACTTGAGCCTTGGCGACCGAAAAGGGGGGGGAACTCGAAAATTGACCCATAGAAGTTACAATGTTCTTTTCACGGTTTAATCCAACTACCGGTACCGTGGGAAACCCCTTGTTAATTGATCAAACCGCGGCGCAAACTATTGAATATGCTATTATCGCTTTACAAGACAACTTTGGTTTGGCTTGTATTGCAGACCATCAAATGGCTATCCAACATCCCCTGCCTAGTCCAATTAACCATGTATCTTGGGAGACTGCTATGACCTACCATTTGGACGAATAGTGTCATCATAATCACGATTTACCCTCACAGTTCAGGGGTAGCAGGCGCGGACGAGGCCCGACTCTTGGTCGTAGCCTGCGAATCTTCTTGTTACTATACGCGGTTGCAGGCAGGATGGCTCGGAATATGGCCTACAAGTGTTCTATTTCTATTTGCGAAAGAATCGGAAGACTGTTTCCTGCTTGGAAGTTGATTCTAATCCGTCGAATCCGTCGCATACCTCTCCAAACCACAATTCGCACCACGACACTTCCGTAACAACCATCTTCACGACCACCCACCCACACCAAAACCACACTCTTCTCTGGTCTGCACCCAGACTATCCGAACCATCGTGCGATTATGATCACTACAGTAGCCAGACAGGCCCCCATGCACATATTCTAAAATAACCCACGCAGCATCGTCACTTCGCAGCCAAATCGTCATTCCAACCCATCACGCCAAGCCAACATCACTGAAGCAACGATCGAGATCTGAAATTCATTCAATCCAATCTAGACAAAAAAGTACCCCATTGTGGTGCATGTACTCCCGTAAACTCAACTACAACACATAAAATTGCCAAGACATCTAACCCTCACTTCTCAGCAGCAACTTCGTGCGTTCTAGACGCCGTATCTAAGCATTCTCTGTGGCAAAAGGTTATACGGTGGACAAGATACCCGTGAGTCCAGCTCTACCAGAGCCTCAAAGGCTTCGCTCCGAGTTGCGACGTAATAACGTTGACAAACGTTTGGTGGCCTGTAGTGGCAGTGTAGTCGCCTCTAAACTACCCACTAAGTCCCACAGCTACCAAGAAACCAATTCCTCGACTTATTTTCCCCCCTGTTCATTTTGTCTCAATATGCCATCATTCCCCCTCTACTCCTTTTCTAATCGTCCTCTGGCTCGCCCATCGTCATTAACTCAAACACCATTCTAAGTAAGCATGTCTTCATTAGCCCATATCTCAGCCAAACACCGTCACAGCGTCATGTAGGAGAGTAAATCAACATAGTTTGGTGCAAGGTACTACCTTGAAAATTTTTCCCACCCGTGTATTGTTACTGTGTGTGGTGGTGTCTTAGTGGGAGTCTACGTAATGCCTAAAGACGAGTACCGGCGCTAGGGGGTGTAGTGGGGGGAGAGTGCCGGAACGCGGGAGGTGGAAGGCCTGAGGCAAGAGGAGGGAGGGAGACAGGTGAGAGAAGTATGGAGGGAGGGGAATGTAGGCGTTGGTGGTGGTCGTGATGGGATTGTGCGCGCTGATTTAGGTGGTTGAGGGTGTTGAAAGATGGAATTCCTCGAAAGTTTTCGGAGTTCGAAGAATGAGTTTTGGATAAATAGATAGGAAGTAAGAAATCGACCACAGTCTTCAGTGCTCTCTCTGTGCACATATCAACAGCATTGTCCGTAAAATGTACTCAAGATCTCCTCAAAATTTCCAAGTGCCCACAAACGACTCAGATATGTTCTCTCGCAAATTGCTTGGATAATACGACATCCAGTATAGACAATACTCATTGAATCAATTCCAGAAGTCTGATACACCGAGCTATACATCTTCAACAGCAGCAGCAGGTCAAGAAATTAAAATGTTGCACACTTCTCCAACAGCCAATTACCCACCTCCACGATATCGAAACACCAAAACACCACATCAAGATCCCTCCCCAATCTCACAATACAACTCACTCAACCCTCACAACCTCAATTCCTCAGCTCCCGCAATCACCAACCAACGCAACGGATACTCCCTCTCCCACACATCATCCTCACAACCAACAACCTCACGCTCCGTACCGCACACGCGAGATCTTCACATCCTTACGCGTGTCAACTATCACATATCGCGTGCGCGCTCGACCGCTCCCGAGCATCGCTGATAAAAATCCCAAGTCCACGAAATTTCAAGGATGAAGGGCAAAGATAAGAGGTAATGATAACGCTCCGAACCGCCTTTTCAACTCACAAAGTCAACGACTCCTCACTCTCAGAACTTGATAAGTTCTTATGATTCAAGAATTGCTCACTGATCGGAATGCCACGGACTTCTTTGTAGATTTGCGGTTGTTGAATATAACGATCCGAATGCCTTGTCTGATTTCGAATTCATGGAATGTTAAGGATAAACGCTCAAAAGATAAGAAAGAGCAGTGAGCGCGCTCCGAGCCGCCTGATTGAAATCTCAAAATTCCATCATCTCACGGTCCGAGATTGTAGGGATGATGAGATCTACGAGGCTCACGCTCCGAACCGTGGGAATTTGGATCTAGGACCACGGTATCCGTGATATGAGTGAGAATGAGGAGTGAGATGAGAAAGACGAATTATGGGAGAGAGGGAAGGAGATAGACTTCTCAAGTCACGATTGTGCGTAGATAAGGTCTCAAAGATTAATGGAGTAGATGGGATGGAAGTAAGTAAGCAGCACCACGAAAGTCATCACATACACACACACAATTTCATAGATACAATCCAACATCTCATCTCATTCCCAACAAGTAACCTAATATACAAAGACAAACAATCCCTTCTCACCAAGGTATCATTCCCCCAAGGTTCCTCTTTTTCTTTTCCATTCCCTTCTCCCCGTCCACAACCTCTCGCCCCAAAAGGTATATGTCCAACAAAAAAAGAAGAAAAAAGCAGATATCCACGCCATCAACGTCCTCTTTTCCCCCAAAAAAGAAGGGCTGTGATGAAAATTTGTAGAAAAAAGCATGAGATGTGGTTTGTAGATGTACAAATGAAACATATAATCGCCCGTTAAACCGCCTTAAATCCCAGGAGGATGTGGTGGTACATACATACAAAACACAAGGAAATGAAACACATGTTTTTTTTGGTTTAATGATATTAAATTTCGAATTCAACAACAAAGCAACAATACAAACACACAACAACAACACAACAAAAAACAATGTAACCGCCCTCCAAAAACACCGGTGTTGAAGTTTCTGCCGTGAGGCAATGACCCATATCTAGATAATTCTTTTTGTTTCGTGTCGCGCAGAACCCAGACCGGAAATCCCCCAACCCCTGTACAGAACGAAGCAACGTCCAACCTCATCACAAGTTTATCCTTCTCCCAAATGGAACCAATGGAGAAGAAGTTGACCGGAAACCTTGATGAGGTGAACGTGCACATGATGACGCAATCAAGAAGCCAAAAAAAAGAGCTGAGAGAGGACCAGCCGTAGATCTCAGAGCGACGTGAGAATGAAAAATTAAGATCCTCCAATGTACAATCCATTGCTTCATGATATGTGCGGGTTCAAGATCATCTACTTATTGTTCTTGTTAAAGCTATCCAGCATCTTCCTGTCTACCTCATTGTCTCGAGCCATAATGTTGCCCAATTTCATCGGGTCAACACGATCGGTACGAGCTGCACCTGGGCTGGTACGAGGTGGAGGAGTACGCGACATGGGGGGCAGGCCACCTTGAAGAGGTGGTTGAAGATTCGAGTGAGAAGATGCGGAAGAACCAGGGGAGTAGTTTGCAGACGCTTGTTGTCCTGGAGTGACAGGAGGAAGTCTCAACTCGTCGTCTCCTTGACGTCTGCCACCGCTGTTCGAGCGTGGGTAAGATGACTGGCTTGGCATGGGCGGAGGTAGAATGGATGGATGAGCGTCCTCTACAGCTCTGCGTTTGCGTGACTCGGAGCTTGTTGGAGAGGTACGGTATGATGGAGAGGGGTGATCGCGCGCCTCAGGGCGGTATGTTGGAGAGTTACGATCGCGTGCGGCACGACCGTGACCTTGGCTACGAGGACGTGCAATTGGACGTGAATGATCCTCTCGAGAACGTGGACGCTCCTCTCGGGGACGTGTAGGCAAAGTAGCTTGACCGTGCTGCGGATAAGGATAACTCTCCTGTGGAGGAGCAAGTGGAGGATAGTTCTCTTGAGGGCCTTGATTGCGAGCATATTGATAACCTGCGCGAAAGATATATGGTGTTTGATGCTCTGATGTGGGAGTATCAGCCGTTGAGCTGAACGACCCTGTTGGGGATGGTGCGGGATAGTCGTAAGGCGCAGGAAGTGAGCCAAGTGGCTCTCCGTGAGCTCCAAAGGTTGAGATTCTATTGTCTCCGATTGCCTGGTGCATGTGAGGGTTCTGGTTCGCCGCTGCCTGACGCAAGTGAGGGAAGACAACGTGTGCCGGTACGAAAGCTTGAGCTTGCGAGGAGACTGGAGTAAAAACGCACTCCTGTTGGAATCGGAGGCAGTTGGTACAACGTCCCTCGGGGTTTTGATCAAACCCAGAGCAGCGGATCTATCTAGAAGTTAGAACCTTGATACAATCGAACAGTTAGATGGGAATGAGCATACCTTGCGTCTTCGGCAATATTTGCAGGCAATTGCGGTTCTTTGTCGCGGGGCTGATTGACTGAATGCCATGTGTTGCTGTCCATTACTTGGTCTATACTCCTGTGCGTTACCTGCTCTATACTCCTGTGGAGGTTGAGGTTGGAAGCTTCGCTCGTGACTGTAACCTGTCGCTTGGGGCTGATAGGCTCCTTGCGGTGGTTGGGCAAGTGGAGGGTATGCTCGTCCTTCTGGGGCGTAGGGACTGCGAGCTTCGTCGTAGGGGCTGCGAGCTGGTTGCGAGTATTGGGGCTCGTAAGGAGACATGGGTGGGAGGGTCACACCATTGCTGCTTGAAGGAGCGCGCTGATGATAGGGTCTGTTTCGGTCGTCTTCTTCGCCAGGTGGTGGGGGATATTGCGAATCAGCGGGTTGTCCATTGCGAGGATACGCAGAGTTATCACGGTGACCTGAATAGCCACCGGGATTCCGGTCGTGGTACGACATCGTGGATTGTACTCGAGCGATTTGCGTGAGTAACGGTTTTTTTGACAAGGTCTGAGGAGAGGGAGGGTTGAATGCCAAATATATAACTACAGCACAAGACGACGATCAAGCGGGAGCTGCCGTCGATGTATCTTAATTATGATGTATTCCAGTCTCGGCGTGCTGGACTGAGATAGAAGTCGTTAATGATGGCAACAGTGTACGGGTGGATAACGGAGTGATAGAGACTGTCGAACCCAATTTCCAAGATGGAAGAATAGCTGTTTAAGAAGAGGAGAGGAGAGGGAAGATGTGATGCGTCGAGTGAACAGTGGGGATGTACCGGCTGCTGCTGTGAAGGGGAACTCGACTAAGTGCCCCTTGAAAGAACGGGTGGCCCGTCGAAATCGAATGCCACTAGTCTGTGTCAGACTCGGTGTGAAAGCGGTGAGAGACTGGGGATCGGTGATGAAGGAATCTCCTAATTGATTGATTCAGGACTCTGGGTGTCCTCTTTAGGGTCGAGTCGAGCCTTCCCAAAGTGGAGCTTGAGCTTAGTGAACGAAATTCTTGCTCCGTCGCTGCAGCTGCACCTTTCTGGCCAGAAAATGGACTGCCGGGGATTCGTTGCAGAGCTCCCGATCCAATTCCAGAGGGTTTGATGATGATGAGAAGACAATGTCCAACGAGACGCAGAACGTAGCTACAACGCGCAAGGAGACCCCTGAGGTGTAGATTCAGACGCAGCCTCGTAATTGTTAAGGTTTTGGCGGTTGTGTGATCCGAAAAGACGAAATGACCACAACAAATGTTCGCAGACAACCAATCGCAGATGTTCCTCAGAAATAGCCTTCCAAGTGCTTTATTGTACACCAGTTCGACCAAAGCCGTCCGTCCTCTGGCCAAGTTGTCGACCTGAGAAGGTGGTTGATGGTGGGCTAAAACTATGATATCCAATAGCGACCAGTCGATTGGCTTCCTGGCCCTCTCTTTCTCAGTTCCAACAGTGTTGCTCTAGAGGTGTCTCTTGTTGGCCGAGAGGAGGCGCAAGAACGTCCACAGTGATCTTCAGTACCGAAGCAGCTATCGATATATGATGTGGTTGACGCCAGCGACTGTCAAGGCACGTCCCGAGATTTCCCACCTTTGATCACTGTATGATCTCTGCTCTGGATTTACAATGTTCCTCAGTACTGACTGAGTGAAACAGATGCCTCTTGCTCTTCGATCCTGCTGCGCAGTGGTAGTTTTGAGGTCAAGACGACGCAGCGCACTTCAACTCGAATGGGGACTTTGCGGATAGAGACTAAGCCGGCAGGAGATTTTCTACCAATGGTGGTTGCGTTATCACAAGAGATAGCCGCTTGGGTGCTGCAAGTCAATGGCTTTTCTGAGCCTGTGAAGGTTGAAGTCTGGGACCGATTTTAGATCAACCGATGGCCTCTTTTCGTGCGGCCAAATGATGCGACGTGCAGAAGGGATGCTTCGCGAGGTGTGCGGTACGATGCGTGACACGGCTTCAGCAAAATGCTCTAAGATAACTGAAGATGGAGATTGCAGCAACAGAGCAGGGTTCAAGAGTCGACGTCGCAAGAGCGCTCGCGCTCAAGGGCAGATCAATTAGGAATGGGCCGCGTGGTGGCAGAAAGCAGACGAGGTGGTGAATTGAGATGGAGTTGGTGCTGGCGTTGGGAGTGCGAGTGCACAATGGGAGAGTGAAGATGGCAGACCAGATTATTTGCGAGTGACGAGGAGAGGTCGGCGTTAGGCGATGGAAAAGGATGAGAACGACGACGCGACCCAAAAAAAAATTAATTGATTAAGTTGTGGAGCGAGGGGGATGTGATCTATGTTTATGTTTCGGAGGAGGATGATCTCAAGTTCGACGAGGGTGGTGGTGAGGTGGTGAGCAGGGGTGTCTGTATGAAGCACCGGATCTGGGTGTCTAAGAGAGGGGAGGGGTGATGCGTGGTGTGGGTGAGGAGTGGAGGGCGGGTGGAGGAGATGCGTGGGTGTGGACTTTTTGCTGGTAGGGATTCAGGTGCAGGTGCAGGTGCAGCAGCAGGGCCAGCGTTGGGCGACCGGACTGTCTGTGGGGCGTGAGCGAGGGTGCCTCCGCGTCCGAGATTCGGGTAACAGGCGAGACGAGGACAAGCCCTGGAGGTGCGCCCAGGTTGCGATGCAGGGTGTGGTGTGCTCGTACCGACGAGAGACAGCGACGGCGACCAGAACAGAGACAGATGATCGCACCACAACCGACCGAATGGTACATACGCCGCCTGGAAGATGGAGATATCACAATCTAAAGTTACGCAGGAAACGCGCACTCAGGTTTCTGCAATTGCAATTGCAATGGCAACGGCAATGGCACGCGGTGGGCCCGAAGTAAGGATGTTCCTGCTGAGTGTGAAGCTGATAGCTTTTATGGGGACCGCTGCAGTTATGAGCTCTGGACCCCAACAGTCTGGAAGACTGAGGACAATTGCGCCGTGCTGCGGTTTCTGCCACGATAACACTCTGTCTCTCAGCAGAGTTCGGATGGCAGCAACGTATATTGTGGTTGATGTGCGACGCCCGCGAAGAAGTCTTCCGGCAGGAAGATTCACGGCGACGCGCAAGAGAGAATAAGAATTCTGGGATATATCCAGATGTCGTCAAGCTGGGAGGATTCCTCACCAGTACCGGCACGTTGTTTCGCCCAGGAGTTGTACTTCAATGGGCTTCGAGCGCTGATACACAAACGGCGTGAGCAAGACCGAGAGATGATGTGAGGTCAGAACAATAACTCTGCGCAAAGGGCGAACAAGCTGTCAAGACCAGGATCCGACAATTCTATGTGACCACGGGCAATAGTCGCAGAGAAACAATTCCTTGCGGTTGCTGCCCCTCGCTCGTGCTGGCTTGCGATGACGGGTCGGCTCTAATATTTCGAGAGGCGAAAGTATCACCTTTTCAACCCTCAACCCACACGCAGCCAACCGCCACCAACAACTAAGATTTCGCAGCTGATCAATCAACGACGGCCCGGCGAATGGGACGACGAATGAACGTGCCGAAGATTATGATGGGCGGATAATGGAGCAATGAGAAGCCAGAGACCACTTCTTCACGTTGGAAAATTTTGTACGTTGCGGACCAGTCGTGATCGTGCGTTGGCTGATGTGGCTGCAAATAGCGGCCAGGGCAGGCGCACGCAGTAGACAGGAGCGTACCGTTATCGAAGGACAATTATCGAGATTCGAGAGCCGAGCTAGTCGTCTGTTCGTGAGGAAGAGACTCAACTATTGAATCTGGTGGAGGTTTGGGGATAAGACAGCGGCTGTACCACCACCACACGATTACACCCCCCACTACGACTCAAGAGGCTGCAAGAGACGCTGCAAATGGACAATGAAGCCTTGGAATGAAGAAGAAGGAGAACAACAGATGGCGCTGATCGTCGAATGTTTCTGACTGTGGGCTGCATGCACAAGCACGGGAAAAACGCCTCCAAACTTTCGCTGGGCCGCGGCTTGCCCTTTCCAGAAGCTTTCTGGGTGACAAAGTACTTCGGTACTCCGTACGAGTCTGACGTCGTGACGTGGGATTGCTGTGCTGGGCTGTGTTTCTTGCTCTTCCTGCGCTGCTTTTGCTGCTTTTGGCTGCTGTGAAGTTTCCTGCTTCTGCTTTCAACGTATTGCTGGTAGTGCTTCGTGACCTGTGGTCTCTGCTCTTGGTGCAAAGTCGTCCTTCCGAGGGGTCAATTCGTATCCTCGGCGGTCTTTGCTGTTCGCGACCCAACAGCTGACCCTGGCTATTGCCGGCTGGTGCAAATCCCTGACAGGCGTCGAGCTTCTGCTAGGGTTGACTGAGCGTCCAATGACAGGTCCAAACCGTCCAGCAAGGGAGGTCCCAAAGAACTTTCCAGGAATGCGCAGACAAGGTTTAGCAGGCCGCCCGTTCGCGATCCGCTGCGACACAATCCCGCCCTTTTAGTCTCCAGTGTGGCAAGCGATTCCTGGTGTGCGACTCGTTCAGGACAGGACAGCTACTTGTTCATCGGCTTTCCTCGTCTGAATTCTGGCGCCGTTCGGTCCGTATGGGAAAAGCAGAAAGAGAAGTTGATGGTTGCGTCGAGGTGAAAGCGCATAGGAGGAAGAATACTGGGGCGCGGGAGGTGGATGCCAACTTCGCGGGAAGGCACAAAATGCAAGGACGGGGCGGGCCGTGGTTTGGGGATGAAGCGTCAATCGTAGACCACGACAGATATATATATCAACGAAAAGGAGAGGAGAAGAAAGAGAGAATTTCCATGAAGGAAATCAACTCTTCTTAATATACGCCACGACACCTTACGACCTGAGACGAGCCGCGGAAGGGACATGCAAATTTCCCCGGTGATTGAGTGGAGACAATGGTGGGCGTTCGACAGCAATTGACGAACTCTATCATCCCTCACAAATGTTACCGCCTGTTGAACCCGCACCACGGTATTTTTTATCATCATCACCAAGTATCCCTTACCTTGGTCCTCGTATGATGCTGCTTCGAAACAGTATTAATGACGCCCCGAATCTTCCACTACCGCATGCTTGGCTGCATCTGGGGAGTGACGAACTTTCAGCTTCTGTCGCAAACAATGGCACACAAGCATGCCAGTGGAATCTAGTCTTCAAACCTGCCTGACGAATAGGGCCATACCTGAAGTTGTGATGTGAAATTCCCTAAAGCCTTCAACCTCCTCTTGAATAACAATCACTGGCTCAAGGGATATCCACATTGACCTTGCGGCAAAGCATTCAAACAAGCAGCTTATAGTTCACTGCTATCGAAGTAGAATCGATGACCTGGGATGAAGCTTTGGTAGTCGCAATCTCCAAATGTCATTCGCAAAGCTGCATATTTGGGCGACTCATAACCCCGAAACAGCTACGGCATGTGAGAAGCAAAACAAACTTCGGACGCATGCCCAATACCGCTCCACGCTGCCTCACTTCTGCCCACAGGCTCTACAATATACGACTGCAGTCACGAAATGTTGAGACCTTCACGCACTATTATCATTTCCCACGAGCTTGTTCTCAAGCGTACGACCATGTTTGATTGAGCAGCGAGCGCGCCATGACTGCTGGTCGCATCAGCGGGACTGACCGCAACTTATGCAGCTCCAAAATGGATTCAGAGCTTAGTCCACGTCACAACTCGCAAGTGTCAGATGGACTCGTCAACGTACTGCTATAGACTTGCGACGTATCAGACAAGATTCTGCTGCTTCCCGCTACCTACAGTACACTCGGAATCTTCCCAAGCTGTTGTGGGGAGGTGGGCGAGATAGATATGCGGAGCAACAAAGGTTTCGTTTGTCGCAGCACACCACTAGGATTTGAGGACCACGGGGGACGAATGAGGGGGTACCGTGGGCAGAATAATATGCATCTCTTCGATAATGGTTAAAGCCAGAACGTGGGTGCCACCACGGCTGAAGGCGAGAAAGGCACGACCCGAGGTGATCACCCGCACCCTGGTTCACGGGTCTTTGGTGTGAGGGTGTGTGGTACACTGAGGGAGCACAACAACGTCCAGAAAATAGCCGCACTTGGCGGATAAAAGATTGACAATTGGTGGCTGCTACCGTTCACTCAACGTTGAGGGTTCTTTAGAGGATGACTACTTGCAACATCGAGCTTCACACGTCGAACTAGCAATATGCACATAGATATGTGTCTGGAGTGTGTTGAGAGTACGCTTGTTCTTAGAAGGGACTGTGCGAAGTAAGACGGCATCTGCAACGACGATCCCACTGCAAGAGGGAAATGAACTGTACAACGATTTTCTTACGAGCGGACTTTCGCATCAACCTACAGTCTTCGAAAATAGATCTCATGCTCGGATACATTGTTGTTGAGTGTTGAAAGCTCCTGCCGAAGTAAAACAAAGGGTATCTACAGAGAGTCTAAGCGAAGGACATGAAGCGAGAGAGTTATGGTCGAGCAGAGCGGTGACTTGACATGCTCTTCTCATATTTGCATTTCGATTTTGAACAGCGTCTCTTTCGCAGCGGAAAGACGAGTTTCGCATGACATTTTACAGCATGTTTAGATCATGAATTGCAATATCTCAACGGCACTACTGTCAACCTCCTGCAGTCTCTCCTCCCCGGATTTGTTGCTTTTGCGCTAAACCTTCAGCAACTCCACGAGATTCAACATACTTATGCGCTCACTACAAGCACGTGGAAAGCACGCTATGTCTATGAAAAGAAGCCCACTTGGTCTCCTTTTTGTCAACAGTAGTATGAAAGGGTTGTGGGTCCAAATCTTGATCTCTGGAGCAACGAGGTCATCATGGATGTTCGAGGAATCAAACGAGAAAACATACGACGAAACAAACAGGAAGCCACGCGTATTGACGCAGAATTGCCCTCTGACAGCGCATGATATTCGTGAACAAAAAAGACGAGTAACATAAGTAACCAAAGCGTGCATCATATCATCTTCGGTCCATCGAGCACTGTTCAATACATCCTGGGTGGTTTGGGAGGCTGTCGAGTGGACACGACAACACGCATATCGCAAGCGCCCGAGACCCTCAACCATATTGCTTCGTATCGTTATTCAACCAGACTTTGGTCCGTTTATCAACCGCCAACGTTCCCCAAGAACCAACCAATATTACTTTTGGCACACACAGCTCACCGCTGAGGCCGCTTGACTGAATTGGGAGGTCACTTGACTTTTCCTTCATGCGGGTAGCCGTTCCAGGCCTCGATTGCATCTTTCCAGGGCGCACCGATGGTGCGTTCCCGCCCGCAAAGGCGGCGCGGGACGACGACCAAGGATAGGGGGCCAAGTCATGCACTTCAGCAGGGTTTCTTCAGCCATTATGCACACCCAACATGGCCGCAAACAGCGTTTTGCCATCTCTCGTCCGCTATTCCTACCCTGACCGTCTGAGCGCACAGCACAAGCGGAGGCTACCTGCTGTAGTGTCACCCAGCTCCCATTCCAATGGTCACCGATGACCAGGCTCTACTCGCACCATCCATGGCAGTCATCTCAGCTCGGGCTCTCTTGGCCCGTGAGCTAATTGGGATAAAAGGGAAACGGCAGTTGATGATTGGCAGGCTCGAGTCAAATAAAACACAATATGGACAATCTGGAAGGATGAGTGGTTGAGAATGAAACCGCTTGAACCAAGCCTGGTGCTGCTGGTGCTGGTTTCCCCTATCCGGCTCGCTTAATCGACTAGTCACTACTGTGACACTCGGAGCGGAATACAGGGAGCGGAGAGGCAAACGTCCTGCAGCGGGCCGGCCAGCAGAAATCGCCAAATCCTTCAGGCGTCGGCAGCGCTGTCGAGCCCACCCCATCCCCCATCCATCCCCCATCAAGGCATCTCAGGCATCTGTCGTGTATTCCCACAAAGGGTTCCGTCCGGAGAGAACATGATACGTGGGTGGGAGCGAATGCGACTAGACATTCCCTCCACCATCAAATATCAATATCGCCAACATGCTGCGTGGCCCTTCCTCCCCATCCTGCTTCCTGAAGGACCACAGCACGTTCTATCTGAAGTCAGCCATCGCCGTCTTTGTTGTTGGGAGGATAGATTGCGGCGTATGACAGCAGCACCACCGCATTCACATCTTGATCAGGCAAGTACGACGGGCGCGATCGAGAACGGCAATTTATGGTTATTGGTCTCCGCACCCTCTTCGTCTCCAACGTGGTACTGAACATCTTCCTATCGCCGCAGACAATTTGGGTGGGAAGAACACCCAACAGACGGTGAGCGTCTTCCTCTCCGCAATATCCGCCGTGTTGGCTGTTGTGATAGATAACAATGAGCGAGGGGTCACGATGCGGGGTCCACGGGAAATCCTCTTCACCGCTTCCACAACCAATGTTTTATCAAAAACGCTTTGATGTGCAAACGAAGAGCGCAAGCGCTGCAGAGATGATTGCTATGTGACCTACAAATTGACTTCTTGGTGGATCTCACAAATGCATCATCATGCTGACACATGTCAGCCCAGATCTATTGTCGCATCAGTCGAGCGATTCTAGACAGCGATATGCATCGGCAAAGGTAAGCTCAATGTGATGGAGGGCCGAAAATCGACGGGGTTGTTTCCCATCTACCCACCGTCGCAACCCCGCGATCTAGGTTCAGGCACACAGTGGTGTGACGATAGCCTCGTTTACACCTTTCTGCATCTCGATATTATTGCAACAAGGAAGCAGCGGGACAAATCCACGGCCCGATGGCAGATCCCGTAGACGAGTACCACCTCAGATGTTGGATCTTTGTACTTCGGATGATCTCTGGTTTGTCTGCAAGAATAGCAATGGAACCCGCTGACACGAAGGCCACACGACTCTACAAACACAAAGGCGAAAGTAACCGCCATATCCGCAGCTGTCAGATCCGCCTTGACGCTGCGCGACCTAGGTAGTGCTGACGAACCGCCAAGACGCAACACCAAATCTGGAGACTTGTACATGGTACACTTACTCTCCGAATTATGTATTTACGTACAGTACCAGGAATGGCACACCCCGAGAATTGTACATGGCACACACCCAAGGTGTGCATTCTATAGATGGTCCTAAAAGTGTGAGTACCACATGGATACGAAGAGTGTGCGAGCGACCTCTGGGTCGTGGTTGCCATCAATCTTCATCCTGGGGTAATCATTTCTTCATCTTCTCGAAGCTCATATGAGGATCATCGCCGACCTCGAGCGAACGTCTCACCTCAATCGTACAATTTAATGAAAGTACCGTCATTGATTCTGCACATGTACGAGTGTCACATTAACAACAACCTAGACAGATTATGGTTCAATAGTCATTTTTCTCTTCGCTGCGCGGCAGCATATGCAGGATATATTGCATCAACAAGTGTGTTCTTGGGGCCTTTCAAGGCAACTCATCTGCGCCAGAGAGGCGCTGGATAAATTCGGCGATCGGCCACAGAGGAAAATAGGAATTCCCACTGCACGCAAACCGCGCGTTGCACAAACGCAACACTGCATACTGGGTTCCGTCAGGTCATGTGGATGATTAGCCTGTCATTCGTTTGCAAGCCTCTTCTTGTGTGCTGCACCACCAGTGGGTGACACAATTCTCTGCGCACCCAGGAACTTCGAAAGCGGATAACTCAGCGTCACAGCTAAATATCGTATTTCTGTTAACATAGGCTTATTTGCGAGGCTTAAAACTACGACCCGATCAAAAAATTAAAAAGTTTGGATATTGTTTCGTTGTTAAAACCTTACTTAGAGTTTCTGGCTGCGCAGAGAGTTATGTCACCCCCTGGTGCACCACGTCAGTTTGGGTCATTAGTCTTGACTGTAATAAGACATCTCCAAATCGCGCAGAGGAAATGGCAGGTCGGAGTCCACCGACGGATAAATAGGAAACACAATGGGGGAAGTTCGGCTGGAAGTCCAACTCAATCCCAGATGGAAAACTGTTGATCATTTTCAAGAAATGTTTACAGCACTGTTGTAGTGTGTTGAAGGTTCAATTACTTCCAGAATTGACCGTCGATTTCCTAAAGAAAGCAGTTATCTATAACACCTCAGCGATAACTCACATTATTCCTTCGCTCTCTGCGCTTAAGGAAACTTCATCAAAACTTTACACTGCCTATCAACAAACCTCCCGTCGATGCACGGTAAGCTCAAGATGCGGGGATATTGACTGGGATGCCTGCTAATTGTTGGGATTAGTTTGGATATTCTGTGTGTTTGATGTATCTTTCCGTACCGCTGCGTTAGCCTTACGTCTGAGATCATAGTAGAAGCAGCGGCAGTTTCGAGAATTTCTGGTCTATCGACGTGCTGGGCGTTATCTGGGAGAGCTCGGGGTGTTGAATCCAGCGCAGTCGCTGATTGATGATTACAACTCCAACAGGTAAGAAAATCTCTTCTTTTCCTTCCGTTGAATCTCGGGTACATACATGTATACATGCATACGTGTTCTCTCTCTATCCTATTCTTTCCTCGCATACCGAGTGTTGGTGTGCGGGCGGTCACGGTTTTCCCTCTCTTTTGTTGGTTTGGCAATGTGTTTGGGGCGGGGTGTTGGTGAGGAGACCTTTCTTCGTGCTGGTGTGAGGGAGGGGTAGGATTCCCGTTTGTGGTGGGTAGAGGGGGTGTTGTGTATGCACCTAGATCTTAAGAGGGAAGTTTCCCTCTTCCTCAGATGAGGAGAAGGTTGGATCGTGGATTTGTACGTTGAAGAACTTTGTTCAGATAGATTGGCTTGGGATGCGATGGAGGGAAGGGTAGTGTAGATGTTGGCTGCCGGGCGAGAGTCTGCGTTTGCCTTCCGGGAAAAGTGTTGGATGGAGCGCTTGTGTATGCAACGGCCCCCAGAAGGGATAAGATTGGTAAGTCGTTGGTTTGCAGGAAACTGATCAACAAGCGATGGACCGGAACGAAGTTCCAAAGGTGGGTGTTGGTATGTATATTCTGGACTTGTCGGCTAGCTTCTGGGTTCCTGCGCCGTTAGAGACACTCCTGCTCGCAGAGCATCAATGACGCAAAACTCATTAATCTAATGGAGACAGGATAAACCCAGGTCACAGAGCACAGTCTGAGCTTACTCTAAAAGCACAGCAATTGTATCTGTAAGTTTGTACGGGTGTCAGACAGTGGTACTCATCTGCTTATCTTTGTACCGCTTGTATCTCGGTAAGTCACAGGGCTGAATTCCAGAATTTCTGTTTACGAGGTTGGGGGTTTGGTTGGTTAGGATTTGAGTTTCAGCTTACTGGGAGTGAGCTTGTACCTTCTCGCCTTACTTTACGGCGAACTCGTCATTTTATTGCAGAGTATGCTTTCAGTATACTCGAGTATCTTTGTTTCTTAGCGCTGATGTTCTCATCTATCGATATTGACGTCAGGAATTTTTGCAGCCCGCATGAAATCCACCGACTAGAGGAAAACATAATGCATGGATCAAGCAAAGTACCATGCACCCACTCCTAGATTTATAAGGCAAGGAGTGGGGTAGGGAAATAAGTTAAGTAAATGGAGTTGAGAACTGTGACTATGAGTTCTGTTTGGTATTCTTGAAGGTGGTGAGTAGCTCGGAAAGAGTTGTTGACAATAATAAACTGTTTAAGATTTAATGTCCTCATCAGCCTGTCTATGATGATCAACAAATTGATAGAAAAACAAAAGGCGTATAAAAACAAAAGGCGAATTGAGAGATATATAAACTAACTACAGTTTCACACATGAAAGCGGGCATCTCAGATAATTGATCAGCTAAGGAGAATTAAGAGGATAGAAGTATAAATGTGGGAGTGGGTTGTGAGACCAGGAGTCGTGGTTTTTGTTTGTGGGGGAGGGGAAAGTATTAAATGGATTATCAAGGAATGGTGTATAAGGGTTTGGAGATGATTGGTTTCGAGAGAGGGAAAGAAAGAGGAATTATCGCTTTGTAATGCGTGGTCATATAATGCAAAAACAGAACCTAAACAATCTTCAGCTCTATTATGATTGTGATGAAATCCTCTCCATGTGTTTCTACTGTATTTCCCCCAAGGCCAGGTTATAGACTGAACTCAGACGTCCACGTAAACCCTAAGAAGCAGAACAGAGCATCCAGAACGAACGGTGTATCTATTCTGATAACCCGATACCCAGCCAGGTATACTCGGGTATAGTACCTTACCAATTATTTTGGCCCTATGTAGGTACCAAAGCCGATTGAACAAGGGAGGTATGTTGATATACTATACCGGATGCGGAACACTGATAGCTCCAGTGTTGTCCTCGCTGGTATTAGATTTGGCCAGTATAATAACACCAGGACAAGCCCAATGGAATATGTGCTTAACGAGCCAAAAACAAGGGACACAGAAAACAAGAATGCAAGGAATCTTCCTATCACCGCATTGTGGGCAACGTCGTAGGAATGGTATAACAAATGTGCAAATGTCGTCTTCTGCCTATTTTAGTAATTACAAACCCTTTTATAGAGTTCTGATATTACGAAAGAAGACCCTTTTGAATCAAGAGAATAAGTAGCATCCTAAAATTCGATTGACAATACACACCAATATCTTTTCTCTCCGTTAGCATGTGGGGTTGTAGGCGATTATAATACTCAATACATTTAACTTTATATCAATTGGGTGACTAGTTATTCCACTCATTAACCAAGAGATTTCCGTCTCTGACCCGTCTTCATAGCCAAGATCATAATACAATCAGCCAGTTTGAATCATATCGGATAAAGCTCTGTGAAGCTATCTTCAAAATTCAACACTGGTATATTTCGTTACAAGCATTACAATAGGACATGAGTAATTTCACTTTCAAAAAATTCGTATTCGCTAAAACCACTACAATCCAAGCCTACACTAGCGTTTATGAGTAGGCCAAAACGACCATCGCTATTAAAGCCATACAATCAAACCTAACCCAAGACCAAACCAGCCCTCGCTATCAAACCACCTGATCCAACGCAACCCAAAACCAAGCACCCAACACCCTCTACCAACGCCCCCAACATCTATCCTTCGCAATATGCGATATTCAAATCCCGTGCCCCCTCCAAAAACATACCCCACCCTCAATCCTCAACCGCCCACCCCAACTTATTCCCCCAAGGTGGTAAAAGTCGCAAAATAAGTGCCATCCGCGTCCTCGTCCGCCGTTTCTGCATTCTCATCGTCGGTATCAGAGGGAGTAGACAGGTCGATCCAGTGATCCATATTCTCAGCTTGGTCTACTTCGTTGGAGACTTTCCAGAAGGCCGTTGGGCCGGCGGGACCTTGTTGGTTGTCCATGTCGCTGTGGAGGAGTTAGTGAGGAGGAATGAGTGAAGGGGAGATATAGAGGGGTTACCGATCAAACCAATGTCCTAATACACCGCGTGCTGAACGGATACCGCCGATTTGGATTCCTTCGCTTTTCCAACGTTCCTCGCTGTGGCGTATGTTAGCACTATTTCTCTTTCATAACCTGGGTAAGAATATGTACCCATTGTAAACACTAATAGTAGTCCACCTAACCTCTCCTTCCTTAGTCATCTGCACAGTTCCCCTAATATTGCTATTTGCATTCGGGTCATGGGGACTGTGTAGACTCCTCGAGATTCCCTTAAACTGCACCTTGGGTAGTGGTTGCTTTGGATCTGTTGAGGGGATGATCTTGACTACTTCGAGTTCCATGATTATGAGGCGGATAGCTTCTGTCGCGTGTAACGGTGGTCGAGGGACATCCGCAGGAAGGACATCTTCCGGTTCGTCTTCGAAGTTATAGTAGAATAGTTCGTGGTAATCTAGGAAAGTGACAATCTGTGTAATTGATCAGTGTTGGTTAAGTGAGGACAGTTACGAAACCTACACGCATCCATGACCCGGTGATATTATAGGGATCTGACTCGTTCACCGGTGGTGTTGGGCTCTTGGTGTCAACCAGACAAACCGACCGAAAACTATCGGGTTGAGATCCCGCCCAAGGAGTAGTCCACAGTGGCTTCAAACGACGGCCTGTCTGATCATCGAAACATTTCAGATTGTGCCCAAGAATTATCATAATAGCTTCGACTTTCTCCCAGTCTACTGTTGCTTCCCCATCGGGCTTGAATGGTCCCCAAAGCGAAAGATCTGTATAATTGCGCATATCATAGACAACGGACAAGGCGTAGTGATAAGGGCGCCGATATAGTTTTGGGGACAACGTCACGGGTACTCCGTAATAACAATGAAGTTTTGCGCTTGCCTGGCGTTCATCTTCACTGTACATAACCGCTGGGGTCAAAAAGCCAGACGCGGTGGGAAGCATTGATCTGCAAAAGAGCGTTGAGCTGCCGAGATATCTTTCGATGTTTCTCATCCCATAGCGGGAGGTAGGGTCGAATGCTTTTTGAAGGAATGATAAGTTGGCAGAAGAATCGGAGTTTGAAGAAGCGTGGTAAATTAGATCAACAGTTTTCGCAGTGGCTAGGAGCTGTTGTTCTTTGTCCTGTTCTTTCACTTAGAACATGGCCACATGTCGGATTCCATACACTTACATTAGGTTTTACAGCGGGCATTCGCCATGAGCAACTTTCAATTCTAGTCCCTTCTCCATAGATATCCCTTAATGCTATCAAATCTTTGAGCTTCCTTTCCCAGTTCCAAGTCTTCGGTTTGAATGCCGTTGGTGGATTATCCTATTTTGGTTAGAATTATTTCGGACACAGAAGTTTCAGAATTCCTGGTCTCAAGGGAAGCAGGGTGAAAGATCATTCGAAGCTTAAGAAAACTTCCCAAGAGAAATGTATCTTGTGCCACCGTTCCTCTTATTGTAGCCCGTCAGGCCACCTCCTAGACATGCCCATTCGTTTTCCACGTGCAGTTTTGAATCTCTTTGATTGGCACACTTACCAACAGACCCCTTAAGTTATACTCATATACAACTGGATTCCCTTTGCAGAGCTCTCGAAACAGCTTACAGCTCGCCCTTATGGCTAGAAGATCTTCCGGTTCGACAAAGCGCATGATATGAACCAGAAGCTCAACCGGTAGATTTAGCAACGCCGGCCGAGCCATTTTCAAGTTCAATGGCTGTAATATAATAATGTAATAATAATGTGATGTTTGTCGAGGATAATCCTGTCTTACAGGAAGGAACAACAGGTGAGTAGTGAGGTTGATGACGAGCAGTCCGAGGTCCAGCCCGTATCGCTGTCGTTATCGTTAACTCCGCAATCGCCGACCCCGCTTCCCCACTACTCCGAAGCATGAACTAAGTGCTGGGCGCCTCTATAAACATCTTCGAGAAATTCGGGATATTATATCTATTGAAATTTCCTTCTGTAGGAAATCCTAAAAGAATCAGTAATGCTTCGTATGCTTGAATAAACAATAGCACCGGCTGGTTCAAGCTTTTCCACCTTGAAGATCTAAGAGGGGTTTAAGCGAGGTGACCGAAATAATCTACATCTCTGCAATCAGAACGCTTTTCATTTGATTGCTACCATTACCCCTAGGTGTAGTGTTCTCAATGATGACCTGATTATTCGTGTGCTCTGCTAAACAAATTTAGAACACTGAAACACCTTGATGATCAGTCCTTTCGCTGAGTAGGTACCTTTAAAAAGATGAATCACAAACTCAGGTAGCTACTTCCTGCGATATTTCAACATAATACAATCCATCATGCAACTGTCTCGGAAAATACCTAGGTATCTTTGATATTTTGCTTATCATTCCTCAGAAATAACTTTCTGAATCGTGTTACATGGAAAGATTGTATCGTACGTTCCGGCTTTTACCCAGCTCGGTATTGATGCACAAGCTGCCAAATACGAAATGTATTTGAAATACTTCATCCCTGCCACCGATTAATTACAACCAGTCATAGAAAAATAAATATCGAAACCAGACGAAATCATATCTAGTTAAACTTGTCGTAATCTCCAACTATATTCCACCTGTGGAGAAAAGTGCATTACATCATGCCGCAGAACCGGGGCTACTGCAGGTACGTCGGTATATATATCTGCTTCAACTCCCGTCATGAGCCCCTCACTTCACCAGTTACACCAAAGTCAACAAACAAACAAAAGAAATTGAAGCAATTGAATTGACAATGTCTCAAGATCTCAAACCACTCCTTCTTCATGCCCATCTCGGGGGTCCAAACCCGTTCAAGGTGGCCATTGCACTCGAGGCATTGGGCTTGCCATATACAGTCAAGCTCTGGGAGTTCGGTGATGGACCAGGTGGAGTGAAGAGCGCTGAATTCTTGGATATCAATGAGAACGGGTAAGCTTTCATAGACGATATCATATTGACGTGAACGAAATCAATTAACATCCTCCAGTCGTGTCCCAGCTCTCGAGGATCCAAACACCAAAACCGTATCTTGGGAATCCGCAGCAATCCTCACCTACATCCTCCACACCTACGACCGCGAGCACAAATACCATCCCTCCCGTCACCCACACCAAACTGAATCCGCAGTCCCAGCCGTCACGCGTGATCCCCAAGCTCTCATCGACTTCGACAAATGGACTGCTTTCCTCATCTCCACCCTCGGTCCAATGCAAGGTCAATTGAACTGGTATGTCCATTACAACAAGGAAAAGAACGAGGATGCACGTCAACGATATGAGACTCAAACTTACCGCTGCTACGATCTTCTCGAGGGTCAATTGAAGAAGACGGATGGGAAGAGTATTCTCAAAGAGGGTTACTCGGCTGTCGACTGGCACTTTTATCCTTGGGTTATGAGTTATGCGTTTGGTGGGTTGTCGGTTGACAAGTATCCTAACATTCAGAAGTGGTTGAAGACTATTGAGGCGAAGAGGGAGGTTAAGCAGGCTTACGAGAAGATCCCAAAGGCGAAGGAGAATTGAGTTGGGAAACCGAAGCTGAGTCAAACCGGAAATGTATTCTATTAATTGCAATTGAAACTTGCTACACTTGTAAATGTATGTCAGAGAGGGTGATGAGAGATGTGCAGTCTTTATTTCGCCAACACACTTGCGTCGCTCTGTAAAATATTAATCCAATATTGCCTATAACTGTACATGGCTGTTCGAGAACTTTCAAATGAGGCATTTCTCTTCAAGTGTAGGAGATTCAGTGTTTCTCGATTACAAAACTGCCATTTATTACATTTGAATAAAACCCGACATGGGCAACGGCGTTCCGCCAATCGAGTACGATCAAATCCTTAAAGCATACCTTGTGACCCAACACAACACTTTAGATGCACACGCGATCAGAAGACAACACTATTTCACATCATACACGATCTTTACTATCATCTTCAACACAGATTTAGCATAAACATGCTAGCGAATTTCAATCATAGAATCCCTCCTCACCCACTCCCCCAACTTCCTTCAATATCCTTCTTATCACCAAACACCCTCTCTTCGCACCTTCCCTTCTTCAATACCGCTCTTCATACCAGGAATCAATCTAATCTTCATCACACCTCACCAATCCACCGAATCATCTCACAACCCAAACATATTTCCATGTCCATTTTTACCGCTCACCCAAACACCCACAAATACAAACATAAAGCAAGTCATGTCTACCCTCCCCCCCACCAACCCCCTCCAAAAACACCATCTCCTCTTGCCCCCCTCTCCGTAGAAGAAATAGTCCCATACCCCGGCGCAGACTACGAGCGAGAATGGATCTTCCCTCCACCTTCAGGAGGGAATCTTTGTACGTATCCCCTCCTCGCCTTCCCTTCCCCGAGTTAATCAACAAATATGTATTGAATAGCGGTTAGCTGACAAGACTGCAATAGTAACAACTTCCCCCTCACCTCCAACATCCAAAAAAGAGCATTCACACCTCCCCACGCCCCCCGCCGAGTCCAAACCACCAGAGCGTCCCTCGGAGAGTATACCGAGTCTAACAACGCGCTGGCACATCCTCTCCCATAAATCACGTCTCCTCTCCCTAAAAATAGCACACTGGAGTATCAAATCCCGCGCTTTGAAAGCCGAAATATCCCTCACTTCGAATGCAACCACACTCTCATACCCAAAACCAAACCCAGCCATGCCCAACTCCCACAAACGCTCAACCACTGACTCCGACACTCTCTCCAACTCCGACCAGGATATACTCACCCCCCTCCTCAACAAACTCTGCGAATGCACCCCAGTCTCCCAAGCTATCTCCAGACACAAACGCCTCACCGAAGAAACGATCCTCAGACACAAACGTCTCGCCGAAGAAGAAAGTCGCTTGAAATGGGAGAGGGATGTTCATCATGAGCGATTACGGTTGTTGAAGGAGGAAAGTGAGCGGTTGTGGAGGGGGGTGAGGAAGATGGAGGAGGAGGAGGAGCGGGTGAGGATTGTTAGCGAAATGGAAAAGAGGAAAGGGGATGGGGGAGGGAAGAGGGTGGCGAGCGGGAGTGGAAGGAGGGTGGGTAGTGAGGGGAGTTTTGTGTGGAATGGGGAGGAGTATGAGTTGTGAGTCGGAGGAGGGTTGTGGGTTACGAGAGATGGGAGAGGAGTTTTGGGTATTGGGTGTTGGTTATGAAATTGGGTGTATTCTTCTGTTGGGTTGGGAATGAGAAGTGATACACATAGAAACATGAATACACAGCATAAAGTGCGGCGGTTCGGAAGAATCGGATAGAGTAATCAGGAAAGGAATTGGAATATCAGGCTACCAACAGTACATAGAAACAACTTACGATTCTTCACGAGAAAGACTGACAGAGTCGAAGAGATGAGTAACGTACATTTATTAGAAAATAAATGGTCTGACAGTACAAACTTTTGGCCTAAAAATATCACTTTTCCCTCCCTAACACCTTTTACCCAGTGTAAACGAATGAAATTAATTAACTCTGAACATGATATGGTCAGCTCTCACGGAACGATATAAGACTTCAGCTTTCTGTTACACGTTAGTGTACTGCAATAAGAAGCGGGGCTATTGACTTCAAATAATTACATTTAAGGACGTGACTTTTGGATCTTTGGTACAGCAGGTACGACTTGTTGATTTGAACTTGGCTTTCTTGTTGCTAGGCTGGCGAGTGATAGGCGCAGTTATA
>NW_007361001.1:323305-614072 GCF_000409485.1 Glarea lozoyensis ATCC 20868 | reverse complement strand
GTCGAGAAGACTAGCTGAGGACATCGACTTCTTTGGCGTAGTAGGCGCGCTCTTTTCCATCTTGCCAGTTTTTGTGCTGGTCTTAAGCGTCGAAGAACCAGTAGCTGAGAAGCTACTTCTGTTGCTTACATGGCCATCCCGCGCGATCCCATTTGTGGTCTTCTTTTTTCCTTTCTGACCGGACTCACTGGTGGTCCTCGACGATGATGAACCAGATTGATCAACCTGGCTTTTAAGAAGAGCAGTCGATTCAGTCCCCTTGTCATCGCCCGAAGTCTTGCTACCATTTACGAACGATTTTCCTGCCTCCAAATTCGTTGGGACGCTTGAGCATTCGCCCCCTTGAGTTGAGCTACTAGCTGACACAGAAGTCTTATGCTTGTTATTATTCTTCTTACGCGGCTGGAACTTTTGAACATTGTCCACTGCCTGACCATCGCTCTTTTGCCCACCCACGAGTTTGGGCGTTCGAGCGGTATTATTGTCCGAGTCGGATGTGTTGGCGCTTGAGTGTTTCTTCGAGCTCGGTGCTGTGGTTTTAACAGTCGATTGCGAATCATGCTTGACTAATTGCTTACTGAAGTCTTGTGATAAATTGTTCAATTGCTGCGATGATGTCGATGTTTCTCGCGACATGCACGGCGTTGTTATGCTCGTCTCTCGTGACATGCTCGGAGCCGAGGATGTATTGTTTGAAGACGCGGTATGAGAGGCAGATGAACCTGAACTAGACATTCCTGTGGAAGAAATACCTAAGGACAGGGCTTCTCCTCTGCCTAATGGTAGAGTGTTGGGGTCCTTTACATTCGGCTCCTGCCGGCGTTGTGTAATTTCTGGGTTCAATCCTCTTGAACTAGCCTGGGTAGATATGGGTGCGTTAAAGGGTCCACCAAAGTGGGCATCATTCCCCTTAGTTGACGAAGTTGTATTATCGGAAATGTTGATTCCTTAGACGATGAGCTGAAGAAGTTTCCAGATCGTTGTTTCGTTGGTGTGGTTGCCGGCGTTGGTTTTGTAGAACTAGAGTCGTCAGATTTGAATCTTAAATATAATTAGAATACTTACGTGTTTTGCTTTGAACCTTTCTTGTTGGCCCTTTTACCTTTACCCATATTGCTAGTGTTATGGGTAGATGCTCTGTTGTCCTCTGGCTTCTTGAATCCTTGGCTATTATTTCTTGAGCCTACAGTGGAGCTTTTGGTTGGTGAATTCTCTTTGTTGGCGGTCTTCTTTGAACGATTGTTGTCTGGGCGAGTTTCCGGGCCAGACCATCTCCTGTCAGATCTGGGAATATTCTCAATCGATGAAAGCATTCCATTCGAGAAATTCCGATTCAAAGCCGTGGTATGCTGTGCTATTTCGGCCATAGAGGCACGGATCGGTGTAGCCATATTTCCGTCATTTAGAGAACGATCATGTCTGGTCTCATTGTTGAGTTCATTTCGTACATTCTTGTATTCGTAGCCTGCTGTAACATGACTAAAGGACCCGGATGATCCCCGTGTTGAAGAATATCGATGCCCTCTATGGCGGTGACCTTCGTTGCGGCCATATGAACCAACACGCCTGTGAGTGTAGCTTCCTGGGCTATGGTGACTATCGGAGGGATCTCGTGAACCACGTTCATAAGGTCTGACACTAAGAACACTTGAATTCAATTGTGTCGTATGGAACTTCTTGATGGCTTTATCGACGGCCTCTTTCTCGAGGAACCTATGAAGTATGTTAGGGAAGCGCTTCCATGTCAAATGCAGAGACTCACATAACTAGAGCTGACCCAGTCACGAATAATCCGTTGTTCATATAGTGAATGCTCTCGACCGTCCCACAAGTTGCCATGTCTTCTTTAAGCTGGTGTGAGGTAAAATAATCAGTGGGCACATTATTGACATAGGCCGTACGATCACTCCTGTCCGGATCAAACCCACTATGCTTCTTTGGTTCTCCATGATAGAACCATGTACAGTGTAGCTTGTTCGGTGGGAAATAAGCCCTTGGTTCGTTTTGCCACATTTCCCTAATAGTCCCTGCTGGCGGAGGACCTGCGTTTTCATCATACCAAACACGAAAGGGATCTGGGCCGATCTCGCCAATTGCTGGAAGGTTCACAATACCATGAGTCTGAGGACTGGAGGATCCGAAGCTGCCACTTCCAGTATTGATATAAATTGGTTCAACGTGCTGCCGAACAGGCGTACGCATTGCGGGGTCCATGAATCCCTGGCCATTGGTAGGACGATTGTTGAATCGCATGTCGTTTTGATAATTGCTGACATTTCTCAAAACATCATTTGACATGCGGCGTGGCCTAGTTGGACCCGTATATCTATGATTGACTGGGCGCCCTGGCAGCGTAGTCGCGTTGAAGCCAGCTCCATTATGGCGTTGCCCTTGATTTTGCATGAAGTTGTCGTATGTAATATGGCCTTGACGATGGCTTAAATTAGGAACAGACACTGGGTGTACTTAAGTGAATTGTTAGGGCTGGATCTGGTAGGACAAGGATGAAGTACCCACTCTGCACTGGTAGTACTCGTGCCTGGGAAGGTGAAGCTGCAAAGTTTGGGACTTGCTCTTGAACGCGGTGCAATACTTGGACTGGAAGATTGGCTGCACCCGGATGGTTTAACTCTTGGAACAACTTAACCCGCTCATTTTCTAAATCTATACGTACGGCTAATTTCATTAAATCATCAGCCTATTAACATTGCACAAAAGATAAAACAACAAGACGAAGCAGGTTGGCATATGAGAACTTACACTGTTTCTCTGCAGGGGTAATCTCGTCGAAGCTTGCCCTCTCATCCGGCCAAAACATCGAGAATAGATCAGCGTTTAGAGGGCTGTTCAATACTTGGTCCCGGTGAGCTGACATCCACTCCATTACCCACTGTTTAACAGCATGAGCAAAGACTGCCTGCATTTGGTTGTTCTTTTGTGCGAGGGAGACAATAACATGCCAGCAGAATAAGGGACTCTCTTCATAAAGATCAACCGCATCGAAGTATTCATGCAAATCTCCCCATTTCTTGGGCATGGAAATGGATCGAACGACGGTAGGGAAATCGTTTCGAAGCTGATCAGCTCTAGCCTTTACATCCAATTCCATACTACTGTGTAAAACTCTTGCAGGTAGGGGATTTGGAAGGCATCGTTTTGGTCGCGTCCCTCTCTCTATTTTCATAGTGTCAGCTCACTTATCCTACAAATCAACGTAAAACCACAGCAGGGCATTCATATCTTTGAGCGGATGATGCTGCTGGAAACATAACGTTGCATTAGAATGGGTCGCAGGACACTAACCTGTCGAGAAGATAGCCTTGGCATCTGGATGGGGCGCGTAGAAGAAATCTGGCGAAAAGCCAGCGATTGTTTGCGGTACTGGTCGATTTGTAGATATTCCTACCCGTGGCCGAATTGTGGACGCGTTGGAAACGGCTGGCGAAGCAGGTGGAATTCGAGCCACCGCCGCAGGGCTCGTATAATTCATCCTTGCGATCTATGAGAGAAGAGGAACGGGCAATCGAACAGATCGAAGAGTGGATGGTCGCCTTCTCTGCGCCAATGTTGATGGAAGGTGAGGTGTATGTTTGCGTCAAATTCTGCGAAGTGTCGGTCGAAACCGTAATTAAAGATTAGAAGTTCGAGAGGAGTGGAGATTCGAGATTGGGATGCGAAACGAGTGTTATACAGGTTCTAAGCGCAATAGCACTGATAAAGCAGGGATGATTGCTCGATGTTGGACGGAAGGTTGAAAGGTTGAAGGCTGAAGGTTGAACTTCGATCGCGAGAAAGCGAGAAAGAAGGTTTGGGTCGGCACCAAAGAACGCGGAGAGGATAGCGGGTTCACACACTAGCAGGCGCGCCTTTTCTCTGTACAGTGAATAGAAGCTAATGCAAATTCCACCAGCTTTCTAAGCATAGATAGATATGTGAATTAACCAAAGCATGAACAGCATTAGAATCGTAGTTTGCTAATTCGAACTAGTACGGGATATGATGTAGCACATTCTCACCGCAGCTTTATAATGGAGGGCCGACACCCCATTTCAAACCCCTTGAGGGCATTTTGCTCCTCTTCTACTGATGTGCCAGACCTTATGCAGCTTGACTAGTAGTTGCGCAGTGCTGTAAACTCTCATGGGCCTCTTGGCCAACGTTCTTGGGACGAATATGATATGATGATCGCGGCAACCCGATTTAAGAGGCCGGCAGAGCTCATAGGACGAACGCTTAGCTTAATGAGAGAAGATTGCCGCGCTTTCTTTGTGGTCAACATAAGAACAGAAGTCACCACATCATACTCATTACCTAGGACCAAAGGTGGCGCGGAGGGGGCTGAAAAATACCTGATGAGGAAACCCCTTTGGCATAAACAGCGTGGGAGTGCTCTGCTTTAAGGCTTAAACCCAGTCCTTAAGTTTTCTTTATTTAAAGGTTAGCACATGTAACCTCGAAGGTAAGGAATGCTTACCATGTATCTCTTGCTCCATAGCCCGAAACCTATCACAGGTACCTATGGCGTGGCGGTACATCCGTCAATTAGCTCTTCTAGATAAACTCGTTCGAATAGACATTTCCGCGATACTATCCATGAGAGGTCCACCCAACTAGATGTTACAGAGCTAATCAATGTCTGAAGCAGACTGCCTTTGATCCTCGACGAACAAACACTGGGCAAAAAGGAGCAATATCAATCAAAGAGGAGATTCGCATTTTTTTGTTTCACAGCTGTATGTACAACATTCGCATTCGCAGACCAGCAACAGCAAGGACGAGTCGCAAATACCCATTCAATACATATCTTACAATGGAACAAATTATTTACCGGGCAGGGCCTGCACCAGCTTCAGGATCTCCGACTCGTTGTCTCCCGCCACAGCCTTTCCGTTCTCCCAATCAACAGTCTATACACAATTAATAAGAGCTGCAACGAAGGGGGCTTGCCCAAGACTCACCACCGGTCTCTGAAAGTTATCACCATTCTCCTTCAACTTCTTTATAGCTTCAAGCTCCGTCTTCGCTCCTTTCACAAGCGTAGAGATCTTGTTGGTACCAAGGTAATCAATAATGGTCTTGAGCTGATCTTCGGTGGGAGGTTCCTCTTGCACATCGAGCTCGAATTCCTTTCTCTTAGGATTGCTTTGCGCAGAGTGATCGCCAGCTTGATCCTCGGTCGCGGTCTCTGAGGCTGTAGCAGAAGCTGTCTTGAGGATGGTGTGGACTCTCGTTGAGGTTGGCAAGCTTGCCTTGTGGAATAGGGTGATTACATCGAGGGTTTTGTGCTAACAGTTCCAAGGCAATTAGTTTAAGTCTTTCCTAGTATCTTTGAAATACAGTATCAAACTGTCTATTAGAATAACAGCGCGGAATTCTTACAAATCTAAACATCTTGCTGATAGAGAATTTAACTTTTTTGCAGCTTTCGATGTCGTTGAAGCTCCAAACGGAATATGACGATCTAAGCTGCACCCCCCTGCCCTGGAACATCCATGTTCCACGCTGAGATGCCAAGCAAGTTCCAGCTCAGAAGTTCAATTCAGCCACGGTTCACCCGTCCGGTTGCTCTGCGAAACCGCGTATTTTTTGTATGCTGGACGTGTGCTTCCGAACCTCAAAATAATCTGGCAATCATCCCTTGCATTCCTATCCGCTTGATGCAGCAATCCGCCCACCGACATGCCACCCCTAATATTACATAATGTTCCAGATGAGGAGTTGTATGTAGGGGAGGATGGCATACAAAGACCGTATGCTATGCTGTTCCCTGGGTAAGTGCTTCTTCCGGCGCAAACATGGATGGTTTTCCTGATTCAGATAGCAACGAGAGTCCCTCAGTTTCAAGAGTTCGAAGAGCGGTAGCAGAGACGGGATCTTTCGGAAAATCAACAAGGAGATCTAGATCTAGGACAGGCACACCGGCTGCACGAAGGGAGGATCCAACGTTAGAAGCTGCCGGCGCGATCTTCTCGAATTTCCTTTCAAGCCGAGTCGCAGCTCCGCTTGATCCCCAGCGTAATAATTCTCTATCCACCTCAGTCTCTCAGCCGAATCTATCTGGAGCTGGAGCTCCCGCGGAAGGAAACGGACCAACCCTTTCGCGTTACGTTCACAAAGAACCAACAGAGGTTATCCTGCGAGGGTTCAAAGACACCCACCAATATGCGGCCATCAGAGAATACGAGCGTATTGGAGGGAGGATATGCGAAGACTATCCAAGAGATCCGCCCTCGGAACAGAGGCGTTATAAGTCAGATCTAAGAGACCCAGCTTCACTGCGAACGCAACCCTTGACTGCAGAGGAAAAGGCGAAGGCATTGAGTTGGGCGGGTGGAGCACACTGGATTAAAGTCACATTCGAATCAGCAGAAGGAGCAGAAGCAGCGGTCGACGCATCACCGCAAACGATTCAAGGTTATGTTGTGTCCGCAGAATTATACCGTGGAGTTCCACCCTCATCCGATGAAGCGATTGAAGCAGGATTTCAGCGTCCTCAAACACTGGGCTCAACGACAGGCAGAAATTTCTTTAACGTTCAACCGCGACCAGCCTCAACCCTGCCGCGATCCTATACAACTCCAGCCATGAGCCAAATCGGACGGGGGATTAACAAAATATCCCCTTCAGGCTCCAACTCCTCCTCACAAACCCTAGACACAACAACCCTCTCCACCGCAGGCGCATCAACAGTAACTGTCTCATCAGGCACCGTAATAGGCCAATCCACTTCCGTCGCTCCCATAGCCCAAAACAGTTCCGCCGACGCATACTGTCGAATCATTCCCACAGCCAAAAAAGCCCAACTCCTCCCCGCAGAACAAGCTCTCCTACCCCAGCAATCCTACAGCAAGAGAGTCATGGCTCAGATCCCATTTCTCAGCTGGTTCACGACTGACATGATAGGCTCTGCAGTGCCGCGGTTGGAGAACGGGGAATTTGATTATCAGAGGGCGAGCTTGTATTGGTGTTTGATTTATTGGTTGGATTGGTTGCTTTTTGGGATTTTTGAGGTGTGTGTGAAATCTGAGTAGGAAGATAGATGTTTGGGAGGTTGGAACGGGAGAGGAAGCGGTCGGAGGTGTAATATAGTATTAGGCTGGCTGGAGTTGGGCGTTTGGGATGTGGCGATGGGATGTCTTCCCAGGTCATTGAGATATCAGAATTGAAAATAAGTATAGCGTGGCACAAATCTAAGGGACATTAGACTCTCTACACTGCTTTATCATAGATTCCCAAACCAAAAACCGTCAACGAGAGATTTTCAGACACAACATACTCTCCACAAGTGGTGATCGGAATTCATCAACACTTCATTCCGCCACAGCTTTTCAACATTACAATTCGCTATACCATTCTCTACAATTCAAACCTACCGCCCACCCATGCATCTACCAACACAACATAGGTATATTAATCTCCCGAGCAAAACTCAAGTGGGTATACAAACACAAAAAACGCCCTTCCCTAGTACATCCACCCTCACACGCATGCTTACAAAATACCTGCCATTCCCTCCTTAATCAGACACCGTAGCATCAGTAACACTCCACCTCCGCTCCCTCTTTTTCGCCGCTGTTCCCGCCGCTCCCTCGTTCTCTTCCCTAGGTTCGACACTCCCCTCCTTCACCCCTTCATCCCCATCTCTCAGCTCACCCTCAGCAGTCTCATCCTCACAAAGTCCACAATCCTTATCCGCTTCCACATCCGTCGATTTCGGCAACTCAAGCGGATCACCCCCCTCCCTAACCCTCTCCCTCGGCGGCGGACTAAACGGCCTCGCACCCCTCGACCGATTCAGAATCCCCGTCGTAGAATCCGGTCTCGTGCGACTCATCCCGCTATCCGAAAACACGCTCCTCACATCCGTATCCGTGACCGCAGCCGTAAGACTCTGATACCCATGTCCCTCCACCAGCAAACTATCACTCCTCGCATGGTCATGGGGATGAGATGCCATTTGCGGCCGGGAAGCAGGATCCTGATTTGAGTCCGCGAGAATCGATTTATTTGGGAGGATGCTGAAGATTTTGGAGTGGTGCGCGTCCGAGACGTCGGATTCGTTGGCAAAGAGATCGCGGCCGCGCTCGAGGAGTTCGTCGAGACCGCCGCCGGACCAGCCTTTGCGCGCGAGGGCTTCGAAGATGTCGACTTCGGCGCGGACGAGCCCCGCTGAGCATTCTACTATTGATGTGCTCATTTCTTGGCCTTCGCGGAGGAGGCCGCGGGCGTGACCGCCGTGGAGGGAGGTTAGACCGTCTAGTTGGAGGGTTAGTTTGACGAGATGTTCTCTGAATGCTCCGACGTCTCGTTTCCGTTTTCCGTGTAACCTTAGCCCTTCTTTCTCCATTTTTCTTATCTCTTTACTCATTGTCTTAGCATCTTTCTGATATCTCTCCTCCTCGTCTTCCATCCTTGTACGCCATTGATCCAGGTCACTTAGTAACGGCACCTCAAAACTCCTGTACACAGTCTCGCTAAGTATTTGTTGATGATTCGCTATAAGCTGATGTACCCCACTGGCAGCAAGAAGACTATCAGCCGTACAATTCGAACCGCCCGAATTCCCATGTATGGTAAAACTATTTGACATGCTCTCTGAGCTCTGAATGGAAGGGGACCGTGCCTCTTTCAGTCGCGCACATGCTTCTAGTGCTGATCCAAAAGTTGAGGCTGATGATGATAATTCGGCGAGGGCTAAGCGGTAGGCTTTCGCGGAAGATAATAGTTCTGAGTATGCGATTTGTGATGCTTCGATGTCGCTCTTTGTGAGGACTGAGTGTGCTGGTTGGGGAGGAGGCGGTAGAGGGAGGTTAAACGATGATGGGATAGGTACGGCCGTGGATGCGTATGAGTATGTTGGAGATGATGGTATAGGAGGTAATGCGCTGGGAGAAGGCGGCCGAGATTCTGTGGTTGTTGCCATAGCTGGGTTATTGATGCTTTGGTATACTGCTGCTGCTACATGCGCGGCAGACATTGAGTTTCGAGTCCAGATTTTGCTGTAATGTTACAAGAAGGAAAGTGGCCACAGAGAAGGTATGCGGCAGCACATCTGTTTACGAGCAGGTAGTACGCAAGTGTGTTGCTGAAGGATCGATGTCGTCTTCTGACAGCTCCTTATCGTCGTAAACAAGGCTCGGATAAGGATTTTGTCGGTTCTCATGACCCTGGTCCTTCGCCAAAATGTACAACATTAGCACTTCAACCTCGGGCAATTCATGTGACGATAGTAACTCTCATTAGACTTACAATTTCACATTCATCAAAATCTTTCCTGGTGGTTATCAGATAATCCAATCACCATAAAGCTTCATCAACACTCCATACAAGAGCGGGAATACATTCAAAATGGCACAAAAAGCACCACTAGTTATTCCTGCCGTGAAGAAGCATACGGCGACGGTCATCATGGCCCACGGATTGGGCGACAGCGGCGCAGGTAAGATATATCATCTGTTTCCGTTTTAAGGCACAGTGTCAGATGCAGAAATTCCAATCACTGCCATCTAGTAGACTTGAGGATAACCTTTCCTCCTCTGTTATAGGAATGACCATACTAACTCCAAACCAACAGGATGGGTAACCCTGGCCCAGAACTGGCGTCTTCGACAAAAGTTCGAAGAAGTAAAATTCGTCTTTCCAAATGCCCCAACAATTCCTATCACCGTCAACATGGGTATGCAAATGCCAGGATGGTATGACATTGTAAGACCCCGAGACACTGTACTTTGCCTTTAGCCAACCCCTCAAGTCATTCACTGACAGTTATTTTCTAGACCCAATTTCAAGATCTTCAAGGCGGTCAAGATGAAGTAGGTATTCTCCGCTCGCGAGACTACTTCCACAGCCTAATCAAATCCGAAATCGACGCTGGTATTCCATCTGGCCGGATCGTGCTCGGCGGGTTCAGTCAGGGCGGTGCCATGTCCATTTTTGCTGGTATTACGTCGCCTTTTAAATTGGGGGGGATCTTTGGATTGAGTAGTTATTTGTTGTTACATAACAAGATGAAGGAGTTGTTGCCGTCGGAAAACCCAAACAAGTCGACTCCTATCTTCATGGGTCATGGCGATAGTGATCCCCTAGTCCTTCCTCAGTGGGGACAAAAGACTGCGGAAATCTTGAAGTCTGAGGGATGGAGTGTTGATTTGAAGATGTACAAAGGCTTGCAACACTCGGCCGATCCGGATGAGATTGATGATTTGGAGAAGTATCTGAACGAAAGGGTTCCTCCAGTTGATAAAGCAACCTCGTGACTTGCCGGGGAGCCAAGAAGTATCAATTATGGCAATGGGCTTCTAGTGTTTGGACTATCGATAGCTTTACTGCTTCTCTGGCGCTTCATGAGCCGGAGAAGCCAGAGCAAGCACGTAAATCGACGGCAGTTGAAGAAGCAGCATACGAACTGAATGAAGTGAGGAAATGAGCTACTGACGGACTTCACTGGATGCTATTTACATATTAAGAGCACAGACTACTACAGTAGATGAACTAGCACATTAAACAATTGTAAAAGCTCCACTGCTCCAGAAATATCGTGTAATTCTGTTAAAACATGACAAGCTTTCTTACCCCAAGCTAGTTGTTCCAATCGCCCTCCTTAATTTGAAGATTAACTTCCTTTTCAAGCATCTCTTCAAACGTTAATTATACGTTTTCCTTCTCCATTTCCTAATCTCTTCCACTAGTACATGATGACTGTGATTATGTTCACGGTGTTATGGTAATAATTCTGGAAAATATTTCGTTAGGACGTTTTATAATTGTCCAATAAATGCGGTTGGCCTGTTTTCAATATGGCATTTTCAAGTTGGACACAGCAACTACATTGATCAGTAGTACATAACAAAGGGTTTCAGGGTATTGTGGAGGATCCAGATCCAGTACTTGGTTGCTATTCCAGTATGTGGCTTTCGGTGTAAGAGGAAAATGATTAATACATTGAAAGTGTTAGTTCTTATTTTTATAAGAGACACGAGATCTTTGTATAACTTTACGGGCCATAGGGTATTAGTGATCTAAAGGTAGTCGTTCATCAGACTCCGTGGAAACAAACACGTCAGATCATCCTAAACGCGTTGCTTGTGTGAATGCGTCCCATTGCCTCCATTGCCTCCATTGCCTCAAAAACATCGTATCCGTATCACATTCAAGAATATCCGGACTGTCATGGTATTTGTACCGCTCCTGCATTGATCATCTATTGTTCAAGATTCCGCAAGAAGCCCATTTTGCCTCACCCATGCGTAAACCCAACCAGCAACGAAAAGCCGTAAAGCGAGTAAAAACGACAAACCAAGACCCATTCCCCGCTCACTTGGTGTTTCGGCCAACCTTCTGCTGAGCACCCTTCGCACCTTGCTTGCTGAGAACCTTTCCACCCTTAGCTTGACTCGCGGCGGTCTTTGCCTTCTCTGCCTTCTTCGCGCTGTTGGCAGCTGCTCTCTTCTCCTTTCCTGCCTTAATGGCCTCTGCGCGTGCGGCGGATCGGGCTTCTGGTCGCATTGATCGGCGCTCCTTGATGACATCGAGGGAAGCACCAACGATGGCTCTCTGGGACTTGACGGTACGGCGGGATCGCTTCTTGGCTACCTCCTATATGGGTGAAATACTGATCAGTAACCTGATGACAATCCAACAACCCTTCTATACAACGTGCGCTACGAGCTCCGCCTACAGCCAGTCCGATGTTTCGGAGGGATTTCGCATACCTCAGAGATACCCTTCTTGTGTTGTCGTCTGAAAAGAACTGTCCACGCAATTCGGCGGGGGTTCTTGCGCTGGAGGAAAAGGGACTCGGTCTTTCCATTTTGGAATCGGAAGATCTTGCTGTCACCACGGACGTAGAGCTTTCCCTATAATATCTTCCGTCAGCATTTGCCCATGCAATCCAAATGAGCCTCATTCATTTCCTCCAAATTTATCATGTATCGTGGATTTGACGTTGCCCCTCGTCATTGTATCGCGAAAGTCGTCGAGGGGGAAATGGGCTTAGGAATCGTACCTTTCCAGGGTAGATCTTCTCACCGGAGAAGGTATCGTCGTAGGTACGCATTTTGGTGGTACTTTGGCGATTGTCGTATTAGTTGTTGAAGTTGTTGTCGTTGGTCGTAATTTTTGACCCGCGGACATCGAATCGCGAATTGCGTTGTGGGATGCGCTAAAATGCTCGCTTCAGAGTTGCGGCCTCAGGTGCCAAGTCTAATTCGAGCTCTCAACGTCAAACTTGAAGGAGGAGATCAATTCAGCAAGTCAGGTACCCAATCATGTTTCACATCATTACTACTTATACCTTTCAATATGTTTTACAACTCTTTATCATATTGACGTAGCCATGTTTGACTGGCGGCCACACGTACGGAATGGTAATGATCACGTGACCGGCCTCCTTCTATCAAATTTCTTCTAGGATTTCAAGCTCTACAATGCTTCGCTCCAAAATCACCAAAACAATCATGTCTGCCTCCAAAATACTCCCTATTCTGGTAGACTCTGAAAGTAGAAGCAAAAGCATTCTTCAAGAAACGAACGGGACTCGCTGGACACCCCTTTTCAAGCAATCATGCTCGTTTCCGCCAGAGATATTCAGAAGCGTTATGCTAAATCTGATTCGAAATCCAAATATAAACTCAAACCATCTATTTCGAGCGGATATCTCAATAGATGTGCCTATCAAAACAGAAGTTCCTCAAGATTTGCTAAATCAAGCGGACATTCCTCCACGACTAGTTCATTTCAAAGACTTCCATTTAAATACTGTTATGGTCCGGACTATGATACCCAGAAAACCGAAACTAGATAAATCAATGGATCAGTCATGTTTGTTCTACGAAAATACTGAAGAAGATGGAAATATAAACTCACTGGTAGCATACATATCTCACATCGATAACCCATCAGAAATGCCCTACTACCACCCAGCAGTCCGTGGTATCGGCTTCCTCCACCACTTCAATCCCACATCACAAGATGGTGAAGTATCCATCCATTATTCATTCTTCGACGCCGAACCCAAATCACCTAAACTCGAAAAAACAGCCGAGCATCTCCTCGCCGTCCTCCATAAACACGGCAAAGGCACTGCAGCAGGCTATGTCAAGAGAGTCCAACACGATATCATCATCCCTCAAATAAGAACGCAAAACACATACGCAAGATTAAAAGCTAAATACGGACGAGATCTCTGTACGAATTGGGCCGAGACTACTGATCCCACCAAACATGTATTTGAAGATCTCGCCATCGCGGCGTTCTTAATCGAGCTGTGGCAGGATATATACAAAAACCAAGACTTCCCCGGATTCGTAGACATCGGCTGTGGAAACGGTCTTCTCACGCATATCCTCATCGAAGAAGGCTACTCAGGCTGGGGATTCGACGCTCGGCGGCGGAAATCGTGGGAGAATTGGAGTGCGAAAGCTCAGGAGAATATCAAAGAAATGGTATTGATTCCACAGATGTTACAAACCACCCCAAACGAAACCGACGAAGACCAAACCGGCGTCAAAATAACCGAAGAAACCAAAATCCACAACGGCGTCTTCCCCCAAGGTACCTTCATAATATCCAACCACGCCGACGAACTCACGCCTTGGACACCCATCCTCGCCACGCTCTCGCGCTCTGCCTTCATGATGATCCCGTGCTGCAGCCACGCTCTCAGCGGTGCGCGGTTTCGTCCCCCGCCGTCCAAGGAACCCGGGGCATCGAAATCGCAGTTCGCGTCGTTGGTCGCGTGGGTGTCGGGGATTGCGAGGGATTGTGGGTGGACGGTTGAAACGGAGATGTTGAGGATTCCGAGTACGCGGAATACGGCTGTTATTGGGCGGAGGAGGGAGAGGGGGTGGGAGGAGGTGGATGTGGAGGGGTTGGTGGGGGAGTATGGGGGAGCGAATGGGTGGGAGGAGAATGCTTTGAAGTTGGTTAAGGGGGCTGCGAGGGGGCATTGAGGTGTGATGATGGGAGAAAGGGGATTGGGGTGGGAATAGGGGTGGAGGATTGGAGATCTGCGTGTTGAGAGTTGAAGAAGAGGGTGAACCAGGTTTGGTACTGTCGAGTAGCAAGAAGGCCAGTTGGGGGAATCAGTTGTAGTTGATGTACCTTAGTCGATAAGAAGTGAACAGCAGTGCTGGTTCAAAGAGAGTCACAGAAGAGCGAGTGTAGTGTATTACAAAAGCTGTAGAATAAAGAAATCTCAAATTAGTAAACTCCATACTACCCAAGTATAACACGGTATAAAATTTCTACATAGCAAGGTATCAACGCGAATCAACATACTAGACTCAACTTGCCCAAGAGTATAGGCAATACTATCACATCCATCATCTGCCTCATCATATCACCAACATACTTAGCACTTCAGCGCCGAATAACATCCATCTGACCTACATCTTTGAGGACTCCTATATTCTAGCGTTTGTTCAGCAGATACAATTTTGCAGTGACAGTAGGATTAGTACATAGAGCAGGAGCCACTGTAATGTATGCTACGCTATGCAGATATTTATAGCGGATTCTAGGGATTTATATGGGTCTAAGCTGATAGAGCTTCGAAGTGCGTCCAAAGTTGTAGGAATTTTGTCAATCTGGGGGAGTTGAAGGATTGCACTCGAGTAAGTAGCACGTGCGGACCTGCAATTTCTAGACAATTGATCGAGTCTTGGTAGATCTTGCGTCAAAGACATCGAGCTGTCTGCTTTCGAGGTTTCGTTTGCTGGTTCCTGTTCGATATCGTGTTCCAGCCAAAGTAGGAATACCAGACCTTTCCAAAATCGACGTCACTTAACCAAGACCTGATGCACCAATTTTTCAACAAACAATGAGGAGCCGCATGAATTTTATTGTACAAGCAAGCGACCATCGACTACTGAAAAATTGCCGTATGTTCCATTTCCGCCTTCGCAGAAGATATGCAGTTCTACCATAGCCGTCAAAAAAACAAGGGCTCCGCCTCCCAGTCGATTTGTAGATTCCAGGACCGTTTCCAATCAAAACTTTTACTCGACCTTGTCCTCGAAGGATCCTGCTACCAAATCTGGAATGTCATCATCATCGTCGTCACCCTCCTTCTTGTCGCCTTCTGCCTTCTGCATGGATTGGTAGCTCTCGGCAAGCTTTCGTAGAGAGGCGAGGGAATCTGGGCCGAGTTGGTTGAGGATACCAGGTACGAGTTCGGTGAGCTCTTTGTCTTCTCCGTTTCCGTAGATGGCGAATGTGTTTGATGGGACGGCGGCGTGGACTTGGAATTGCAATTAGCTTCCGGTAATATTGCAGGACAAACTTCATCCTCTCCCGAAGTGCGGTGTGTGCTTGAGCCTCACCTTTTGGAGCAGCAAAGTGGATGACGTTTCCGTCCTGCTTGAACATGTTGACCTCCTCAATTGCTTGGATAGGCTGGACATTAAGCTTCTTCAAAGATGTCTGGAGCTTCTTGTCGTCCATTCCCTGACTCTTGTGGACCTTCTTGACCTTTCTTCTTGGTGTACCCTTTCCACTGTTTTTCATCTCGTCAGCAATCCGAATCCAATGACACTTCGCGCAATTCCCGTATCTCCATCCATTGTCCTCGATTCGAATTTCGCGCAGAGAGAATTATGTACATACCCTAAACGCATGTGTTAGCTGCAGGTCATAAATTTCATTGGAGAGCTCGCAGAGCCTCATGGTCTCAAAAAACATGAAGCCATTTGCACTCTGCAGAATCCCACATACCAATTCGCGCCGACGCCTGCATCTTTCTTAACTTTTCCATATCCATAATTGCGGTTTATTTAGATTTCCGATGGAGTGCGCAGGAAAGAATTGATCGTAAGAAGATGGAAGAGATGGTTATTCTACAGGATGAATAGTCAGTATGCAACGTCTACAGCGAATCTGCGACAACTTCTGCAGCTTCAACGAAAATTAGGGACACGTACAGATGTGAAATGGCGATCTCCTGGTGCTTCGATCACGGTGAGAGGTGTTGACGGTGTCGGACCTTGCTGTTTGTGGGCAACGCCAAGACCTTCAAATAACCGAGCTTTATTTTATTGTGGGGAGTTTGTGACCTCAAGATGAAGAGGAAGATTGTCTATTTTCTTGATCACTATGGCAGGACAATGATTCATTCATAACGAATAGTTATGATTAAATGCACTGTAAGAGGCATCGTTTTCATGTCCACAGACCAAAGTTAGCACAGTGTACAGTGAATGCGGGGAGTCGATGCATTTTAACGGCGTGGCGTCGTGATGGAATATGTTGGATGAGATCCCATTGTGATTGAAAAGTTTCAGCAGGTACAATTATTACACCAACAAACCTAGTCAATTCATGTAAAGACTGTAATAATACTTTCTTGCTAGTCACCGGCTAACGTAGAAGTCCTTTGCTTCTCAATTGAGGTTCTTCTCATACAGAAACATCCACTTCTCCAGTTGAGGAGACTGCATAAATCGTCCCAGGTACTCAGAGTAGAACAATTTGGTCGACAACAAACCTTGCCAGCACGCTGAGCTAGAAACATGCGATGACAATCTCAGGGTTGGACTTTTCAACGGGCTCTATATGCTGTCTCCTCAAGACCAACCTACAGGCTTAATAATCGATCTCACATATCAGTTCTAGAAGTACATTTTGCGAAATTTTTGTGCATTTTAGAGCCTGCCATGGAGAGGCAAAGATACAGCCACGACGGTTTCCACTCAGATGAAAAAACTCATTGACTTTCACCATTTGAAATCGTATTCGTGTGTTCTCAAACCGGCTGGTTGGCGTTGAGACGGGCAGATATTTCACGACGCCGCGATGTCTGCTCTTCCAGCACCAGATTCCGTTACCGTTTATGGAAGAACAACTCAAATGTTCGTCAGTAAGCAGCGATACGATTTTCTGTAAGTACATCTTCGTATTTCTAGATGTAGCTGCAGTGGTAAGAGATATGCGTTTCTGAATGTGCAGCTGCGTGATGCTTTTTTTGTCGATTGTGAAAACGTTCGCAGCATGATAGCCGCTGTAACAACTGTTTGAAATATCACAGAAAAAGACGCGAACGATGATACAAACAAATGTGATTATATTAGATTCATGTATTCTCTAGGAAAAACAAATATCATCCTTCGTCGTTCCTTAACCATCTTAGTTGGCACCTGACCCAATTCACACGGTCCACCAAAAACCACTCTCGAAAATTTTCTTCTTCGGGACCGCGCTCACAAGCGCAGTACACAATGAAAAAAAGATAAAAATGGCCCGTCAGACGTCCATCAGCACCCACCCAGTTCACGCGACCGAAGCCAGCACAAAAAGGGACAAGATCATCGCCACTCTCTATACAGTCCCTTTACAAGAAAGGAACCGCCATCCTTGCGGACAGTGCGAAAGTAAAAGGCCTCACTCTTGGGCACCGAGGATCGGCTCATCGTCCGGGTTGGAGTCTGAGGCTCGTGAGAGGATCTCAGAAGAGGACGTTTACTATAGAAATGATTCTATGCTGGGGGGACGTTAGTAGAGATTCGGATGGGGGAAGGCGGAGGGGGAGAAGGGGAGAAGGAAGATGTTGGGGGGTGGTAAACTTACAAGTAAGATCGTCTGAAGAAGAAAAGAAAGTTTGGGAATGTGCGATGCGTTGATATAGTTGAGAATTTTCACGCACGGGCCTCGGTGCGCTAGTGATTCACGTGATGGGCTTCGACGTCTTTCGAGGTGTCTCGTGATCGCGAGAGACACCGATGCGAAAGAAATGGAGAAAAGGTACTGTATCTGGTTGCAATTGGGTATTTTTCGGTATGATTACCCATGAAGCTCTTTGTTTCATTCTATTTGTAAGCAGAAATCCTGGCAGAAGTTCTTTTGTGTCCTGCAAGTTGCGACAAAATTCAACCCCTCGAGAAGATCCCCAGAATCCAAGCCGTTCAATGGACACATGCCCATTCCTCGAAGGATTGCAATTGAGTGCATTCCAAGAACAATATAATTTCATTCAACTGTACCAGCGTTTACCATTTCTTTGCAACCAGGATCCAGGAAGGATATAGAGATTGGCTTGAGTGTCTGTACTTTGACTTCCACCACATTGTGACCTACAATACGGCGTACGCGTGCGGAACAAATAGGCATGTCAAGTCATCGTGTCTTTATTTTAAATCGTATATTTAATCCGCATGCAGTATATCAGAGAATTCTCCAATGCTCAATATTTCCACTCCAGCCGTGATCGGGATACATGCTCTACAGACCCAATTGGGACTTTGTTCGTAGAATCCAAGTAAAACGCCAATCTACCCAATTACTCCCATGATCCTGCAAATTCCTATGTTCACTTCCAAACTCCACCTACTCATACAACCCATCCCCCATTTAACACGCCAATCGCTCTAAACAAGCAACGGCATCCCCTCACTCCCATCCCTCCTCAACCCGGGCCGTCTCAACCCCCTCGGCCTCTCCTCAAAAGTCCACACAACCTCCTCCTCCTCCTCCTCCTCAACCTTCCTAACCGGCCTCCTCAACCCCGTGACTCTCACCCTCTCCCCTCCATAACCACCAGCATCCTTAAACCCATTCTCCCTCCCCACCTCCTCCCTAACCAATCCAAAAAGATTATCCCCCAAAAACTTCTCCTTCGGCGCATAAGTCGCCTGAACCTTCACAATCGGCTGATACAACGCCTTCTCATAGACCACATCATCCGCGGAGTTATCAAGTTGATGATATGGTTTTCTGCCCGGCAGGTTATGGAAGAGTTTGCTGAAGAATTTGGGGGCGCGGTTTGCGTTGAGGGAGGTGGTTGGGAGGGAGTTGTGGATGGTGATTGAGCGTGGGGTTTTCATCTTGTTGTTTTGTCTGGGGGGTTCAATGCACAGCACTGAGGAAATGATTATACAGTTGAAGGGAAATTGTAAGGAAATGAAATGCAGAAACAGTAAACAGGAAAATTCGCACTAGGAAATAAATTCTTACCTGCGACTTCCTCCCTGATATATTATTGAAACTCACGATCTCAGCCCCCAGGATTCTGGCCACGGGTGTGGTGTGGTGGTCAGTTGGTACCAACAAACATCTGAATCCGAAACCACAGAAAAAGCCGCGCGAGATGGTCACCTTATCGATTGCGGTTATTTCTAGACTAGCCAGATTCCTGTTGATGTAAATACCTATCATGTGTTTTAATGTGAGGAAGTTCGGTTTGAGATAGGAAGGCTTGAGTTAAGCGATGCGGATTGAGGCGTGGTTGGAAAAGCTGTCGAGGAAAGGATGAGGTCATGATTTGTGGCTGAGGGTTTTGAAGGAGCGAAGGTAATCCAATTGAATTGATTGAGGTGACCTACTGGATACATATAGGTTTTGGTAGGTCTGGGCAACGGGTCGTTGTTGAGTCGCGTGAGACTTTTACTCTCGCATCAAGTTGAAATGGAGTCATCTGGGGAGATAAACCCTCTAATTCTACATGAAAGCTATTCGAGAAAACTGTCAGCTAATCGTTTCACAGTACCAAAGGTCAGAGAAGAGTTGCTTCCTTTCACACAACTGTCGCAGGAAACATCTCCTCATCGGCAACCTTTACATCTTCCTCGGCGATCATTTGTGGTGGGAGAGAAGGAACCACTCCGATCCTCTCTACTTCGAGGTCTTTTTGAAGGGAGCCTTCCGTATTGTTTGAGGTGGTTTGTGCCATGTTATGGATTGAATCGTGTCTCTTGGCCGTTCCTGCATCCTCTGTAGCATTTTCCAGGACAGTCTGGATCTCTCACAACTCATTTTGAGACGGCTCCCACGCCTCGACGGTTGTCCGATTTGTCTGGAGTAACTCTCCAGTCACGCTCTGTGCTGTCTGTGGCCTGGACGTATCAGTCTTTGGCGACGTTGGGACTGTTTCTCGGTTCAAGTGCAACTTCTCGTGTTCGCAGGACCAGTTCTCTGGGAATGTCGCGCGAGATCGGGGATCTGACTGAGCTGAGACTGCTTTCAGTTTGCGCACTCGACTAGCTGAAATTCAATCCTCTTTGCAGTTTTATCCAGTTCTTCAGTCGTATATAACCACTCACTAGCGCCTCGGTGTCGTAAACCGAGTATTGCATAGCGGAACGCGGTCAAACGGGATTGTTCGAGAATTCGCACCAGCATCTTGAAGATTTCTGTATAAAGATATGTCAGTATTTCCGTTAGTAGAGACTCCTTGTTGTCGACCCGTGGTAGCATCGCGTGGACAAGAAAATATCCGTGCTGTGATATGATTCTCGCAATCGCATCCAAAACTGGGGCGTAATCAAGCTGAATTCGCCGAATCTTAGGACCCGACTATAGTGTATTAGCGTCATCGTTATTTTTCTGTTCCGAATTTATGGTAGTTTACCTGCAGTATCAAATAGAAAGCAATGAGTGGCAGTTGGTTATAGAGATAATACGGCTCATTTTTGTCGTTATCGGATATCTTCTGTAAGATCGCTTGGTAATAACCGCGCTGTGTTCCCGAGATCCTTGAAGACCTTTGGAGCTCTGAAGCTTCCAGAAATGAGTTAAAGGCTTTTTCGGGGTCTACATTGCGAGTAATTTCGACCACGGAGGCAAGAAGCTCTTGTTCGAACGTCAGGTTGTGAGGCAGATCAATGGTCACGAAGCGAGTGAGGTGACCCCCGAACACTTTTCGCTTTTCTTCCGGAATATTTGAAAAGGCGTCTTTCCAGAGGTTGCCATATGGTAGATCAGTTCCACCAATGCGACTCGTGAGAAGCTCAATGGTCGCTTTTGAACCTCGAGTCAAAGCAGCCTGCAATGGATTGCACAGCAAGCCACCTGTTGCATTGACGTCCGCACCGTGATTGAGAAGCATAGAGCATATGTCCGTATGGCCTTGAGAGGCAGCAGCTTGTAGAGCACTGCCAAATATTCCAGCTTCCACGTTAAGCATGACATCCTTATCAAGAAGCTTGGAAACCGTGGGCTGGTTACCACGGTATGCGGCAAGTTGTATGCAGTTACCAAAATAGCCGCCGACGATATTAACGTCCCTATTATCATCGATCATGTCCCTTGCAACATCCCAGATACCGAGGAGCATGGCATAGTAGAGTTGTTGACCACGAAGGCCACCTGATGAGTGATCTTTTCCTTTGATTCTGGTCACTTTGTCAGGGTCGTGGATGGTCAGCCAATTATCAAATGCCCCACAATTTTGTGGATTGAATAACGATCGCAAACCTCTAAGATCTTCCGGTATTTCTTGCACCATTTCTTCTTGGTCCTCATTGATGACTTGATTCACTGATCGGATGGGTACCTTGGCGTGCTGGAACCAGAACTCTGCTGTGTAAGAGAGCAGAGATTCTGGATTAATCGCGTGGTCTTGGCCGAATTTGAGATCTTTTGTGGAGAGAAGGTAAGATATGCTCTCCTCTGCGACTCTCCTGTTTACCAAGACTTTAGACAGATCGTGAGCATCTTGGAGCAGCTTTTTGTCATCAATTTTGGTCTTTGTATCTGCCAAGAACTCGTCGAGCTTGCCAGAAAACTTCAAAGCAAGGTAGTCGCTCACAGATGAGTGTGACATCTCGACAAGTTGAGAATTCTCGGAAACGAAGAGAAAGATGCGGCATAGTTTCGAGATATCCTGTTCGGATGCATTCGGATTCTCGACCTCTTTGACGTACCTTTCTTTGCCAAGACTCAGGATCTCATGTAGATGTAGGGGGCGAATCGAGGCAAAAGCCCACGCCAGAATCTTCTCTGCCTCCGCCTCCCTCTTGGCGCTAGTGTCCGGATTTAAGGGTAAGTGTTTTTTGTAAAGCGTATGGTACGCTTCCACCATCTTCTTAATTATACCTTGATTTGGCTTCTTCTTGATAGTGTCCAAGTTCTCCTGGATGTCGGCTTGTTTTGCTTCATCACTTGGGTCGAGCAAGAACCTGAGACGTAGATCTACCCATTTGAACCTTGGGCAACTGAGTCAGAGCTTGTAACTAGCTAGGAAGTTTGAAATGATATGTGGGGGACTTACATTCCTTCTGCCTTATCGGATAGAGTGTCGACGATGTCGCGAGATAACTCATCGGTCAGGACTCCTGGGTGATACGATTTATATACTTCGATTTCCCCTCGGATGAAACTTGTGATGTCTTCCAGATTTTGAGCTGAGCTGATTGTATTGATGCTGAGTGTAAGGTATGCGTTGACTGGGACTACCCGCTGTGAGGAGACGAGAAGTCTGAGGTTGTTGTTTCGTTCAGAAAGTATTTTAAGCCCAGCAAGCAGCTCCACGTAATCGGGACATTCATCCAAGGCGTCAATAACAAGTGTTATTGAGTTCCGACTGGCAATTAATCTGCTAAAGAGTTCTAAGAAATCTTCATAGCCAGGCTTTACTCCAGTAAGTCCCTCGCTAACATATTTCTCGTATTTGAGTTTGACCTCTTCCGCAATGCTCTTTTTATCTGGAGACAACGCAAGCTGCGCCGCTAAAGCTCTGATAATTGTGCATTTTGGTGACTCGGTTGCTTCGGGGATACTCAACGCATTAGTGCAGTAAAAGTAAGCAAAATTATCCTCCTCGTTCTTCATCTTTTCAACGACGATAGAAACAAGTGAGCTCTTTCCCATCCCCACAGCACCTCGAAGCCAGAAGTTGCCATGAGAACTGTTTTTCCATTCAACAAAAGCAGGCAAATCCAACAGCCATTTCCCAGAGCCAGCATACCTACGACCAAGCTTTTCTCTCACTTGGTGATGCTGCTCTCCGACTTGGGTGTTAGAGACCCAGGCTTCCATCTTGTGAATTGTTTCCTCCTCATGAGCCGCCAGGAGTTTTGCAATCTCTTGTCGGCCTTTTAGCAGAGCTGACGAAGTCAGTATGGCGCTGAAACGTTCACAAGCTGTTTCTGCTTCGCTTATCGCTTCGAGAGCGCCAGTCCAATCATCGATCTTGAACGTATTGACGAGCCATCTTTTCCATTCATTGCGAGCGAAGAAGACAGCAGCCTGCGCATAGAATATGAGAATCTCAGTGCATATTTTGATCGCCGAGCGCTCGAAATCATCGTTTTTCCCTAGCTTTCCATCGCGGTAGTCGCGCTCGATCAAGAGGTATCGTGCGGCGGTTTCGGATGTTGATGCGATGCCATCGACGGCTTTTGTGCGTTCTTTGGTGTCATTGAGGAGTAACTTTTGAAATTATTTTCCGGCATAGCACAAGGGTTTTGACGCTTACAGGTAGCACACAGGACACACCAGCCCATACCAGACCGGCATGAAGAGGGTCAAGACTCGCAGCCGAGCTGGCCAGACCTGAAAACTTCTGCACGATCTTGACTGCCTCGCTGACAGCTTTCCTCACACGAAACACTTCATTCCCTTTCCATTTGATCACCCATTCCGAATCTTCCATTTCCTTCAGCTTCTGAGAAACTAAGTCCTTCATTTCACTATCTTTTCCCAGTATCTTATGTTGCTGTTCCTCGTCCCCGCCCGCGCCTGGGCCTTCTGTGGCAGAATTAGCAGGAGCAGCAGCAGCAGGAGAACCATTAGCAGCAGGAACAACAGCAGCAGTGAGACCGTCACTGCCATCAACTTTCTTGTCTTTAATGGCAGCCTCATTTTTGGACTCTGCCATGACTCGGTCATAATCCTTCATTAATGATTTTGTTTTTGGATTAGTCAAAAGATCCTGGTAGGCCTGCTCCCAGAAGCTGGCCTTCGCATTACTTCGGCCCAACTCATTCTGGGGGACGCCGTCCTCGTCGGCTGGATTTATCGAGCCAGCCTCCGAAGCTTGATATGACGAACGCTAGGAATGCCGCGATCAGGACACTCGTTAATAATGATTGCCTTTTGATAAGCACCTACCTCGTCATCTGTGACAAATCCAGAGTGCGATAATGATTCTCCGTGACATGCAGGGTTTGTTGGCGCGGGGAGGAAGCCGTCGTTCGACGTACTCGCACCCGGTGGGAGTAGCTCTTTAACTCCTCTAACTTTGCCTTCTCGAGAGCTAAAAACGCTCCTCAACTTCTTGAAGTGTTTATGAGACGGGCGGTCTGCCATTTGTACGCAGCTACTCTGGGACCAAAAATGTTGTTGTTGAGGTCGTAAGTCTTGGCGACAAGCTGAAGTACAACCATGAGCCGAATTTGATGCTCCCCTGGGTTTTTTTGGTGCAGATTGCATCTACCCATATGATTCGTTCCAGAGAGCAGTCTTAAAGACGCCTTACATTCGCACGTGATAAAACACCCAATGAAATTAATATCGTAGGGTGAAATTTAGGGACCACAGATCTCTAGCGTAATATCACCGAGAAATCTGTATGAAAATAGCCTCAGATCCATCCAAAGTTATTTGAGAAGTTGCTAAAGTACTTCCTGGTCACATGATTGCTGAGCCCCGCCTTCAAGTGGGACCCGAATTTTCTTCTGGGGAGTGAGGAGGGGAAGCCGATTTTGTAAGCGACTGTAGAGAGGTAAAGAGCAATCGAATGAAGATTTAAATTTGAGAAAAGCAGTAATTTGATGCTAGAAATTGATAATTAGATCAAACCCTAGGCCGCCATGGTCGTGAAAGCTACTAAACCCGTTCAGCGCCTAGCATGTAAATTGATAACAATGGTCGAAGTAACAATAAATTCGGCGTAGAATGTAAGTTCCAAATTGAAATGTCCTATAACGGAACTAGAACTGTATGAGATGGCTTACAAGACCGAGTGTGATTCGTAATCTGTCACCCACATCATAAAGCTCTTTTGACCCGTTGAGGAATTCCATCAGGGTCTCTGCTGGGTTACATCAATCATCCAGCTTGAACCTACATGTGATTCTTGCGACGCTGTTGGACGACCACATAGGTAGGTAGGTAACATGTTACGGTGGAGACTCGGAAGCACTTACCAAGGTATGATTTTGTAAGCTTCTCGAAGTCGGAGCGAGGCACGACAGAAGTAAGCACATAGTGCTTGCTAGCGTGGCACCCAGAATCGCCTGGCCGTAAACCTACGCATGCACGAGATGCCATTGGCGACTACTGCAAAGCCAGTACAGCATCAAGGTTCGACTTCAATTGTAAAAGCGAACGACGAGCGTGAAATATATGAACGCGGAAGAAATAATCATTCCGGGAAGTGCAATGAAATAATTTCTACTGGTTCCTGAAGTCTTCGTAGTGAGTTATTGAGAGTCGAGTCGGGTATAATTCTCTCAACTGTGCAACTACCACTGCTGACCCCAAGCTCGAAAGATCAGTCTCCGGGGCATCTGAAATCCTTGCGAAGAAGCTCGTTCATACCAAGAAGCATTCGACATGCCCCACCGAGTTCGTGATCTAAGCCTGCCCAAGAAAGCTTTTAAGGGTTTGGACTCGACTAACATTGTGGTTTACTCGGCTTTCCATTCACGAAGAGGCAAGATACTGCTTTGTGGTGAACCGACTGAATGCCACCCTGCCTCATTCACCGTTACTTTAAACTTGGTTCTGTCTCGGCTGAAAATTTTGGATCATGTTGGAGACGAAATTTCTTTGTGGCAAAAGTCCGCGCTGAACCAGAAAACTTCAGAATGGCTTCTTATACTGTCACAACCGAAGAAGACAATATCTCAACACTGACGATGCTCGGTCCGAACAAAGAGCAACCAGCATTCGCAGCTCCAGGATTTTGCGTAAGTTTTGCTATTTCTGTTCCGTAAATTCCGCGAATTGGCGTGCACGAGAAAATTTCATCCCAGATGCAACATTTTCCACCAAGATTTTCGGCTCAAACACTCGAACCGTTTAAGGGCAAAACATAGCTAATGGAAGGTTGTAGTGGTCTGATTATATCGTACACCGTCCAGTCTATCCGTCTTCCTTTTGGGAACGCATTTTTACATATCACGCTCAGAGCTCGAACAGCTGGGGAACTGCTCACGATGTTGGAGCGGGGGCTGGTATTGCTGCTCAAGAATTAGCAAAGCGCTTCAACCATATCATCGTTTCGGACCCAAATGAAGGATACGTTGGCATCGCGTCTGAGAGGCTTGGCCAATTCGGATTCTGCAAAAGCAAGTTTGCCTTCCTTCAAGAGGGGGCTGAGGAAAGCTCTGTACCAAGTCATCAAGTCGATCTGCTCACAATCTGTGAAGCTTTCCACTGGACAGACGTCTCAAAAGCCATGGATTCCTATGCCCGCCAGCTAAAGCCCGGAGGAACGCTCTCAATCAACTTCTATGGCATGCCTCAGCTGATCAACAATGAAAGCGCGCAACGAGTTTGGGGCGAAATGATTGAGATCTGGGCGCAAAAGCTGCACAATGCTGGTGGTATCCTATCTCGAGGAGTAGAACATATGAGTGCCGGGCTTGATTCTGTACCAATCCCAGATCAGGACTTTGAGGCTGGCTCAAAGAGGATCACTGTTGACACGGGCTGCAAGATGAAGACTCTAAATTCTGCGCTTTCGATGGCACCTAAGCAAGTCGGACAAGGGGAAGTGATGGAGCTGATTGAGGACGACAAGGAATGGCGATCAATGAGAGATGTACAATGGCTGAAGGGTTTCTTTGCGACTTTGTTGCCGAGAGTAGGTGAAGAAGAAATTCAAGATCTTTGGTCGGCGCTGGAGTCTTTCGCAGACGGTCAGAACGTTGAAATTTCATGGCCTCTTGAGCAGATCCTGAGCACTAAGCGATGGGTTGGAGCTGTTGCAAGTCTGTAAAACATCTTTGGCATGCTCTAACAGTATCGCTTTTGATTCCAGCGTCTTGGAGTGGCTTTTTATTTTTCTTGCTTGATAGATTTCGGGTTCAAACCAGTTCTATGAGGATGTAAAAGAATAAGTTTAGATTTAGATGCCAGATAGCAATATCCAATTCAGCATACGTCGTTAGTCTCCGATGCAAGAACGACGAAGAGTTGATGATGTTGGTGTTGTCAGAGGTCAGTAAGGACTCGGGAAGCAGATCTCGAACCGCGAAAGACCTTATCCGACGCGACTACGCGCCAAGCATCTCCTCCACCACAGCATCAGGACGAAGAGACCTCACCATCTCCCGAATTCGTACCACACTACTCGCCGATCCCAAGCCGTCGTAGAAAACCTATCTATCCTCTGAAAGATGTCCTCCTTCTTTTACAACTGTTCCAAGTCCTACGGTTGCACACAATTCCCAAACCTCCCTCCATAACATCAGAAAACAACGTCAATATAAGCAAACTACCCAATCCAACCTCACAACAACACAATGGGCGCCAAAAACATCCTCCTCCTCAATGGGCCCAACCTCAACCTCCTGGGTACCCGCGAACCACAAATCTACGGCTCGACCACCCTCTCAGACGTGGAAAACGCTGCCGTTGCCCAAGCCTCCTCTGCCGGCGCGAAGCTGAGCTACTTTCAAACCAACCACGAAGGCGTACTCATTGACCGCATTCACAAAGCACGCGAAGAAGGCGTCGACGCCATTGTTATCAATCCTGCAGCCTTCACACATCAATCAGTTGCGTTGAGAGATGCGTTACTTGGCGTAAACATACCATTTGTGGAGATTCATGTCAGCAACGTACACGCGAGGGAGGAGTGGAGGAGTAAGAGTTATTTCAGTGACAAGGCGGAAGCAGTCATCTGTGGGCTGGGTGTCTTTGGATATAAGGCTGCGATTGAGTTTTGTTTGGAGCATATCAAAGTTAGGGCGAAGTTGTGAGGGAGTGGAATCAGATCATGTCACGAATGACTGGAATAAGACTGCACGAGATGGAGGGTGAGAGCATGACCAGGTAATTGGTCACACTACAAAAGCCGAATAGGATGCAGAAAACCAGCTCAATGATAATACAGAACAATATATTCAATTGCAGATTTTACGAAAACAACATCAATGATCAAACCCAATCCAGAAGCGTTCGCTATACTCGTAAGAAGTTAATAACTTGGCTACTGTAAAAATCTTCACACAGTCCAGCAATGATCAGGTTCCAGCGGTTTGTATGAATAAAGGAGGTTGTTCACTTAATTTTCAGCTATATAACTAGTGGTTTAGCGAGTCACTAATTGACAGTTCACGGTACACTGATATCTTCGTGCTGATTGCTTCCAAGGTCAAATCACTATCAAGTCACTTTGCGGACAGTGAACCTGAACAGGTTTCTTGGACCATGATGGCAATTTGGAAGCATCAACGGATATCTGCTTATTTAATGCCACAGATCTACCACTGTGTCTAAATATTACAACCACAAATCTAAGATCAACCAGGACAAGTGGCCCCAGTAGCAATCCATCATTACAATTCCTGTCCCCTAGAACTCTCAGCACCATGAATCCCAAGAATTCCAATCAGACTATGTCTACAGTCACTAGGCCTCCACACCCAAGGAAAGCAAGTTTGCGCCTACGAACTACTAAGGTCTTTGATCAACAGTTCAGCGATCTCAGTAATTCGACCCTCAAGAAACTCCTGGCCCTTTTCAAGCAGAGACTTCGACCTCGCCAAACTCGCCGAATCCTCATTCAACGAGTCCTCGAGCTCAGTCATCTCATCACTTCCTCAGAACACAACGCAGTCTCAGGCCTCCTAAAGCGAGGCGCACCTCTCACGCATCGACAAATATCAGAATGGCCGACATTCCCTAGCTCCTATACCAAAACCTTCTGTTCTTCTAAGCATTCACGGGCAGTCTGCAAAAGTTGTGGGTCAGACAACGCGGAAACTCGAATCCGTGAAGGAAAGCTCGATCCAAAGTGCAATGATGAATGCTGTATCTGCGAAGATTGCATGCGGAGTTACGTCGCAGCGAGATTGACTGATCACAACTATACCCATCTTTGGGGAAGGGTGGCTTGTCCGTGTTGTAATTCTGTCTTATCGCCGAATACTGTCAGGTCTTTTCTATCCCACAGGCTGTTGCAACCGTAAGTATTATAATGCCCAAAAAGAAAGAACTTGCTAATAGGTCAAATCAGGTATACCGAGTTTGTGTACTCCCAACACCTCCGACATCTCGAAAATTTCCGGTGGTGTGCCGATGACAACTGTCATTCGGGTCAAATCCACCACGACGGCGACGAAAATCCGCAAATGACTTGTGTCAAATGCTCCAAGGTAACATGTTTCACGCACGCCTATTTCTGGCATGAAGGAAACAAGAGAGGCGACCATAACGCGATGACTTATGCGAGCTTTTCGTCACCAGAGAATATGGCATCCAGATCTCAGGAGATCATGCATCGAACTTGCAAAACTTGTCCACGTTGTCGCGCTCCCATTCAGAAATATGATGGTTGCAATCTTGTTCACTGTAAGTCTCAACGATTCCGAATTTTGTGATTAATACTCGTGTGCTAATGTGTGCTGATCTAGGTGAAAACTGCAACCATGATTTTAATCATGAAAAAGCCCTCAGACCCCCAAAGGGTTTGACTCGTTGACTTATTCAAATAACTTGAAATACTTGTCAGACAGCCAATCGTATTGGTAACAGGTGGATGCGGAAGGTTTTATTGGTGGGATTTGGGCTCGATGATCAAGAACTGCAAAGTAGCATTTGTCGACAGATGTCCGTGGTTAGAGACTCGGTAAACAGGACTGCTATTTTAATAACACGGGACAGATTAGTAGTTCATTTTGTAAATTGGACTTAGATACAGCAAGGTCACATATGTATTTATATTCAGAGAAAAGTCTGTAATTGTAAACCCCCTCAAATTCTCACCTCACCCTCCAATTTTCCCTCTTCAACCTACCTAGCTTTCCTCCCCAGACGCTTCACCCTGTCTCATCATCCACGCAAGGCCAAACCCGACACCGGCGTTAAATATCAAATTCTGTATGAATCCGAATCTATATCGGATTAGTGTAACTGCAATCGTGATGATGATTCCAGCTGACAAGAAATCACGTCGTGAAGACAGGAAGGGCCTGATTTCTTCCACTGAATGCAACTTACTGTTTCGGGCGGAGGTGTCGCCCTGAGATCTGCGGGTTCGTATGGTGTTGGGGAAATGCATGGTGATGTGTTTGTTATGACGAGTAATCGGTGAGTGGGTTGGTTTTCAGTTGATCTATTGAGAAGTTGTTCGTGCCGTTTGATTGTAATATTCAAGTACTTTGATCTTGTTCCTTTCAAAGTCACTGTCCTTGAAATCTCGCTTAATACACCTCAACATCCAAACACCATGAATTCAATTCCTTTGTTCCTTTGCCAACACATTCTGAATACCATTGTCTAACATAGAAAATAAAAGAACCGCGAAAACAACTAATATAGGGACAGCTCAATCACTTTTTCATTTAAATTATGACCGTGAATAAGGGTAACGCATTCACCACCACACCCGGCATTCGTACTTGTCAACTGCTTAAACTAGATTTAAATCGACTGAGATCCACTCTAGTCTAAGCAATTAGTTTCAAGTAAAATGGCTTTCATGTACAACTCCTACTTCGACTACCTCTGCCCCCTCAACATCAGTAAACACACACCCGCACAGTACACTACCGTCTCTTCAGAGAAACCTCGCCAGACCAAGTCTTCCAACAACTCTACTCCCAAGTCTGCCACAGAAAAAGAGGAAGCCAAACCCAAGCCCAAATCCATCCCTCGTCCCGCTCAGCTCACTATCACGATCGTTCCCCCGGAAGGTTATACGGATAGACAACAGAACGAGATATGTGAGAGGTTGACGAAGGTGAAGATTTTCATCGAGATGGAGGAGAAGAGGATTGGACGGTATCAAAAGTATAATGGACGAAGAGGTGAGAATGAGGGTGCGTCCCAGAGCTGTGGGCGAGTGGTGGGTACGGCGCAGACTTCTGCCCAAAGTGTGAGCAAAGCTTGATGGCCGTGGAGGCCGCGGATGCCGTATCGCAAATTGCCACAACTACTTCTGCATCTCTAAAATACTATTCCTCGGGCTGGTTGAGATAGTTTAAATCCTTCACTGTCTGGTTTGAATTGCTTGAGATTATTACGGGGAGTATCTACTAAGCAAAACAGGTTTCAAATACAAATATATACGTTTCAATTAAACAATCTAGCTACTATTTACTTCTAACTCATTTCCCTTATTGTCTAGAGGAAATCCCGTCGTTTCCTTTCTTCGTGATTCTCGCTTAATTATCAGATATTTTCATGGACTCGTAATGAATAATTGCTTTATTCCTTTTACAGTTAAATCATATGGGGTACAATTTTCTCGGGGTACTATGTGCGACCTATGAGTCCATACCTCAATCAATTCCGTCCTAGGTTTTTTCCCCCGGAACTCGTTTCGATCTCAATCTCAGACGGTACAGCAAACTCGAAATATAAACCGTTATGTTTTAACATTTGTAATCTAAGTATTAAACTTTTTAGCGAAGAACTCGCGATTTCGTGTATACGACCCGGGACTCTATGGCCTATGGTCACAATTTACTTCCCGAAAGATTTGTTGTAGAACCTATTTATAAGCGTTATTTGATAGAGAGTGCTTTTCACGCAATAAACTACGCTTGCATGAAATAGATGCTTGAAACATATACCTGTATTTATAATACAGACTGCATATCCCCAGGTTTGGTGATACAGATTCGGTCTTGGCGACTGCCTGTCTGGCAAAACATGGGGTCATACGAGCCACCGAGATGAGCGTACGTAAATGAATATAATCCCAGTGCGGATCGTTTATCTCCACGAGCTTCCCCTCACATTTATAATCTGGAGTCAAATTCTTTATTTCAACGACAATTCGTCCATTCTGTCCTTCATACTCATGACCAAAAGTGACCAACACATGCTCGCCCAATATGACATTACTAAACATATCGCCTTCTCGCATCCTGGGGAGGTTTTTCCCTTTACCACTACCCCCCGATCTATCATTTGAGGGACAAACGGTTGTTGTGACTGGTGGCACGAGTGGACTCGGACTTGCGACTGCTACAAAATTCTACAATCTCGGCGCCAATGTCATCATTTCATGTCGAAACATAGCAAAGGGGGAAGAGGTGAGATCGAAAATACTAGCGCAATCGATGAATACAACGAGTAGTAAGGCGACTGTGATGCTAGCGGAGCTTGACATGAGCACATATGCGTCGTGTGTGAACTTCGTGGACGGGCTGAAACAAAAGCTGGATAATAGGGCTCCCGACGTCGTTGTACTTAGTGCCGGTAGCATTAATCCTAAATTCGAACTAAGTCCTGAGGGTTGGTAAGTATTTTTCCTCCAATTTCTATTGGAGAAGTCAAGCTCATGTTATTAAGGGAGAAAACAATCCAAGTAAATGCCCTAAGTACAGCATTGCTCGGCTTACTCTTGGTCAATTGGATGAAAGCAGACAGTATAAATCGTACCAGTCTCGCGCATCTAGTTTTCGTAACATCGCGCGACCATCTGTACGCCGATGTTTCGAAATGGCCGGAGATTGCGGCAGATGATGGGATTCTACATCACCTAAGCGACCCGAAAGATTGGCCAGCGTGGTGGGTTGATGATCAGCCAAATTATGCGAGTAGCAAGATGATGGCCATGTATGCGTTTGACAAGATATGCAAGCTAGCGCTAGATTCTGATGAAGAGTGAGTATTGGCGTCAACTGCTGAACGAGAATGCTGCCTGATTGCTGAACTTCTGTAACAGGCCCCTTGTGATAGTGAAGAGCGTTTGTCCTGGCACGGTAAAGACAAATATCGGCCGCGGTATTGCAGCAGCATCGTTTGTCTTGAAGATCATGACGCCCATATACTTGTGGGTTTTAGGCAAAACCTCAGATCACGGCGCTCGACATTGTGTGAATGCTGCGATCAAGCCTAAATCAGAACATGTGAGTATGCATTAATATTGTGCACTGTCATGGATTTGTACTTCTTGAAACCCACGTGCTGATCTTGGACCATAGGGTAAATTCACAATTGCCTGGTTGACGGACGAGCAATATCAGAAGTAAGTTTAATCTGTCTCATAGAGCGAACCGTTTCGAAACTGATAATTTTGCAGGAAAGCCATTTTCAACAGGACGAGTGCAAACGGAAGGAAGGTTCAAGCTTTAGTTTGGAAAGAGATGATGGATGATTTCGAGTCCAAAATTCCTATTTTTGCGAAGAAGAATGAGTAGTGTTTTCGAGAATAAACGAATACCCAATAATTAATTGTATGGTCTGGAATCACCTCCCAATATTGATCCAACACTCCGCGTCACCACCCTTTGTTATTTCTCAAAATACAGCCAAGGATCGTGAGAATATCCTGCTCCAACAAAAATCAGTATACCAAAAAGTTCTCTCGCTCTCACAACTCCATTCTCCCCAATCCTCCACTTCCAACCAACTTCTCCCATCCCAATACCACGATGGCAACCCCACACAACACGCCCTCAGAAACAGCAACCATCTTACACGATCCCCCATGATACAGCAAATACGGAATGCCGGTCAGTCGCCCAAGAAAGGTAATCCACATAATATCAGTATCTCCGCGGTACGCTGCATTCACATAGAATGCCCTGTTGTATGTATCAGCTCGCCAACTCAATAATTTATGGCATAATTTTCTTTTTGAGCGAAAGAAGAAGTACTTACCCCATAAGCATACTGCTATACGAAAGGGCATTGATAATGGCTGGGACCGGTTGGACGTCTAATGCGCGACATGTGTCTAGCGCGACGGAAGGGATGAGGATTTGGGCTGCTCCGTACAGGATTTGAAGAGTGCCTTGGAGCCCTACGATTGTGGTGCTGAGGTATGGCATCTTAGGCGTTGAATTGATGTGCTTTTGAGAGTCTGGTGTCTCTAATTTCGGTATGAAACTTGTTATATCAAGGAGTGAAGCAAAATAGGTTGGGGAGATTGGAGTTTGTAGGGCTGAAGCGGGGCTTTGCTTGGCAGACCCCCTCCTTTTTGACCTTAGCTACAAATTTATTAAGGTGAAAGTAGGATAAATTGCATTGAAGGACTTACGATCTCTTCCCGAAAACATCTTTTCACACCTCTTAAGATCTCCGTCAAAAGAGAAAATTGAGGCATTGACGTCAGTTATGGAACTTCTCGCTTGTTGTGCTGCCAAATACCAATGCTTGGATCATCTTGCTTCGAGAAGTCTTGATTCTTGGCCGGATCAGTATTTTACCTTTCATTACAATGTTAGTTTTCTGCTGACAGAGAGATCGCACTTGTTACGAAATCATTCTTTTTAAGTTTTGTTGCTGGTGTGGAGCCTCAATTCGTAACCCTCTTTGGCCGAATGGCTGAAGGACAAAGAATCGTCTTGGTTTTAGAGCAGTCCGCCGAGAAGACAGGCAGTAAGTTGGTCTCGGAAACAATGGCAAGCACAATTTGTTGTTTAAGAGGTGTTCTCGAGGAGAGTGCCCCCAGACCTGCATACTGATTCCACCCCAGAAGTGATAACACTGCGAAAGTCTTTCAAGTCCAGTCTATTTTTGCCATCAAACCCAAAATGGTGTTTGGATGGCTACAAACTAAGAAGCAGCAGGAAGTTTCGATTGAGTTTGATCCAGGTGCAATCTCCCGATATGAAGATTTCCTCCAAAATGAGGATAAACTTTGGGCATTGCACTCTGAGATTCACGAAATGAGGTAGAAGAAGAATATTTGGTGCTCTGCAGTAAATCCCGTACTAATCAGCCTTTTCGATCTTGCGACGATCCTGTGGAAGAACAACTGAGCTGGTTAATGGCCAAGACGGAGAAGAAAGTGCAAGAAACAGTCGCTGTCCGGACAGCAAACGTTGACGATACTTCAGACGAATCGTGCGTTTCAGAATTAATGTCAGAAGAAAGTGACACTTCGTTGAATTCCATGATGTTTCATGAGAACTCTCAAGAAGTAGACAAACCATCAGCACCGGCGTCGTTAAACCCATCGCATTAACACTGGGGAGTTCTTATAGTCGAATTGATTGCGATCTGGGTAAAAGGCCAGAATAACGGGGGCATCATGCCAGCAAATGAAGTTAGTGGCATCGAATGTCAGAAAGAAGAAGAAGATGATGAAGGTCCAGTCGATGATTTTCCTCAGAGCCCTTTAGAGTCTAGCTGCAATGATGACTCCTCAGATTCAGATTCAGATTCGGACTCCGACGAGGAAACCTCTCCTGTCTCTGCGGGTATCATGGCTGATTTCGGGATGTTCTGCCAAGGAGTCACTTCTGCGTTGCCTGAACTTCCAAAGAAAGAGCCCGACAAGATGACCAGTTGGAGAAGTATCCGACATAGATATGAGGCGTATGTTCTCGACGATATTGCCGAGGCTAGTATGAGCGAGGAAGAGGAGGAGAATACTCGGAACATGCCGCGTCTGGTTGGCCCGTAATAACGTTTGAAATGAAGCCAAGACCACTCGCGTATTCAATGGCAAATAAGCTTAAAAAGTTGGAACTTGTTTCCAATAATCTTAGAAGTGAATTGAAAGTATTATCTCATAATAGCTTAGGACCTCTTCTGCCTTTTTGAAAATGTATTGCTTACAGACAAATATTAAGCCTTTTCTTTGAGGTTGATTCCTTTGCCGAGAAATCGGAACAATGTTTGTAGAGGACAATGTATTGCGGACAGTAACGTTCAAATCGTTTAACTCTCCAAACCCGTGGGCAGGTAATTTGCTAACCACACAAAATAGCCATGTCTTTACCATTTTATTTCGGCCGAGCATGGCGATCTATACTAGACGACGGAATCCCATCAGTCCCGGTTACCACCTCAACACCATGCGCTCATTGCAATGCAGTTTTGACCACGGAACCTGGATTTGGTCACAGATTGTACTGCCCTATCTGGATCGAAATGCTCGAAGATGGTGTTCTTGGTCCGAAAAGTCGTGAAGCTTATGTCAAACTAAACCAGCAAAGCACGCAACAGACGGGGAAATACGTAGCCTATGCTCCACCACCCATGCATCCACCAGCCCCCACGCGTAAAGCCCCCGTTGTCCAACGGCGACGACCTTCCAATCCGTCACACACAATCTCGGAGGAAGGCACTATAGTTGCCGTGGCGCAGTGTGAGCTTAAACAGCCTCGCGTCAGACGGGTTGTACCCAAAGCTAGCCATGTCTTGTCTGAGAGCATTGAATGGGACATTCAGATCGGACGCTACAACGATGTGATTGAGAGAGGTAGTATTTTACCGGAAATCGACGCTGCGTTAGATCGTCAGATTAAGCATGCAGTTAATCCAGCTAGATTTGGCCTATTGCAGCAGACAGATATGGCAAATACTGTACGAAGTGTTTTGCCTCTCTCACACAAACCTAACAGCACTCGAAATCACTAAATTAGTTATTGGGTTGATATTTTTTATACCTTGTGCTGTAGACAGTTCCTACAGCATTCCCTCCTGCTGCATATCGTTTTCGCTTACCATAGCAGTGTTGGTTTCTCACCCGTGTGGTGTGTCCAGACCAATGAAAACGATGTTGGTTCCAACACCCTTCGCTCACGTCGACAATGCCTATTCTGTTACAGAAATTTAATGTCCCACCAACTTCCACAACTTCCTTTGATCAACTAAATATGGTGCTCTACTTCCTTGCAGCAGTTTTGTTTACCTGCGTAAGTATAAGCTTCTCCAAACTTGATAGACCAATTCCTAACACAGCTGGAGGCTTTTCTTTGGGCAACCTACCAAGTATTTCTTCATCCTTTGAGCGAATATCCAGGACCATTTATTGCAAAGTTTTCCGACATCTATAGTGGCTTCCATGCGTTTAACAGGCGTCTCCACTTGCAGACCTGGATCAATCAGCAAAAATATGGTAGGTGCCGAGGAGGGGCGGGAGAAGTTGTCCAAGACATAGAGTAAGTTGATGTTTTGGTAGGATCGGTTGTGAGACAAGGACCCAACAAATTGGTGTTCAACTCTATGGCAGCTCTTCGAGGTAAGTTGAATAAGTGAGGCTGCACCAATGACAACAACGCTGATGATCATGAATAATTTAGCGATTTATAAAACAGACAAAACAACAAAAGCAGAAGCGTATATGGCTCTTGGGCCAGGACTTACCACGTATAATATCTTTAGCGCTATTGATAACAAGTTGCACCGTTCCAGGCGGCAATTGATCGGACAAGTTTTGACAGAACGATCTATGCACGTCTTCGAGCCCACCATGACCGAGCAAGTTAACCTGTTTACAAGAAACATACTGAAGGCGACCCAGAGTTCAAGCCCTGTAAATGTTTCGATGCGGACGAGACAGCTTGGAATCAACATCGCGGCTATTCTCGCATTTGGATATGATATGAAACTTCAAACAGAGGATGAGAATCAGTTCATGTTGAAAGTCTTGGATAGAGGGACTTGGGCAAGCAACGTCGCTTTCCATTACCCTCTAATTAGACGACTTCACCTCGGAATCCTGATGATGCTGCCACTGTTTCACTTGCTGGAGAAGTACATGCGACTCTTGGAGACCATGATAAACACTCGCACAGCCCTGCCAAACGATGCAAAACATGACCTCTATTCATTCGTCGCACATGCTCTCGATTCCGAATCTAGCGGTCTAAGGAAGAGTGATTTATGGTCTGAAGCAAACCTTTTCCTGTCAGCAGGTCAGTTTTTTTATCAGTCCGCACACCATTTCACTGATTTTGATGAATTAATGGCTGAAATAGCTGGCGAGACCGTAAACACGGCCATCAGCGCCACCATGTTCTACCTATCAAGAAACCAAGACGCTTATGGCCGCCTCGTGGATGAGATTCGAACTTCCTTCAGTAGAGGCGACGAGATCAATAGCGCCAGCCTCGCAGGCTGCCAGTATCTTCGGGCTTGCATCGATGAATCTCTACGTCTATCGCCACCTGCACCCAGCATTCTATGGCGAGATATAATTCCTAGCAAAGAGCCTTTTGTCATCGACGGCCATATCGTCGCTCCAGGCACGATAGTCGGCGTCAACACTTACTCAATCCATCACAATGAGTTCTGCTTTCCAAACGCGTTTTCTTTCAACCCAGACAGATGGCTTGAGTCCTCTAATTTCTCTGAGGAGGCCAAAAGAATCATGCGTGACACCTTCGTGCCTTTTTCAATAGGTCCAAGAGGTTGCGCAGGCAAGGCGATGGCGTATCTGGAGACCAGCTTGACCATTGCTAAGACTTTATGGTATTTCGACTTCGAGATAGCGCCAGGACAAGCAGCAGAAGTTGGAGCCGGAAAGATGGGCGGGCAAAAGGGGCGAGAATTTCCAGGTGAATTTCAATTGTACGATGTTTTCGGTGCAGGTCATGATGGGCCAATTCTGATTTTCAAACCTCGTGGTGAGTTGTGGAAAGAGCTTTGATGCACGTACAGAAATCAAATGGAATGTTGATTTCTAGGCGAGTTCTAGACGATGAGATTGGACGTGTCCCGGTGGTCACATGATCATAGCAATTGTCACGAGTTTGAATGTTATTAAAATTCCTTCCTCACTTAATGGTTTTCTTGAATATTACAAGATAACAGAGTACTGTAATTAATTTGAAGAGCCATCTACTAACTTCTAGGAACAGATTTGTCTTAATAATGATTCTTATCTGCTGCTCAATGCTCATCAGATGCAAGTCTGGGTACAGACAGTAATTCCGATAGTCTGGCTAAAGCCACCCTATCATCATCTCACGACGCCGAGCTGTAAACGTGAACGCGTCAACGACAACTCATAATCGATAACAATAGGCCCTCGCGCAATGACATTGAGATAATGTATTCATCTGCGTATATGTAGCAAGAAAGGTCAGTAACACGTTATATTCAGAGCCGTCCGTGCTGACTCCTTTTTGTGTTAGGAAAGTGATGCTCATGGCAATATTTGAACGAGATGAAGGCTACCGTGTGTATGGCTAGCTGGCACTTTTAGACAACACTTCTAGGCCCGTCGTCAGCTTATTCTTCATCTTCTCATCATGGGCCAAGTTGAGACAAATGACGTTTTGTATCTTCACGCTGCGCTGCCTCAAATTGAAGCTGTCGATTGAAGCTCATCGCTCATCGACCACCAAAAGTGGCCATGCCTAGATATCGCCCGAATTGGTCTCGCGAGATGAGAATTACATTGTGTGCTGGTGTTAAAGAGCAGCTCTTAATAGCAGAGTTCTTCTCGCGACTTTGAGGGGCCTTTGAAGTGTTGGCCCCACCTGCATAGCATGTGGTACTGTGGGTGAGGTGGTGCAAGACTTTCCGAAGATTAATGAAAGCTGCCGATGTCTCTCGTAAGGCCTACATGGATATAGCTCTTGTAAGCACAATCTAAAGCTATGCAGAGGCTGTTTGTACAGGCACGATCTCCTTTGACTCCCTTGTGCTTTGGCACAATATAAGGCTAAATGAATTGGCCAGCGTCTATGGAGTTAGGACTGATACAACTGCCTTTTAAGGGTGGGTAGCGTCTTATGGGAGACATCAAGCTTTCAATGCCGCTGTCGATGCTGGGTTCCTCTTGCAATGATGGTTCAGCCGATGCACACTTACGGTTAGCGGACTAATATATTTCCCCTCCTGTTTTATAGGCACAATTTCGGTCCGGTGCTGCAAGACATATTTTTCTCTTTGAGATATGTCGATATATAGTATGAATAGTGTGGTGATCGTCTTGCCGAGTGGCAAGCCGTTAATTATAAGAGGCGCTCAGTCTGACCAAGCGGAAGTGTGCTGAAGCAATTTCTTTCGTGGCCAGTCGGTCTTCTCTTCTTCTCTACAATTGATTCGACGCTATGCTGCTGCGTCACTTACTTTCGAGCGCGTTTCTCTTGGTGGCTGCAGGAGTAGAAGCTGCAGAGAACAAGACATATGAATACATGTAAGTTAATGTCTCGATGAGAATGGTCTTACGGTATTTGCAAGAGTACTGTTATATCTCATTCTTTCTCGCAACTATTTCTGTATGAGCGACGGGTTCAATTGATTGTTTGGCTGACTTCAACTACAGAGTCGTTGGATCTGGCCCAGGTGGAGGACCAATTGCAGCAAACCTCGCTCGTGCCGGCCATTCAGTTCTTCTCCTCGAAGCCGGCGACGACCAAACACAAAATGTCAATGTTTCAGTTTTGGCAAATTTCAATATCGCAGCGAACGATGAGAAAACAAGATGGGATTTCTTTGTCAATCACACAGACAATGATCTAGGCTATAACCACATGGTCTACCGCAAGCCAGATGGTGGGTTCTATACCGGATTGACACCGCCAGCAGGTGCTAAGCAATTGGGCATCTGGTATCCACGTACTGGAACACTTGGTGGTTGCGCTATGCACAACGGTGCAGTTGTCACTCTCCCAGCTGACGCGGATTGGGATTATATTGCTGGTATAACTAAAGATGACGGGTGGTTGTCGAAGAATATGCGACCGCATTTCAAGCGAATGGAACGAAACGCAGATGTGGCCGTTACTGATACGAGTCATGGATTCAACGGTTGGCTTGACATATCCTTAGGGGATACTACGTGGGCCAATAGCTCTGCTGACGCGGTGGCTCTCGCAACGAAAGCAGCCACCCTTACTGGTTTCTCTCCTTTGGCACTCGAAAAGCTCATGAACCGAGATATTGACGCGGATGTGCCTGATCGTGATCAAACACTCGGGGTATTTGGTAGTTGGTCCCATGCAACAAAATCAGGACAGCGATCAAGCCCTGGCTACTATGTTAGAGAGACAATTGCCGAAGGTAAATATCCATTGACATTGCAACCATACTCGCTCGTCAGCAAAGTCTTATTCGATAAGAAACGGCACGGCAAGGACTCTAAGCCAAAGGCTATTGGTGTAGAATATCATCGTGGCGAGTATCTATACAGCGCGGACCCCCGTTACGACCCAAGTAAGAAAGGCACTGTGGAGAGAGCCTACGCATCGAAAGAAGTTATCATTGCGGGTGGTGCGTTCAACAGTCCCCAAATTCTTATGCTTAGTGGTATCGGGCCCAAAGAAGAGCTCAAGAAATTCAAAATTCCTGTTTTGGTCGACTCCCCCGGAGTGGGCCAGAACCTCGATGATAATTACGAAGGTTCCGTCGCCTCTCTGGCGGCTCGCGATTTCAAAGATTTCACGAACATCTACTTCGTTTTCTTGAAGACCTCACAATCCATGGGCAACCGCGATATTCAAATGTGGTGTGGCCAATTCTCGTTTGAGGGATTCTGGCCTGGCTTTCCAGATGACTTCGGACCAAAACAATACGAGTGCACTTTTGTGCATATGAATCCTCGGTCGCAGAAGGGATACCTCAAACTTCGCTCTGCGGACCCACGTGATACTCCCGAGATCAATTTCAAATTCTTCGAGAAGAATGCCGACAAGGACCTTCAAGCTATGCTCGAAGCTATCAAATTCGGTCGCAAAATCGTCGAAGACGCTCCAGAGGGCCTTGGACCGTTCAAGGAAATCCACCCGTGCACAAGTGCCGATTGTTCTGATGAGGAGACTACAGCCTTTTTGAAGAAACAAGTCTATTCGCACCATGCCACGAGTACTTGCGCAATTGGTGGAGACGACGACAAGATGGCTGTCTTGGATTCGAAGTTCAGAGTTCGAGGTGTGACTGGATTGAGAGTTGTCGATGCTTCAGCCTTTCCAAGAGTACCGGGTGCTTTCCCTGTTATTCCAACCATCGTCCTGTCCGAGAAGGCGACTTATGACGTTCTATCTGAACTCAAGTAGTAAGAAAAGGTTGCTGGTGGTTTCTAGCGGGCCAAAGTGAGGATATGTAGGCTTCCGATACGTCGGCTTCCAAGTCTGAAACTTCTTTCCTTCGTAAGCTACTAGTCAAGTGTTGTGGGTGAAAACATAGATTGTTATATCAAATATTATTTTTCGATTGTTGGCACCGCCTGACTTAATTTGGGTTACTCTATCCTCACGTTTTCGACAAAAGAAACTTGCATATACACGAACAAAGAAACCAAATCCTTGCCTGATTTTCAGACATCCCTCTTATTTCCTTTGACCTGTAGACAATGCCTTTGTCAAGCTTTCACGTTGGTCTGCAACAAAACACAAGAAAGAGAGAACAGATACAGTTAGCTCTATGTTATATAAACTTTCGAGAATGTTCTTGTTCCATCAGGTTTTACCTTGACCAGATAGCTCGAATTCTGTAAGTTCGAAAAAAATTAAAAAGAAAAATGAGCGCCATTCACAGCCCTTCTCTGATGGCGGACGATGATTGCGCCAAAACAGCATTGGGACGTCGCCATCGCGACTCTCTCGAAATTCTCCCACCAATGCGCAAGGCTGCTACTGGAGACTGGGATGTCCCAATCAGAAGGTGTCGCACGCTCGACGTAAGTGATCATAAACAACGTACTGACTCAACGAATGTAGAATTGCCATACCGAACCAAGACTCTTAGCCAAAAGCAAGCCAGTAGGGAAGGCGATATAGAAGCAGCATTCTCAGAAAAAAAAGCAATCTCTTACAAGGACAAGAGCACTGTATCCAAAGACACCACACTCGCCGCTACCTCTAAAGATCGTTTTTTAAAACTCTACGACCCGCGAAAGCCATACGACTTCAGCGCGCCATACGACCCGCGACATCCTCAACTCCCCTCCATCTATCGCAGCTCAGACGACTCTCGAATGACTTACGACCCCTTCAACTCTGAATTACCGTCAATCTATCGTAAATACAAACCGTGGATTCAGACTGTAGATGGCTCAGACAATGAACCTGTCGAATATGTCTCGCGCCAATGTACGGCGGATAGATATCTGGCTGCTGCTCGCGCTGCGAGAGCTATAAAAGGGTTGAGAGACGATGAGGCCATTGAAAGTATCAGAGACGACGAGGCTAAGGAGATTACCAGGAGAGTTCGCCAGGGTAGAGACGCACAGCGAAAGGTGATGGAGGAGGAAGAGATGAGAGTGCGGCGTAAGATGTTTGAGGAGACTGTTAAGTTGATTCCTGCACCGTTGAATTTGGTTAAGGGGAAGGAAGCGAAGGCTTAAATAGCTTTAGCTGAATTAAACAAGTTGGGAAAAAAATGAGATGTGTGCTTAAATTATCGTCAAACGCTGCGTATTTAGAAACAAAACTTCGTGGTGAGAAAGCGAAACACAATTTGGTTTACGAAGTTGGTAAGCCGTGTCAAAAACGAATCTCCCATGCAATCCTTCAGAGCACCAGGCTACAGATGTGTTATATGATTAGTAAAAGACCTCCTAAAATACATGCACGAATATAGGGTTTCCTATGACTCCTTTCTTATAGAAGGGATTGAGTCTAACTAAGAGAGACAATATGACATGATTACCAAATTGAATCAAATAAAAATCAAACATAAAAGATTAACTCCTTGGCTAGCTCCAACGTGTTAAGAGATCTTGAAGAAAAGAGGGTTTACAAGGCACAAGTTTTTAATGCATTGAACGAGGTCATTTGGTTTGGAATAATACAAACGGCTGTAACACAAATACGGAAATGACTTTCGGGTTAATTATTCTCACGTATTGTCAATTTTGACGTCCACGGGTACTGCTTCTGAAGACCCAAAGTTATAGACGAGAACAGGACAAGGATGAAATGTGGGCTTATAGAAATCTGTAATGTAATACGAGTACGGCGCACGTCGAAAAAATGACTTATCTTAGCAATGCACAGCGCCCGACGAGTATTTCGTTATGCGAAGGGAGACCCGCAAGATAAAAAAACCAAGGAGGACCCCTAAATATCTGGACTCGTGTGGTGCGTCATACGTTAAAGCGAAGATTTTCTCTGTCACGCTGGACAGTAAAGCTAAGTCACTTAGCTCCAGCGTGACTATGAGATAATCAGCACTTCAACCTTGGTACTTAGATAGCATACCTCTCTCTCCACCCTTATTCTATCAGCAAAACTCCAAGCATACCGACATATATCGCAACCACATACAACGTAACGACGTACAGCACACACCAAAAGAAACCACCTCGTCACCCAAAATCTCGTCACATAATCACAACGACATTCTCATCAACATCACCTGATCAATATGAGAAGCTTCAATCCCTTCCGTACATACATGGCAATCAGCCGTGACCCCGAACGTCGAGCCCGCATCAGTTCCGGTATCAACACCCTTTTTGTGCTGGGATTGACGTACGCTTTCGCGGATGAATATGGTGGCCGGAGCATTGAGAGATGCAAAACTACGAAGAGCAAGGTCTTGGAAATGTTGGGAAAGTGAAGGAGTCGAGGAAGAGAGGCTTGAATTAAGGAGGAATTTCCTGGTGGAGAGAATTTGCTGAACTGGTCTTTCCCTCTGCCCGCTGCCAAGGCTTCGCAGTTATTGACTATGGCTAGACACAAAGACAGCGGCGGCGACGTCATACAGACAACAATAACAATTATTGGAAAAAGCATGGCGCCAGGAGTAATGTATTCGGGAAATACCCCGATGTTTACTGTGACTGGGTTTGTCCTCGGCAATGCTGGATACGTACATTTTTAAATCTCAAGCTCGATTCTAACATCAAAAGAAAATACCTAACCCACTCTCACGTACCCGGCCTTGCGGAGATCAAAATAAGTGGCAGTCGAAACACGATATTTATTCAGAGTAGTTGACGAAATTTACGATATTTCGTCAATTCTTATAAGGAAATAGAATCTTGTCAACCCTTTTCGAAATCCATTCAAATATAAGCTACTTGCTCGCTCTGAAGTATACAAACAAGTTTACAGAAGAACAAGGAGGGTTCCATAATCTATTTTGTCCACTGCGAGCCGGCCCAAGAATGTTGTAGTCCTGTAAACCTTCAATCAACTTTCTTCTTCATACTCCACTCCTCAAGTAGCCCCTCAAAATCACTGACACTCCAGCTCATGAACACATCCCGAAACCACCACCTCCTCTTCTCTTCTAACCCCAAGTCCCTCAACAACAAGTCCGCATAAGGTAAGATGTCAAACATAAAACTCGGATATACCTTTCCGCTTTTTGGATATCGGAGATGATGAAATGTTGTTGCGAGTGTTGTATCTTTCAAGAGTTGATTGGGTGGGATAGAAGATGATTGATGCGCTGGTGATTTCGGGAAAGAAATCTCATCGTCAAAATATGCACAGATCCAAAGGCCTTGAATATATGCTAAAATAGGTGTATGGCCTGTTTGCATCGCGCCTGCGAATGCGATTGTTTTGTGGGGGTATTGAGGTGGGATCATATGGCGCGTCAGGTTGTAGAATGGTCTTTGCGCCTTGTCTTTGGAGGCTGGTGAGGAAAAACGCGAAGATTCATTTGTTCTCGGTTTTTCAAGAAATGAGAACTCCTTTAAAATCATGCCCTCAACGGAACTCCAGATTTTGGATTCTGTGTCAGACATGAGTGAGCCAGGGAGACCGAGGTCGAGGTTTTCTGGGAGGACTTTGATAGATGGTGTGGACTCCCAGCCTGTTGAAAGTATCAAGGCATCGACTTCCAACCTCTGGCCACCAGTCAGACAAACACTCCGCCCCTCAAGATGTCCTATTTCCGTAACATGAACAGTAATCATACCCTTCCCAACCAACCTCCAGAAGTCCACTGGATACGTGTGAAAAGCCAACGACGTCGTAACGTCAAAGGGCCCTTTCCACGGTTTCAGTCTCCTCATCGACTCATTAATTTCATACGGAACAGACATCCTCAAACCAATCTCTAATATCCACCAAAATATCCACACGTGAAATCGACCGAGAAGTGTATGATGCAGAAATCGCCGCGTGAGGACGTATCCATCATCAGGATTTAGTGTGGGCGAAAACAACGAAAAGAGTCGGGTAGCAGCCAAATTCTCCAAGCGAAGACGTAAAGGAGAAAGAAGAGCTGGTGTCATCCAAGCAGGACCACCGCCATTTTCGCGAACGAGCAGATGGACATGGATGCCGTTACTAGCAAGAGTATAAGATGCATCGCATCCGGATTTGTTAGCTCCGTAAACAACTACCCTGTTCAATTTACTCAAGAAGGGTGGAGTCAGGGTTGCGAGATTCTTGGTATGAAGAATTGGAGGTGTGAATTCTTCTTGTCCTTTGAAAAGAGGTATTCGTGGAGTCGATGTCAATCCAGTTGCAAGGACCAACTTTTTCGCCCTCAAAATCCCATGTTCTCCTTGGCAGAAAAAAACAACTATCCATCCTTCATCCCCAATGGATTCGATACTCATGACTTTTGTATCTAGCCGCATAAAACGCACTAGATCCTTTTTTTCGGCGTATGCTTGGAGGTAATCGTGCACGATGGACCCGGGTATATGTCCTGTTCCTTCCATCCCAAGCTTCTTTGCGTCCATTTCAAAATCGGGGAACTCATAGGTTCCAAGTCGATTGTTGGTGTATAAATCCTTGTATAGACGTTCTGAAGCCCAGACTCCTCCGAGTGAAAGTGCGGAGTCGAGGATGAGGAAAGGAGAGGTGGGGTGCAGGGTATGGTATGTTGAGGCGACGGAGAGGCCATGGGGTCCTTTTCGTTTTTTAGTTTGAGAGGTCAGAGAGAGAAGTGAACGTACCTGCGCCGACGATCAAGAGATCAACCTTTTCCGTGGAGTATTCGTCTGCCATTGTGGTCTGATCGAAGATTTTGATTTACGATAAGAATTTTGCCGAGGTGTTAGCAGATTATTCTCGTTCTCTTTACATCCAGACAACGGGATGCCAATTTGAAGATGTGTAGATAATTACCACGATACTCTCTGGCAGGTTGATATTGTAGGTGAGATGAAAGACTTTTCAAGGGGAAGGAGAGGTAGGTCACAAGTCCAGTTCTTGTGTAAGGTAGTGCCACATGAACTTGCCATGGTTCTTCCAATCCCGTGGTGTCTTGTACTCGATAAAAATGTATTTACGAGTAACACCATGCACTAAGAAATTTACCAAAAGCATCAAAAATCGTCAAAGAAATGCGATTCAAGATCCCAAAGTCATGAGTGACACAAACTGCGTTTAATTTTCAGAGAGTAAACTAAAAATAATGATACGAAACCTTTCTCATAAAGAAAGAAGACCACAGTTCTCCATCGAGGCAGATCTATGCGTCGTAATACTTTTTCTCCCTATGAAAATTTTTCGTTATACAGTTGAAAAAACGTTAGATTCTTACCATTAGTTTGTTTATGTTCGCTTTACCTAATTCTTTAGAAACATTCTCATCTTGAAACAGGCTTTAGAATTGGTGTTAACGACTTAAACCACAACCCCTTTTTGTCGAGGGGTATTTCCCTATATATACGGAGAAACATCAAAATGACGAAGTTGCCGAGATATTCCCTTTTACATCTAATCAACATCTATGTTCTGAATTCACAGCAAAATGGTCAAACCCCACTCATAACGACATTAACATGATTAATCTGAACATTAACCTGTACAAGCTCAACTGCTCCGTCACCTCTTCGTTTCCGGGTCAAGATTAGCGTCATTGCTGCGATTCCTACACCAATAATACCTACCAATAACGAGGGAAGTGCAACTGCAAGACTGGATTTCCCATCTGCGGTGAGCTTTTGCTCATCGTTTCGGGGATTCAAAGTAATTATGTCGCCACTCTCCCACAGATCTTCTGAATCCTTTCTCCATCTGCGAAGTAGAGCCCAAATATGACGGAAAACGCTGGGTATTGTGGACAGTTTACTGTGTGATAGAAAGAAGATTCCCACGCCTGCGATATCATAATCACTGTCTCTTAAGCGTTCTAGAATAAATTCTTTAGTGAGTTGCAGTCAAGACTGAACAAGAAATATGACTGACCTTTGGATGAAAAGTATAGGGGATTTTCAGGGATCAACGCTGCAGCGCCTAAGCGTTCAGATCTCCCGGGGCCGTCTATGGCATGAAAATATGAGGGTGAAGTGGATGTAAGGTATGGAAGCGGAGTTTTGCCACTGGGTAAGTGTAGATAAGACCGCCTGTCCCCGACGCGTTCCCTTGTTCGATATTTGGCAGAGCCTTTGGGGCATTCTCTTGATATCGTGGATCGACCTGGAACGATGAGCCATTGAAGAAGACGCTCGGCGCCTTCGTGGCATTCTCATTAGCCAGCTCGTAGGTGAGATATGTCATACCCTCATTAAGCTCAAGAGTCCCTCGATCATACTCTAGCGCGTCGTAATTTATTCCGCTGACATAAAGATCGCTCATGTCCCTCACAAAACTGCTTATCTTTGATCTCCCCGCCCTCGAACCCAACCATATTGCAAATATCACGACAATTAAATACCAAAGACACGCAGCACCTTTCCTCGGACCAACATTCGTGAAGCTTCGCTTCCCGGCTGGTGGTCTCATATCGCTTTCCAGCTCTCCCATGATTTACAGATCTTTTGCGGGCCATATCAAGTGTCGGGGAGATCATTTTCTCAATAAATTGAAGCGTCGAGGTTTTATATATGACAACGCACCACGAGGCTGAAGACGGTCTGTCACACCGCCAGCGATTTGGTGGCGTACGTCTGAAACCTTGGGTCGGAAACTTCCAGTCTGAGACCAATTAGATACAATTATTCTGAATCACTTGGCAAGCCTTTCAGCTTTCAATGTTCATGGATGCGTTGTGAGTTTGCTGGGAGAATTATTTACGGTAGGGTAAGGAGATGTCTTCCTCAAAAAGGTATATTTGCTCGGTTTGTTCGAGTAAGTGTACCTTAATGCGTCCTTCATGATAATTATTCAACTCCATAGCTTAAGGACAGAGCGCTCGAACGAGGTTCTTTTTTAAATTTAATGGATTTGGAGTTATTCTCATCAGGCTTGCGCGGCAGCGGTGACATAATCTCATAAATATTTACACAACTGAAACAATATATACACTCATCAAACTCAACCCCAGCACGACTTTTGATCCACCACCCTCATCCATTCATCCATCAAATATAAGGCAACATCAAAGGCAACGTACTAGTATACCCGCTTCCACTCGGAGGCTCCATACTGTAAATATACGTCCCCCACCATGGTCCACCACCCCACCAAAGCGCACCCATCCAAACATCCGTATTGCTGCCCATATAAGACAGTAAATCCTTAACAGCATTCTGGCACTGGGTGTTTGCTCCACCGGCGAACTCTCCGAGGATACCCTTCTTCTTGTTGGTCTTGAGCCAGGCGGTAGCGGCCTTTAGACGCTCGGAGCCGATGGTTGAGGAGACGCAGTTGGCGGAGGTGCCGGAGCCGTCGGTGTCGAGGTATTGGTGCATTTCGTAGACGATTTTGTCAGAGGGGTCGGTGAGGGAGAGGAGGTCGGCGCCGTTGCCGGAGGAGACCCTGGGGTTGTTAGTGGAATTTGGGAGAGAGGATGAGGGTATTTACCATGTCCAGGCACCGGAGTAAGATGTCCCTTCGACGAAGATGTATTGACTGGTGGCGCCGGAACTCCTGACACCGTCGATACATGCTTGCATCAATTGCTTGACGCTCGCAGAACCCATGTCATGGGGTTCGTTGTTGCAGTCAAAGATGATTTTGTCGTTGTTGACGAACAATGTAGCAACCGTCTTCCACCATGCCTGGAAGCCAGAGTAATCGGTGATGATGTTGTTGTAGTAGCGACCAAAGTTGTGAGGGTCGAGAATGGCGTAAGCACCTTTCGAGGTGATGTAGTTCAGGTACTGAACCATAGGATCACGGTATGTGGCGTTCATAGAACCGGTCATCTTGGTAGGTATTAACCTTTCCATCATGATTGGGACACCTGAGATCTAACATTAGAACTTGGTCCATCTATATATGGGGACTTACTCACGGAATGCGTTCATTCCCTTGCCCACAAGTGTATCAACGGTTGAACTGTAGATCGTGAGTGCTATGAAAACGGACATTGACCTTTACGTACGTTGGAGGCCATGTGTAGTCCTTATTCAATTGACCAGGAAGGGCGGCATTTCCAAACTCAGCGCCTGATTCATTTACACCGAACCATTGAAACTTTTTGGCTCTCTTCTTTTCACTTGCTGATGGTGCAGCAACGGCAAGGGCTGCCGTGCTAGCAACAAGGAGGAAGTTACAGAAATGCATATCTGCGACTTGAAATCAAAAGATATGAAGATAAAGAGAAAAGAAAGAATCTAGTGACATTGGGAGGAGTGTATATATATGTTCGAAAAAATGCGGAAGGCCAATGAAATGCAATTTCAGGATATTAAGGAAGCACGCATATAGTTCCCGGCAAGTGAAGCTAACATTGGGATTAAGCATCAACTAGATGAGAAGTGGATAGAATTCATGCCTATCCACGGGTCTTCTGATCGGATGTCGTGGCCCACAAACAAGGGGAATGCGGCTACTTGGAGAAAGTGTGGGGAAGAGACAGGGGAAGCGAGATATAATCCCAGTGTGACCGATCTTATACTTTGAAACTTGAAACATCCACAGCATTGTTTTCCGACTGCAAGTTTCCATCACCTAGCGGAATCAAGGTGCCCGGATCTGCATCAACCCCTCTCATTTAACAAACTCCACTTGGAAAGTCAATGAGTGTGATTCCAGCAATCAGTTGGGTTGGAAATAGTCATAAGGCCTTGAAGGAAATACAAGCTCAGTGGTAGCCCCGGTAGTTACTCCCGAAGAAGCTTGTACAACAGTTTTTCCGGATCCATGGTTTATTCTTCTCACAGACATCGAAAGCGTGATGCGGAAGGTCTCCCTCCGCAGCAAAATTGAACGATGTCATCAGACCATAAGCTTCCTATAGGGCATGGAAAATGATTTTAATTGATTTGGAGAAGAAAAGGGTCCGAATAAACGGCAGTACGGCCCTCGGATGCTGAAGCTGATCATCCTTTGATTGATATATACAATATATTATTTGCTCAAAGAAAATGCACTCACGTGTACGGCCAAGAAACTGGAGTTCGAATTTGCTTCACACTTCCTAATGAGATAATAGAGGGCTAGTAACGATGGACTGTGCTACGGTCGAAAGCTACTTCGCTTGAATATGGACATAGGTTGTTTCTCTTGATTGAGTCTCGATAGGGCTGCGAAATCCTGGAGAGTCCAGCGGCAAAGTGTTCGCTTTGCTATACATGGCATATTGCCCAGCGAACGAGTCCAAGATGATGCCAATTCGAATAAGGAATAGAAACAAATCAGTAGTCGAAGGAAGTCGAATGAACCTGGTGATATTTGCTGATGATGGAAAGGGGTAGGACTGATTCGAAGAGAACTACAGTTGCAGCCGTGAGCGCGCTAGAATCGATACAAAGCTGACGTCCTAACTCAAAGGGTCAATGAAGAATTGTTGATCAGACGTGCGTGGCGAGGTGGAATTTCGAATCCAGCTGGTAAGAAGCTCGATGCTGTTGTCCGATCGACAAACGTCAGGGGGGAAAATCTCAAAGAGAAAGGCATATGGAATCACGTGGGAGGGGCTTGTAGATCTCCCGGCCGAAGAATATCCGGAACATGGGGTAGTTCTAGATGCTCGAGCTCGTCTGACTGCGACCGTTCCTGACCTCAACGTCACAATCACCAAATCGCTCATTGACAAGCCCACCCCATGTTGCTGAATGGTCTCTGGTCATTCAACACTGCTTCGCCGTCTTGGTGAAGACGCAGCTTTCTAATATTCTATAATCTTCGCTTCCAGCATTAAAGCAGCTATGGCGTTCGCAGGCATTGACATTGACAAGCCGGGCAAATATCCCATTGTTCTCAGTGATGCCTTATTGGGAAAGACAACGAAAGAAGTCTACACTGGAATGCGATGTAAGCAAATGGCACATGAACGAGCTCTTCGTCGTACTAATTGGCCTTAGACAACCACAAACCCGACACTTCTGCCGATTCATCTAGTTCCACGCACCTCAAGCCTTCCGATTCCGGTTCCAATACCTTCGATCTTTCCTACAAGGATAATAAAGACAAGTACTCTTACCAAGGTGTACGAGTATCTGGTGACGGGAAATATGTCTTGATCTACGATCCACAGCATAAGCACTTTGTGCTGCATCGTATCGATTCGACCTTTGACATGAACCTGGTTTCAGCCCCGTGGGATCAAGATGCATCTTCTCTGAAAGACCAGTATACGCAGATAAGCACTCAGCAAACAATCAATACTACCGCAGCTCAGCCGCCTAAACGAAAGCCCTCCAAAGCGAAAGCGACCACGACCAAGGCGGAACCTGCAAAACCACGGAAGAAGGTCGAAAAGGTCACAAAACCAAAACCTCCTCCACGAGCGCCTACACCTGATGAGGAAGAGGAGGAATCCGATGCTGGACTGGACATAGAGGATCCAGATGGCGGCGCACCTGTCTCATATCAATATCACCCCTCTCCGACATTCCAAAGACAAGATAGCGAAGATGCCAGTGAAGAGGACAGCGACGCGGAGGGAGAGGAGTATGAGGATGAGCGGAACAAAGATGTTGATGATTTGAAACTACCAAGTCCGGCGAATAATACTGGAGGTGTAAGTGAGGAGGATGATATGGAGTTAGACCTCGAAGCGGAGCTTGAACAGGCATTCGCAGGGGATGCTGATGACAGTAGTGAGAGTGAAGAGGAGTGATTTTGGAAAAGTCAGGAAAAATTTACTTGTTACTGGTGTTCTTGGGAGTTAGGTATGGGATTTTAGAGGAACTCATGGAATTATAGACTTTGTATGGGGATGCTTTAAGGGGATGGAGGATTTTCTTCCCGAGGCGCACAGGTTGAAAGGTACAAATAGGGACATTTGTTGGATGCTCGGAAAATTTATAATTTATCAACTCATTCTGATTTCCTTTTGCCGTTTGTTGAGCTATTTAAAGATGATGATGCTCCTCTAGTAGATCAGGAATTACGTCGAGGTAAGTTGAGACAACACAACGTTGTTTATATATTTACCAGGCTGCTTAGCGCCTTGAACTATTCAATCATTACATCGAATTAACATGTCGAATTCTATGTAAGAGACCACCCAGCTATCAAACCTGAATACATTTTCCGACCCCGGATCCGGCATCGCATTTTCCAGCCAACACGTGATCCTCATCATGCCGCACATAACCGAGGCATGAACTCTTCGGCTTGAGGGCCAAGAACTCATACACCGAACAGTCCTTATAACAACATTGGGATAGTTGATTTGCTGAGCTTCAATCCGGTGGAAAAGTTCTGCAATTGAATTCTCAATCCCTCAATCTCCTCTCTTCCATATACAATGTCGGCGATCAATCGAAGTATACGCACAGTAGCAAGCAAGAACCTACGAGTGCCTTTCCCCGCCAGTAATCTCCAATCGCGAGCTCTGCAAACTGCCCCTCTTAGATCACTTTCCTCCACATCCCGATCCTCACCACGCACAACACAGATAGCTTCTCTAAAGCAATTCTCTACAATGTCTCCTCTACAGTCCGGAGCTCCTCCACCACCTCAATCCAGAGAATACGACCCTGAGATTAAGGATATCGCAAGCTATGTCCACAACACACCGATAAACTCGGATCTCGCAGTGAGTACACTCCCACCCCCCCAAAAAGCAGTCACTGATCAAGATACAGTTCGACACCGCTCGTTTCGTGCTTCTAGATACCCTCGGATGTGGTCTTGAAGGTCTGCGATTTAAGGAATGCACAAAACTCCTCGGCCCAATCGTCGAGGGAACTATTGTGCCCAACGGTACTAAAGTCCCCGGCACACCATTCCAACTCGATCCAGTTAATGGAGCTTTCAATATTGGTGCTATGATCAGATGGCTGGATTACAATGACTGCTGGCTGGCCGCAGAATGGGGTCACCCCTCAGATAACTTGGGTGCTATCTTGGCTGTTGCGGACTGGATTTCGCGGACAAACAGAGCTGGTGGAAATTTGGGCAATGGAAAGGTCATTACCATCAAGGAGGTTCTGGAAGCTATGATTAAGGCACACGAGATTCAGGGATGCTTGGCACTTTTGAACTCATACAACAAGGTCGGTTTGGATCACGTTGTGTTGGTCAAGGTTGCCAGCGCCGCTGTGGTCTCTAAGATGTTGGGACTGTCAGAGAAGCAGACTGCAGATGCTGTTTCGCAGGCGTGGGTTGATGGTCAGAGTTTGAGAACATACAGACACTCCCCAAACACCATGTCAAGAAAATCATGGGCAGCTGGTGATGCTTGTCAGCGTGCTGTCAATTTGGTCTTGAAGGTCATGAAGGGAGAGCCAGGTGTTCCAACCGTTCTCTCTGCACCTGTTTGGGGATTCTACGATGTCCTATTCAAGGGAAACAAGTTTGAGTTCCAAAGACCTTATGGAAGCTACGTTATGGAGAATGTTCTCTTCAAGGTGTCATATCCAGGTTGGTTTACCCCACAACTACACAGTTCCTGAAGCTAACGTGAATCCAGCCGAATTCCACTCCCAAACTGCCATTGAAGCCGCGAAGAACATCCACAAGCGATTGGCGGATGAGGGCAAGTCTGCCAAAGACATCAAGGATATCACATGCCGAACTCACGAGGCCTGTATCCGAATTATCGACAAACAATTCAAGCCAATGGACAACTTTGCCGACCGTGACCACTGCATTCAATATATGGCCGCTGTCATGCTTGTATTTGGTCGTCTTGAGGCAACTGATTACACTGATGGCGGAGAAGCCGCTACTTCCCCACTTGTTGAGTCGCTCCGCCAGAAGATCAAGTGTGTTGAAGACCCTCAATTCACTGAGGACTACCACAACCCAGATATGCGTACCATTCCTAATGCATTGACCGTCACACTCAATGATGGTACCGTTATGGAAGAGGTTGTTGTTAACGCTCCTCTCGGTCACGGACTCCGAAGAGAGGAGGCCAAGCCAGAAATTCTGTCCAAATACAAGAGACATCTTGGCCCACATTTCAGCGAAGCGAAGGTTAAGGAGTTGGTTGATTTGGGCAATGATGGCAAGAAGTTGGAGGGTATGGCAGTGGATGAGTATGTTGACATGTACGTTGTCGAGGACAGCAAGTTCGTTTAGATGGGTTCGCACTCTGTAGATGGTCCAATAGCGAGATATGAAGAAATAAGATAAATTTAATCTCATATCTAGACGAAATCTAATCTTTTAGTGGTTGCGTTAATATCACGTTGCATACAAGTTAGTTGTGCGGCTGTAGCTTGGTGGGGGTGCGCCTGACAAATCCAAATCTTGACCGTAAGTTCCACCCGAAAAGATTCCCTCGCCGCCATAATCTTCAATCCCATCTACAAGCTGATATTTTCTTTATTAGGATACGGATTATCTTCGAGGACTTACTAGCCAAACTCTTGAGATGGCTCGCCAATTCCAATTCGTCACTGTGCCGGATCCATTGAAACCGGCGTCCTTCGGGGCTCGCAAATCAAATCAATCACATGTCATGCGTCAAGCGCATGCTAAGAAAAGGCGCCTCCAGATACAAAAATATCAAAATGAACCGCTCGTCGGTGCGGTGAAGCAGGGTCCCACTATCTACGATGCTGTTCTGTGGAGCCCTCTGAGCCAAGGAATGACCAATGGCAAAGACCCATTTTCGTCCATGGCAAGACCGCTAATGTCTGAAGAATATTTTTTGCTTGATCATTGTATGTATATAGATTCTGATACTGGTTGTTGTCCAACTATATGCCCCTTTCTTGTGGCGTGGTCTACTAATCCGTCTTCATCCCCGTGTCTCTTCCGTTCCGATGTTTCTAATTCTATCACAAGATATCAAAGTCGTCGTACCGTTTTCAATTGGTCACTGCAGTTTATTCGACTATCCAGGAGACCATCAGGCACAAATGCTTCGGGATTGGGTGGGTCTCGCCATCGCTGACGATACTCTCATGGTCGTGGCTGTTCTCCTCAGCTCATGTCGGTACATTCTACAAGACCAACCTGACCATCCAGTCTTCACTCGTATGGCCTTGCAGTATAAGCAGATATGCCTCCGTACACTGCTCTATCAGATTAGGGCTGAATCGTCTTCGATTAACGCCATGACGGTTGCTAAGGTGGTGGCTCTTGCTATAGATGAGGTGCGTTTGTTATAGCTCGTCTGTGCTTTGATTTTCTATGAGTATGGTACCGATGAAATGTCTTTTAGGTACAATCTGGCGAACTTGGTATAGCTAGAAAGCATCTACAAGGAGCGTTTGCTATGATTCACTTCGCTGGTGGTCCAATACCGCTTCGTCTTACAGGATTACTTGAGCGAATGTATAACAGGTTCATAGCGTTACTCAGTATCGATGCTTTGTAAACTTCTGAACCTTACAGCGGCCCCACGACAGGGGAAGGATCGCTCTGACATCGAGGTCAATTCGTTGTCGACTACATTTCCTCGCTCACATTGGAACATTTCGCCAAGGAATAGTACTTCCTGTTCGGGTGAGGGGTGAGCATATGTAGTTGCCAAGACCTAGCACTTCCTATTTGGGCGACATGTAGGTATAGCAAAGACTTCTCGCTCTCACACTGGCTAATAATGTTATGATTTGACTGTTGATAGATTTGTCAGGAATGGCTTCTGGCCTGACTTTATCAACAGTATTCGGGGAATTTCCGTCCCCGAAAGGCCACTAAACATAGGTATAAATGGCCTCAATTTTACCATTGTACATCAGAAAAAGAGTCACCTATCCTCGAATAAGAGTCGTCGCATATCACGACGACCGACATCGATCCTGTTACTCATCATGTCTTCTTTACCAACAAGTATCCCCGTAGGCTCATGGGTTCTCGTCACGGGTGCCAGTGGCTTCCTCGCTTCTCACATCATTTTGCAATTCCTAGACCGAGGCTTCCGCGTCCGAGGCACAGTTCGAGATGTCCAACAGTGTCAATGGCTTCTTGAAGGTCGCTTCAAGAAATACGCCGAAAACGGCGTCCTCGAGCTTGTTGCCGTCCCCGATTTCAGCATTGACGGCGCCTACGACCAAGCTATCAAGGGCGTTGCAGCTATCCTGCACACTGCCTACGTTACCAGCATCGTGCCAGACCCGAGCGAAGTAATCACCCCGATGGTAGCTAGCGTTTGTTCCATTATACACTCCGCTATCAAAGAATCCTCCGTCAAACAGATCGTATTTACCAGCAGTGCCATGGCCACCACTCCGCTCACACAGGATATCGACAACGGAACTGTGACTCGAGACTCTTGGAACGATGCAGTTCTCGAGGCTGCTTGGGCACCCCCGCCGTATGGCATGGCTCATGCCATGGCGAATTATCCTGCTAGCAAAGTCGCTGCCGAGAAGGAAGTTTGGAGACTAGTCGGGGAGAAACAATTGCCTTTTACTGTCAACGTGGTATCACCTGCTGGGTTGATAGGGGAGCCGTTGAACAGTAAACATATTGGGGGACAAGCCAACTGGATTGTGCATGTTTATAGAGGGAATAAGGGGGTGATGGATATGATGCAAGCTTGTAAGCACCTCCTCGATATCTGCACTTCTGAAATGCCTGTTTAACTTATTTCTATGTAGCATTCTACGCGGACGTCAAAGACGTAGCATTAATCCACATCGCCGCCATCCTGGATCCTGATATCAAGAATGCACGTCTGCAGAGTTGGGGCCACAAAGTGCACTGGAACGATGTCCTGGCTATTCTGCGCAAATTTCGTCCTCAGAAGAAGTTCGTGGACGATTATCCGGAGTCTTATCATTTGAGAGTGGAGGTTGATCAGTCCGAGTCGTTGAAGCTGTTGAAGACATGGGGTGAGAGGGATGGGTGGACGGCTTTGGAGAATGCGGTGGTTGAGAATGTTGATAATGCGTTTTTGAGTGATTAGTCGGGTTGTAACGGGGGAGGAAGGTAGTGGGTCATTGGCGATGATGAGAGCTATATTGCGATTTATTGCACTTCTCGAATCAAATACAAATCACGTGTCGGCAACTCACTACCGCGTAGGATAATTTCCTGATGCAAAAACTAGCAAGAGACAGAATTCAGGAGATTATATAGAGAACAATGTAAAAGAACAATTGATTTATGTCACCGCTTTGGACCTAAAAGCGAAAGTTCATATATCATTACGAGCTCATGCGCACGTGATAATGCCGCCCCACATTTGGTCATTTGAAAATATATTCATCGTTCTGACCTCGCGACACCAGCTTCCATCATTATGCGTCAAACTTTTGTGATGCTGCTTCAGCGCAAAGCCATGAAGCGTTATGAAGTTGAATCTATGTCCGATAAGGGGGCGTGAGAAAGTCAGTGAGTGGATTGGAAACGCGATTTTTGAGTAAGTGCCGCCGCAATCTTTTCTTGGGGTTTGTTGAAAGAGTTGCTGACTTGATGTAGAAGAAATGTGTTGCAGCACTGGTCGCAACTCACATAATTAATGTACCTGAATCAAGCCTGCCACGGACAATTTTCTGGAAATTCACTTTGTTACAGACTTTCAAGTCCGTTGCGAGCTTTCCATATTTGATGTGTTGATCTCAGCTATGGAGATGTCGAGTTCGTGACCGAAATCGTCGCTAGAATTACGAGACAAACACTCTCAAAGGACGCACAACACAACACACCAGCCGCTCATCGTGTCTCCTAACATTAGGTGGCTTACAGTCTTGATTCATATTCTGGAAAATGAAACTGCTCCAGAGCCATATATCTTCATTGGCTACAGCTTTGCTGGCGCGATGAAGCTGGCTCAAGTTTGCTATCCCTGGAAAGGTGTTCACTAATCTTTATGTAAGTTCACCAGGGCTCAGAATTGTTGATATTTCAAATGACTAAGACTCTAGCTAACTACTGCTGTTACTACTCCAAGGGTTGGGACGTAATGCTTCATGGTTATTTGGACCATTATGTAGAAGTGGCGTATCATCATCCTTTTCCAGAAACTGAGACCAGATTGACAAGTATGTTCTGAGGGAAATGTCGTGCAAACTCTCAGTTTCGTTGGCTTGAACCTGCACATGAACTTCGCCGCAGAAACGTCAACTGGAGACGAATTTTCCTCGCCCTTCCATTTTATCTTACATATGGAATAGCACCCTGGCTACAGCATCATAGATGCTTCTCCGACTGTAGCCCAATAGCAACCTTCTCAGATCCCGGTGATTGCTACAGGTACGCCTTTCCAAGAGATGTTTGTTCAAGCATTGGCCATACACAGTGGCCTGGCTGATATAAAACGTCCTGGGATACTGTATTTCGATGTTGCATAGCGTTCCGCAGCTTCCGCAGAGAGGCTCAGCTCAAACCAAGAGAAAGTTATCTTATTTTTCATGGATGCAAGAGCGCCTTCCCACCCATAACTGGAAAAATCCTTTGGACGTCATTGTTAACACTTTAATCTCGGCAGTAAGAATTCTGTGAGTGGCCTAGTGGTCATTCCAAATATGAGGGTGTGATGCTGACCCACTTTGCCGCATTCAAACCTACAGTTGCTGCAAGTTGCAGACTTGACGAACCTGCATTTCCACATGTAAACCACGTTCAAGCCTCGTGCTCGGTAAATTGGGTTTGCAAGTCTGACTTCTAGCATTGCTTGTCTGATCCTTCTAATGCTATCGGGGAATACGCCATATCAATTCCACACACCCTCTCTTGTGGAACCATCTCGCTGTTTTCGAGCAGCTCAAGCAGAGTTGCCTAACGTCTCGAATTGCGCTGGGCACAGTAAGAATCACACGCTGAGAAGTATGCGAGCAGGTAGCAGTGAGTCCAACAGATATGTTGGCTTTCTGTGTATGGTCAGCTTACGTTGGTTAGTTGCTGAAGAAAGTTACGCCTCTTAACAATTCGATGGAGGATTTAGCCGGAAGTGTTTATCAAACGATTGCAAACATGCTTGCCCACCAATAAAACTTTCGCGCTCTTTGTCAAGCGACTCGAATATTTCCACCTTCCACTTCTGTCGACATCTGGCTTTGAAGGTAACGTCGCAAATAATCGCCTAAATAGTTTGAGCGCGCGAAGCGTTTGTTTCGTACTTTCAGCTGGTACACAGCAGTGTTATTACTTTGACGCCGCAACATCACGTATAAAAATTACTCATCTGTCGTCGACGTTTACGAGCCTGTATGGGTATCCCTGGATAAGTCGGATTCGGAAGAGCCCCTCCGGACAGCTCTTGTAATAACTTTATCCACTCGTACTTATTGTCAGCTTCGTCAGCAAACTTTCTGCGCCGCAAACCAACGATGCGCCCTATGATATGTGGATATCATCATTTACCTCCTGCCTTTTCGAGCTTTCTTCGAACCGTCCGTTGTTCGATCTTCCATCCAAATATACGACATTCCTTGCATGTGAGGGCACATGGCTTTAACGCCCATGAACAGGGTGTCATTGACAATTACTCTGCTTGGCTACAATCAACAATTTCTATTCGCTTAAGTCGCCCATACTCTCTCCACCAAATCGCCTTATTGAAAGTAAAGGATCAATTACCGGGCTCTGCCATATGATGCACGTGGCCTTGCTGCAAGGCCGTTGCTCCTGCATATCTTCAATGTCGCTGCATGAATTATACGCTCGTTGGTTCGTCAGGTTTGCGACGAGTTTCTCACGAGAGTCAGCATTTCTAACAATGTTTGTTCCAACAGATACGACGGTGATGTTGGTTTGATACTCTGAAAATCGAAAGATCCCATCACGAAGTTCTTCGCGTGCTCATATTAGTGGAATAACCTTTATTGCTTTGCCGCCGGTGCCCGTGCCACGAATATATGTCCGCTGATCCCAGGCTTTAGCGTCATTCTCGAAATGCAACGGATCACCCCAGCCAGCCATCACCCCTCACTATTGCGAATCTAACCTCCAAGGATTTTAGCTTCGGACCGAGTTACCTTTTGACGTTACCAACTTCGCTATGAAGCCTTTCGAAGAGATGCTTGCCATGGACTCCACCACGCAGTTGCAATTATTTGCCCCCCTTTTCCAACCCCAGACGAGTAGGGGAAGACTCAGACCATATCCTTTCCCCAGGATGGATTTAGTTCATTTGTTCTGGGCAGGTACGCTCTTTTTATTTCGTGGCAGCAAATTGAAATCTGGGGCTCCCGCGCTCACGATACACGAAGAACAGCCGACGCCATAGGAAAAGACGGTCAACAACATGGACTTTTCGGCATGTGCAGACGATTCATCTTTCGGAACGGCAGTTCGGGGCTGCCGGGACAATTTTGACTTCACACTTCGGTTTGAGAGGATCTTCTTTGGACTTGTTCCGGCTGCAGTCTTTATTGCCCTCGGGTTGACCAGAGGACTTGTTCTTGCTGGAAGGCCGAAAGTAGTGACTCTAGGCGGCTCGGTTCTGAAAATTGTAAAGTTGGTATGAATTTCTCCGAATTGAGATCATTTCCTCCCTGTGATTATCTCTTACTGAAGCTTGCATTATGTAGGCCGCAACTATTTTGTACGGAGCACTTTGCCTCACACTTCTTGTCTTCAGTACGAAATCGAATCAGTCAAAAGCTTTGTTTGCTTCTTCCACCTCGCTGGGATTCATTTCCTCGCTTTGTATTATATTTGTCTCATTTCTGGAGCATCCGCGTTCTCCTCGACCATCTATCTTACTAAGCGGTTATTTGCTACTTACTATTCTATTTGACATTGCTCAAACTCGGACATTATGGCTTGCCTCGGTCACACCCGAAGAGTCCACTTTCTCTCGAGTTGTTACCGCTGCTGTTGTGGTGAAAGCGGCCGTTCTTGTTCTCGAATGCCAGCACAAAACCAAATGGATAAATTGGGATCCCAAGCAACATAGTCCTGAGGAAACAACTGGCCTCTTTGGTTTGGCAACTCTTGGATGGTTGCAAAGACTTTTTAGGAGCGGGTATAGCAAAGTTTTAATCCTGGAAGATCTCTACCCACTCGATGGAAGAATCATTACAGAGAGATTGCAATTTGAACTTTTGGAGAGACTTGAAGCTACCAAGTCAAAGGGCCAGAGATATGGGCTGGGCTTGACGAAAGCTCTGGCGAGGACCTTGTCATTTGCCCTTTTGCTACCCATGATTCCACGACTCGGTCTCACAGCTTTTCGCTTCTGTCAACCATTTCTCATTCGAAGACTTTTGAAGCTGCTTCAAAAGCCGGAAGACCATGATGCGAGAAACAGCGGTTACGGTTTAATTGGAGCTACTATAATTATCTACACGGGCATGGCTTCTTCGACTGCCTTGTATTGGTATCTTCACGAGCGCGCTCTATGCATGACTCGAGGGTCTCTGGTTGGTGCAGTATACAAGAAGACCACCAAAACAAGACTCTCCGTTTCAGGGGAATCCGCTGCTATCACCTTGATGAGTGCCGACGTCGAACGCATCAGACTTGGCTTTTTGAACTTGCATGAGTTCTGGGCAAATACTGTTGAAGTAGCAATAGCCACATGGCTACTTGAGCGCCAACTCGGGTTGGCATTTCTCGCTCCTCTCATCGTGGTTATTGTCTGCATCAGTTTGGCTTCGTTTGCCAATCGATGGACCGGCATTCGCCAAAGAGCTTGGATGGATAGAATTCAAAGCCGAGTTGGGCTCACAGCAAATGTCATATCGCACATGAAACATTTGAGAATCTCTGGACTTGCCGCTCCTGTCGAGAGCTTAATTCAGAAGATGCGTGTGGATGAGCTCAAAAGTGCTGCGAAGTTTCGAACCATTTACATCATTGTTGTAACGCTCGGGTATCTTCCCATGGCTTTGTCGACTGTCATGACATTTGCAGTTACATCGGAAGGACTCGATGTCTCGTCAATCTTCACATCAGTTTCTTACATTCTTTTGCTGGCTGATCCTCTAAGTTATCTCTTCCAAAACACGCCAAATCTTCTAGCGGCATTTGCCTGTCTTCACAGGATTCAAACCTTCTTGGAGCAACCTCAGAGAGTCGACTTCCGCATGGCATACTCTCAGGACTCGGAGACGGGATCCGAAACCGGGAGCTCAGCGTATGCTGATTCGGAACATGATACAAAATCGGCAATAAGCATCACGGGAGGCAACTTTGGCTGGGAAACCAACAAGATCGCGCTCAAGGACATCAATTTGACCATCCCTTCATCGCGGCTGACGATGGTTGTCGGACCGATCGCATCGGGGAAGTCTACTTTATGTACAGTTCTGCTCGGCGAGATTCCTGTCTCCCGTGGGCACGTTTCTCTAAGCTCGAATTTCATGTCAAGGAAAGTGGGTTACTGTGGTCAAACACCATATTTATCCAATGCCTCCATCAAAGAGAATATCATTGGATTTTCTCCTTTCAACCAAGCCCGATATGATGAAGCGGTGAAAGCTTCCATGTTGGAGCAAGATCTTTCAATCCTTCCAAAGGGTGACGACACTAGTGTTGGCAGTAGTGGAATATCATTGAGCGGGGGTCAAAAGCAGCGTGTTTCGATCGCGAGAGCACTGTACCTTGACACAAATTTCTTCATCTTTGACGATATTCTTAGCGGACTAGACGCGGACACCGAAGCACAAGTCTTTGAACGCGTTTTTGGACCTAACGGCATATTGCGACATCGAAATGCGACTGTGGTGTTATGTACTCACAGCATTCGACACTTACCTGCAGCAGATCATGTCATCGCATTGGGAGAACATGGAACTATCGTCGAGCAGGGAAGCTTCTCTGATCTCGCTGCAAACGAAAACTATATCCAAGGTCTCGACATCAAGCCACTTGAGGCAGAAAAGAGGGATTCTACTCAGATTACCGATACCAAAGTGGCTATTTCAGCGTCAACGGTTGTTGCGACACCAAAGAAGGTCGCCGCAGGATTCAGTCATATGGATGAAAGGAGTCGATTGGTCGGAGTCTCCAACATACACAGACATTACATCGCCAGTCTTGGCAAAACCTCAGTCCTAGCCTTCACGATCTTTGGCGTCGGATGGGGATTCTTCTACAACTTTGCCAACATATGGCTTACTTTCTGGGCGAAAGACGTCGCTTCGGGAACATCTTCACGATCGAACTCTTTTTACATCGGAATCTACGCTCTCTTTCAGGTTGCATATGTCGCATCCATGTTCTTTTGTTTCCTTATATGCTTCAGGCTCATGATCAAGGTTTCTGGATCGAAACTTCATAAAGATGCACTGAAGACTATGATCAATGCGCCTCTGAGGTTCTTTGCGACAACAGATACGGGGTTGATCATTAATTTGTTTTCTCAGGATATGACACTGATTGACAACGAACTTCCACTTGCGATCACGAATCTCGCATTGGATGTATGCAATGCTATCGGAATGGCTGCGGTCATCGCAACTTCTTCGCCTTATCTTGCAATCGCGTACCCATTTATGCTGGTTATTTTGTACTGGGTACAAAAGTTCTACCTTCGCACGTCGCGACAACTCCGACTTTTGGATCTCGAGGCAAAAAGTCCTCTTTAGTAAGCAATCTCTTTCCACAGACTTCTCTTTCAATACTAACAATTCCAGCTCCCATTTCCTTGATACCATCAATGGCGTTGCAACCTTCCGCGCATTCGGCTGGATTCAAGATGGTATTGATTTGAACCAGAGCCTCCTCTCCATCTCGCTAAAGCCAACATATCTTCTCGCCATGGTCCAACGTTGGCTAGGCTTCGCGCTTCAGATGATCGTCGCTGTTCTAGCAGTTACAGTCGTCACTCTTGCCACTCAATTGCGTTCTAGCACCGCTATGACTGGAGCTAGTTTGATTACACTCATGACATTAGGAAATATTCTCAATTATATCGTCCGATGGTATACTCAGATCGAGACTTCTATCGGCGCAGTAAGTCGTTTGAAGAGTTTCAGTGATCATGTCAAGTCGGAGAGCTTAGAAGTTGAAAATGTAATTCCACCGGCGGAATGGCCTATGCAAGGTGCGATTGAATTGAATGGTGTATCAGCTTCTTATGAGTAGGTCTTCCATCCCAGTGAAACTTCCCTGAATTTTCTAACGCCGTAATAGCGAGGAGGAGAAAGACGAAAACGATGGTAATGAAAATGAAATCAGCGAAAAGGGACCAAACTTAGCTCTCAACAACCTAAACCTAACCATCCAACCCGGCGAAAAGATTGCCATCTGCGGCCGCAGCGGAAGGTAACACCCCTTCTCCCCATAAACTCAACCAAGCTAATCCCCTCAGCGGTAAATCATCCACCATCCTCCTTCTCCTCCGTCTCCTCGACCCCTTATCCTTCACCTCCCAAAACATAACCATAGACTCGCTCCCTCTCCACAAAATTGACCGCTCAACCCTCCGTCAACGCATCATCGCCGTTCCCCAAGACCCCGTTTTTCTCCCTGACGGCACATCCATCATGGTGAATCTAGACCCGTATTCCGTGTCCTCGGCAGCAGAATGCGAAGATGTACTCTCTGTCGTTGGCTTGAGCGGACTCATCACCCTGCGTGGCGGGATTGGCGAGGCATTGACACCCGCGAGTCTAAGTCAAGGTCAAAAACAACTCTTCTCCCTCGCGCGCGCCATATTACGACGTCGAATCCGCTCTCGCGACCATGAAGCCACGTTCGGCACAATGACTACTTCCGAAAAACAATCCTTCTCCACCTCCAACACTTCCGGGGGTATACTTCTCCTCGACGAGGTTTCCTCCTCTGTAGACCGCGACACGGATCGTGCGATGCAGAAGATCATCATGGATGAGTTTAAGCATTATACTATTGTGATGGTGAGTCATCGGCTGGAGATGGTGATGGGGTTTGATCGCGTGGTTGTTATGGAACGGGGAAGTATTGTGGAGGTGGGCAAGCCTCTGGAGTTGAAGGGGGTTGTGGGGGGGAAGTTTGCTGGGTTGGTTGGTAGGGGAGGTGGGAAGTGAAAAGTACATTCGTTTTAGATGTTTCTTTGGTTTGTGTTATATATGTTTTTTATGCATGTGGTTTGATTGTTTGAGACACCTGCTATGTTATTAGAATCAAATGAGAGAACAAAATTTCCTTGTAACGTACCATTTCCCGACCTCTAGTTACCGTCTAAAATCATGTCACATTCTTAGACATTTATTAAAGAGAAAATACTCGTATTGAAGTCTCGGTACTTAGGAAATATATACTCTATCAATATAACACGGGGTGCCAAAGAGATCTATCTGTCCCTCACTGAAATATAGAACTAGAAAAGCGGACACGCTGAACAAATCACACCAAACGAAAACACCAAACTCGAAGAAATATACCAAAAGAAGCATCCTCCACTCCAGCAACCCCCAACACGCTCAACCCCCAACACCCTCACCACCTACCCCCAAAGCTCCTCCACCCTCCCCACCCCTCCCCCAACCAACCTCCCAAAAACCCTAACCACATCCCCCAACAACCCCTCTACCACCCCCCGGCTAATAAACCGCTCATCAAAATAAACACACCACTCCAAAACCCCCGCCTCAGCATCAACATCCACATTAATCCCAAACGGATCATCGCAATTCGTCTGACTCCCCTCATACTCCATCCCCAGCCCCTTTCCCATCCCCGCCATGCGGTGCGGATTTATATTCATGTTTATCGCGTTCTTTAGGATTGCGGTGAAAGGGGGGAGGGTGAGGAGTTCGCAGAACCCGAGGTGTTCGTGGGGGAGCAGGGCTGTTTGGAAGGTGCGTGAGGAGGCGAGGAGGGAGGGGATGCTGGAGGTGGGCGTGATGGTGTAGGGGATTGGGAGGAAGAGCGTTGTGGGACCTATTAGGTCTGGGAGGGATGGGACGGGGAGGTTCCGGCCTGAGCGGTCGGAGTAGAGGATTATTGTTGGGTGGGAGAGGTGGTGGGAGAGTGTTATGGCGGCGGAGAGTTCGAGGAAGGTGGGGAGGTTGGGGGTGGATGGCGGGAAGGGGGTGGTGAGGGTGTGTTCGTGGATTATGAGGGGGAGGGGGGAGGGGATGGGGGTGAGGAGGGGTGTGGTTGTTAGGTTGCCGAGATGGTGGGACCAGAAGGAGAGAGCGGCGGTTTTGGGTGTGGTGGTTATGTATTTTATAAAGGCGGACATTTTTGGGGTTGGTCCCAGAGGTAGGGAGGAGGTGGTGTAGATGGATTCGATTTCGGCGAAGAGCATGCTACGGGCGAAGGCGTCGTAGATGGTGTGGTGGATTGTCATGATGAAGTGTCTTTGCGAGCTTCCTGGTGTTGTGATTATACCTAAGCGAAGGAGAGAAACACCGAAACCCATTGGATTTGCTTTGTCGTCTGCGATGTACTGGTCGAGGTTTTTTGCGTAGTGCCAGACTGGTGATTTAGGCTCGGTGAGGACGACTTGAAGGATTCCAGACTTTGTGTCTACAATCATTGTGCGTAATGTTCCGTGACGTTTGATAGCGATGTTCCACGCTGCGACAAAGCGGTCGAGATCCAGAGTCGGTGGAAGTGTGTATGTAGCTTGAGACTGCCAATCCCAAGGATCGTAGATCGTCTTGTTAGCACCTGGATATCCAGTGATATAGTGAAGTTGCATAGCGGAACATGGATATAGGTCCTCGATTTTGTCCTCTGTAATCCTACATTGAGATGCTGCTTCCTTTTTCTGCTCTGCGACGTCTAGATCTTCAATCAACGAGAAGGGCGCAATTTCCTCTTCTTCGCCATTCTCCTGTACGGTGAGAGCTAGTTCGCGTAGTACCGGTGTTTTGAATATTCCACTAACTGTCATGGTCATGCCATCTCGTCGTGCCATGGATACGAGACGCATGGCCAAGACACTGCCGCCACCCAGATGGAAGAAATTGTCTTCTACGCCGATTTGGTCCACGTCTAAAAGATCCATCCAGATCTTGTGAATTCGCTTTTCAATGGGAGTCGAGGGAGGCTGTGAGTTGCTTGTGGTTGCTCTTTTGATTCGGAATCTTGAGAGCTGAGCAGGTAAAAGTTTTGAGGCCACTGCCACTAGTGACTTTCGATCGAGAACTTTGGAGTCGGAGAGTGGTAGTCTTTGAACTGGAATGTACAACTATTAAGTATGATGTTAGTTTGCGTAACCAAAGTGTTGAATTTAGTGGACTTACGAAAGGAACTTTATGCTCCGGAAGCTTTTGATGTAGTTCAGCATCTACCTCCTCTACCATTTCATGAAACAGCCCCAACCTTTTTGAGGTCCCCATTAAAATAACATCTTCATCGCTCCCATGACTGCTTTCATCCCCAGCAACGAAAAATACAGCGAGCACTTTGCTGCCTTCCCCATCAGATACAGCGGTGACAGCAAATTGAGCTGGCGACCATTGCCAAGAGGATGGAATCGCTTCTTTGATATGAGCCTCGATTTCCGTGATATCGACACGTTGCCCTTGAATCTCAACAAGGTCGTCTTTGCGACCGATAGGAGATATGACACCATCCCAAGAATATTTAGCTAGAACGCCAGTCTTGTAGAACTTCCGCGCTGGTTGCTCGCTTTGATTCTGATACCAGGTAGGAACCTCGACAAAGTTCTTTGCTTCCAACCCAACGTCGGGGTGCTGAGCTCCAGGCTCAGTAGTCCCTACCAAGACCTCACCAACACCACCAATAGGAGTCAAACTATCCACATCCTCAGGATCGACCAACCACTCCAGTTGTTTCTCTTCACCCTTGACAGAATTCCACTTCCCAATCTGTTCCCTATCCCCCTCCGAAATCCTCATCAACTCCCCAATCCTCATATCCTCATCCCCAACCGACATTCTCCTCAAAATATCCGCCATCTGCTGAAAGATCCTCCTCACCTCCTCCTCCCTCAAAATCTGATGATCGAACGTCGCCCGGAAATCAATTGTGTCACCTTGGAGTTCGCACTCCATCACCAGCGCGAAATCCATGACGGGGAAGAAGTAACTTCTACCGAGGAGTAACTGGCGCGAGTCTTTTGAGTTGTTGGCGGATTGGACTACGAGAAGGGTGCGGAATTTACAGGCTGCGATGGCGCCGTCGCTTAGTCGCCTTATGTTATGGAGACCGAATTGGGAAAAGGGGAGGATGGACAGGTATTGATCTTGTGTGTTTTGGAGGAGTTCGGACAGTTTTTGATCAGGTGAAAGACGTGCGCGAAACGGGATTGTGGTTACGGTTGGGCCGGGAATTGAATCGATTCTTGGGAGTTGTGCTGCTCGACCGTTCAATGTCAAGCCTGTAACTACATCTGAAGTGTCTGAGTATATTCCGAGGAGAATAAGCCATGCAGCTTGAATCATGGTTGCAGCTGTTACAGAACCTTTCTTGAAGGATGGAACATTGTACTTCAGCTCTGCTTCTGCGTGCTCGTCAAGGTGATGGTCTATTCGATTTGATCGCTCGACTTTGGGAACGTAAGATGAGCTTGGTAATGGTGGGAAGACTGGTGCAGGCGCATCCTCCAATTGCTGTTTCCAGAACTGTCGTCCCGATTCCTGGTTCTGTTGGCTGATATAGTTGATGAATTTGTTGTACTGCGGAGCTTTGGATATCTCGGAACTCTTGCCCAAATATTCTTGCTCTACCGCGGTGGTGATATCCGATTCTGACCATCCGTCCACAAGCGCGTGATGAATAGTCCAGATCAGAAAGAAGTCCGTTTTGCCCTTGTGATACTGTCGTAAAACGGTGTGCCGAGACATTGGTTCTCCAAACTTCAATCCTCGTTCCTTCTCCGCTGAGAAGAACTTGTCCAAATCACCATCTACGATTCCCCAATTGAGCGGTTTATTAACAACTACCTGATGCAGATCCGAATTGCAATCGAAGAATCTGGTTCTCAAAACCTGAGCATGCTTTGCGACAGCTTCCCAAGAAGATCTCAGGCGATCTAGATCGACCGACTCTGGCATTTGATAAACGAACTGCAAGATGTATGTCCCAGGATCTTTCATAGAGAGAGCCAAAAGCCCTTCCTGCATTGGAGAGCAGGGATATATATCCTCGATGAGTTCTCGCGGTATTGAACAAGCTTTGCTGGCCTCCCGACACACCATATTTACATCGGCTTTACTCAATAGTTTGAAAGGAGGAATTGCCGCCAAGTCTTCTTCCCGTATGACGAGATCTTTGGTGACGACCGACATGTCGTACAAGATGGGAGATTTGAAAACAATATCAAGACTCAAGTCAAAGCCATTAGCTCTTGCCGCCGCGATTAATTTGATTGCCATGACAGAGTCGCCGCCGAGGGAGAAGAAGTTGTCATCTGGTTCGATCTCTGAAGGGTCTACTTTAAAGACATCTGCCCAAAGCGCTTGAAGTTTTACTCCTTTTGGACTCAGTTTCAGTTCAGTCGCAGATGCATCTCTCTTCCTGTTGATGAATATCCCAAGTTCCTTAACCGTAAGTTCTGAAACGATATTCCGAAGTCTTCTTCTATCGGCTTTTCGAGATATCGTAAATGGAACAGTCTTGAGTGGAACCCAGACTGTGGGAACTGCGTAGATCGGTAACAAGGTTTTCATCTTTTCTTCGAGTTCCGATACCATAGTAGAAAATCGATCTTGTTCGGCGCTCGAGGTCATCAGTTCCGGCCCATCTTTCACCGCCCAGTCCAATGAACCAATGTCCTCATTTTCATCCAGGCAAATGAACGCGATAAGCTGTTTACTTATCAATCCAGAAAACGCCACTGCATCGACAACGACTCTTTTCGAACCTGGCTTGACAATTTCTGACAGAGTGTCGTGAAGATTCTTCTCCACCTCTTCCAATTCTAATCTTTGACCTCGGATTTTGACTTGATTGTCGATCCTGCCAGCATAGCAAACTCGACCATCATCCAGATAAGAAGCCAAGTCTCCCGTTCGATACATCCGACTTTGCTTTTGGTGTCCAACCATCCACAAGGGATTCTGAATGAACTGTTGACTGGTTTTTGCCGGATCATTCAAGTACCCTCTACCGACCAATGGACCCTCAATTAGTAGTTCGCCCGTTTCTCCGATTTCCGCAAGTTGGTTGTAGTTGTCTTGTTTTACAATCCACCCACGGGAGCCCACTGGCTTTCCAATCTCTCCAGCGACTAGCCTACGTTGGCTCGCATCAGCTGTGAAGCAAATAACACAACATTCCGTCGGTCCGTATACCAGAATCGTTCGGAGCTTCTTGGACCACCTCTCTAGGAGTGACGGAGGGCAGCTCTCTCCCCTGAATGGTCACAAGTATTAGCGGAGTCATGAAACTTGAGACGATGGTCGTATCCTTCAGCGAGAACTTTATTAAATTGAAGAAAAGGATTACATACCCAAGAACTAAAGTTCTGAATGTGGGTACTTCATCGAAAGCGAGGTTAGACGCTAGCGAAGGAGTGAACTTCGCGTTATTAACATCCATCCGCCGCATCGCATCAACGATGCCATTGTTTCGTTCCCATTCTGATGGAATACAGAGCGTAGCACCAGATGCCAGAGTTGCAAAGATATCCGTGATACAGGCATCGAAAGCGTACGATGCGAATTGGAACACACGTGATCCACTTTGATATCCTAACTTTTCAGCAATGTTGGTTGCCGTATTGGAAAGCGAAATATTCTCAATGGCAACGCCTTTTGGGTTTCCAGTACTTCCAGAGGTGAAAATGTAATATGCCGCATTGTTAGGACTAGCCGTAGTCGGAGCCTTGGTCTCGTTCCCAGGCCCCAGGGAAGAAAGAGAGGAACTGTCAACCACAACTGCTTGGCTCACTAGATTCGTACATATATCAAAACAATCGGCCGAGGAAAGGGCTACTTTCGAGTTTGTCTGCCTGACAATGGATTCCAAGCGAGCAATCGGCTGTGAAGGGTCCAGTAAAAGAAATGCCCCGCCAGCCTTGAGAACGGCTAACAAACCAACAATCGCCCATTTGGACTTTTCGAAACACAAAGGAACAATAACTTCGGGACCAACTCCTTGCGTTGTCAGATAATTTCCTAAGCGTGAAGATAACGAGTCCAACTCCGTATATGTGAGGTCACCATCCCAAGAGCACACCGCTTGTGCCTCACCGTCTTTCAGCGCTTGCGCGTGAATAAGACTATAGACAAGCGCCTCGACTGCTCGAGGAAGCTGTCCATTCCACTCTAAGCCCTTCTTGAAGCTCGCCTGGCTCAGAACCTCTGCATCTCTAGCCATGATTCCGACTGAAAGAACCAAATTCAAAGATTACACCACTCTTGAAACCTTCGCGGCGTTCAGCAAAGAAGAGACAAGAAACGAGTAAACGATACAAAATGGTACAAGCACCTCTATCTCAGGAAAAGCAATCAACAAAAAAGAAACTTCAAAATAAGCAGAGATATCAACACATCACACGCTTTCAACCGATCACTGGCCACCCGAACAGGCAGGCTCCTCCCCACCGCACAAACAAGGATGTAACACAGGGGTTAGCAGTCTCCAAAGTCCATCTTCTCCCACCCCCCGCCGTCGATTTTTTCACTTGAAATTCTACCATTTGACGTACAACACTAGGTGCTGACATGGCTGTGACGAACGAGCAAACCAGCCAGACGTTGCTGCGGAAGCAGTTGGTGAACGGTCCGGCCCGCTAAAATATGTTGGATGAGGGACAGGGCGGCCGGAGACCGGACCACTTCCGGCTGGCAGCTCGGCAATTGGCCCTCCGCACCCGCCGCAACCCCGCGTCCGATTTCTCTGCGACGGAAGAGGAGCAGAGGGGGAGGAAAGATTTTGCTATTGGTTCCGAGGTTGATTTACTATTGGTGTGTGTTCGCGGAGTCAGCTCCTTAAAGACATTTACGTACAGCGTTGCATATAAGAGGATGGACTAGTTTACCAGGTTTTCACTCCGGATTTGGGAGCGTGGGTTGATTAGTGGGGTGGGTTTGAGTCCGTCGAGGGTGCCAAGGTCTTAAGTACCTTTGATATAAAGGTGGGACTCTGGGGGTTTTTTAGGAAGCGCGCTGAGCGAATTAATTCTGTATTAAATTTGCTCGCGTGAAGGGGAATGCAGGCTATTCTCAGAGGCTTTATTAACCTTAACGGGGAAGTGAAAATTTTCAGGGTGAAGAACTGTTACTTTCAAAGTAAGAGGCAGAAAGAGTCGTACCTTGATACATCCATGGATTTAAGGGGGGCCGGTTAGCTAAGCGAGCTCCAAAAGCTTAAATACCACTTGCTTATGTTGTCCCAGTATTCTTGTGCCTCGTATCAACATGATTGAATAGATCTAAGCATGTCCATGGTGTCAAATAATATTTGCTTAGAACGCTCATAATCTTTCACAAAAGTACTTCTACATTTCACAATCGTGCGCATCCACGACAGCATTTATGCCAGCAGAATGGCGGCGCTCCTTATTTAATCTTAGGCCAGAATAGTAATATTCTCAGTGTCAGACAGAAACGACCAGCACCGTTAAGCTTTACGCTATTTCTTCTAATTGAGAAGTTAACGAATGTCAACTATAGTATATTCTTACCGGGCACTGATTTGGCACTTATAGTATTAGTATCATCTTCTTACAGGAAGAAATAATTCAAGTGACTCCGGGATGGAAGAACAATTCTATATGAACTGATCTATGTGAACGAAGGAAATCGGGCATTTGAGCCCACTGATTACCCCGGATTTCCCTGTTGCTGATTCCAACTTTCTTGTTTTGAGGATATTTCAGATCCATACCCATCTCTACAACAATGAAAGAACTCACCTCGAAAAAAAGACTCCAGATTTTGCCTATTTTTCCTTCGATTTAATGTCACAGTGTTGATGTGGAAAACAATGGATGGTACTCACAGTCTTGAGATGATGGAGGAACAAAGAAACAACCACACGATAATGAACACAGCAAAACAACAGAACAACCAGATTTTCATTTTCATTTAATCCACAATTTTATGCACCAGACCCTACACCATTCAAACCCTAACCATTCAGATTACATGTTTGGAAACCTTAACAGTCACACCACCATCACCATGCCTCAACCACTCACCACCCTCCCTCCTCCACAAAAATCCGAGATATCCCGCATATCCATCTACCCCCACGAAATGCTCTGTCTCCGCCGTCTCCTAATCGACGAAGACATCATCACCCCCGACGGCGAAGACGCCATCAACTTCACCTATTTCATCAAGTGGGAGCATTGCTACGCCAAGTTCAAGGCTATTTGTCCGGGGTACACATTCAAGGAGGTTTACGAGCATTTTTGTGGGAATCCGGAGTTCTATCGGCAGTGCAGGAGTGGATATCTGGAGGGGATTGAGGGGGGGATGAGAGGGTTGGGGATGAATGAGGAAGGAGAGGAAGGGAGGGAGGAGGGAAGGAGGAAGATGAGGGCTGGGAATTTGGTGGAGTGAAAGGGATAAGGAGTTTGGAGGGGAGGCTTGCGATGCCCAACTAGTGAAGACGCTTGGCAAATATAAGTCGGTTACATTTGATAAGTTTGACTCCTAGCTAGAGCTCGTAGATTAATTCACAGAACATCAAGCATATCATGATTGCATCCGACACAAACATTATGCTATACAAAATTAATATTATTTCATCTTATCACAAACTTGCTATATGTTGACTCCTGAAACGTTTGTCAAAACACATCTCTATCTCTCATGCGACACATTCAAGGCTTGGAAATGGTTTGCGCCATAAATGAATACTCGCCGTTCCACAAATTCATGACCTGAATGAGATATGGCTTTTAGTTAGGAACTACAATCAAGAAAACCATAATCTCACTATCTATAAACCACTTGGCCAATTTATGGTTCAACATTGACTAACTAAGCCAAGATTTGCTTTTTCGTAAGATTCAGCGTCGTAACTGAATTTGGGAACAGGTCCAGGAGATGAGATTCAATACTGTGATAAGATTATCTCGTATATCTTTTAACATTAACTATAAACCATATTGAAATGGCTGTCGAAATCTTCTTGAATGCCGACAGATTGCCGATTGTTAGTTTCTTTATTGGAGTCATAAAAGGTGACGAGGCTTTCCTGAGGAGGTGGCAGAATGACTTACTACCGTTAATATATTCGAAAATTATAATATGACGACAGTGTAGGACTAGGTGAACTGTAGGTGAACTGATTTTGTTTACACGTTATGACAACAAACACGACTAGAATCATTCGAAAGATGTTATGACTCCTTATATGACTGATTACTATACCTCTCACATACTATACTAGATGACACCCCCTTTCTTTAATCGCCGGTTACTAATTCCATTATAACATAACTCCAACCCAGCATTCCCGTACCCCTTTCTCACCATCCACAAATCCATTCGCAACCCCCCAGCACACCAACCAACCACACCACCTCACCTCCACATCTCTCGCCTCCACAACCCCCCATCCCCCCTCCCAAAATATCCCACCCAAATCCCAACCCAAACCCCAACACCCCTCCAACCCCACCAACAACCCCCCCTCAATTCTCAGCGCAGATGAAATTCTCACTCCGTCTCGAACTCCGAACCGGTGTAATCTGGAGCGCTACAGACTTCAAATCAATCGATCGGCAGACATTTTTAACGCAGTGGCAAAAGCACGTCGACAATTCCCCCGTTTTCGCCGATATAGCCGGCGTTGGATGTGGGAGGATCTTGAGGGCGAGATTGTTTCTGACATGGAGTACTATTTTGGGGGGAGTTTTAGGGGCGGGGGATTTGAGGACAGATCGTGAGGGAAGGAAGGGGGAGGGGGACTAGAATGGATTGGAGGGAAGCAGGAGTGACGTTAGAGAGTGGAGAGTGGATAGAAGGGTTCGGAATTTTCCTGATTTTTGAAGTGAAAGTGACGGTAGGGAGTTTGAAGGAAACATTTTATCACAGATAGTTGTGGAATTTTAACAAACAGCTTCCAGATTTCCACCACCATGAGTCTGTCCATGTTATTGTATTCTAATATGTAGCCTCTATTTGCTAAGCAATTCTTTCACTTAATTATTATTAAGAACTTAAACTTACAAACAACTGCTCTACCGTACGAGTCTTTATTGGAAGGATCCAACAACCTTCATAACATAGCAATTTGCGCCGTATATCATACAATCCGTCTTCATTCAGCATTCATAACATAGCAATTCGTGTCGTAAATCATATCATTCGTCTTCATTCAGCAATCACACCATAGCAATTCGCACCGTATCATACCGTCCACTTTTTTTTCAGCATTTGCAACTCGTCCATTTGGTTCATCTAGCCATACAGACGCATCAAGTTTGGAATTCCGCAAGCCAAAGCCACAAAGCCGAATTCGTGGTCATTGCGACACTCCGGGAAAGCCATAACTTTGTCCCTAAAGACCTCCATGTGTTCGCCGTCTCCAGTCCACTCATCCTGATCTACGGCATTCTCAAATATAATTCTCAGTACGCTCTCAGGCTCGCCTCCTCTACCAAGGAAGTTTTTGGTATGAGGAGGCCACTCGCTAGCATCCATAAACTCATGTACGAGGTTGAGGAGAGTCGGGGGTCTGTTTCTATTCAAGACAGTGGCAGCATGGTGAAATATGTTGGCGAAACCCTGCCGATATGACTTGTTCGTGGTGAAGTTTTGTTGAATGTCCTGGGCCACATATTTAATTAAGTCTTTGTGCCACATGCACCAGGTCTCTGCATCTTCGACGTTGTCGTTCAACATGTCGTGTGTAATCTCTGCTTGGCACAACAGCGCATAGCTCATGCGCGGCGACAAAAAACCATCTATGCACGAGCCGCAAGTGCATCCGAACTTCAGTCGAGCAAGCTGGATTCGAGAAAGATTCCCCGAGCTCCGCAGAGCTGCCAAACAGCTGGTAGCTTCTGGAGCGAAACCAGAGAAATTGTCAGATATGTCAACAGTCATCATTCCATGAGTTCGTCTAGTTCTCTTGGTTTCAAGCTCGGATTCGAGCTGTTCGATTGGAGTGTATCCTTTCACATTTCTGGCCAAGCTTAGGATCTGGCCCTTACCCGAATCACTAATCAACCAACGGACGGTTTGGATTTTGAGCTCACAAGCTGCGATGTGCAAGACATTGTTTGAATACCGGTCGGCTTTTGCCCACTCATCGGCCGGGTTCTCGTCTGACTTCCACGCCCTGAGAAATTCTACGCACTCGCTGTCGGGGAGGGTGATTATGGCATGGTGAAATGGAAGTCTATCTTTCAACAGCTCTAGACGCCAGGACTTCCGCTTCTCATCAGCACCCCATTCGGCAGCATCTTCGCATTCTGGGCCTTCATCATTATCCGGCTCTTCTTCCGTTGGATCGAAGTCGTCGGCTGGCAGGATTGCACGAGCTGGGTGGCTTTTATCTATTGCAAGACCAAAGCAGCTAGATGCACCTATCCGACGAAAGCCGAGCGAGCGATAGAACGATACCACATCATCATACACACGATATCTAATCTCTCGTTGTTCGCTTTTCGTTTTGCCCCGAGTGTGAGACTCGATATCGCGGTTGAGCCAGCCAGGTACCGCAAGAGAATATTGCGAGTCTCTACTTCCTGTGCGAGATTTCTCAACAAGATAAGTGCCAATTTTAGTCCCGAGTGCCTTGCGACGCCACTCCTTGTCGATGAGTATTTGTTCGATGACAAAAAATGATCCTATGTCAAGCTCAGGTCCCCAAACTCCGGTCCCTTTCTGGATTGGGTGATCCTTCGATTCCTTCTTAAGACGACCATAGCGGTCGAATAATTCGAAACCAATACTAGAGAGTTCCTGGCAAGGCTCTTCCATATCTCTCCAGAAACTGTCCCGAATCCTATTTCTAACCACGTACCGGCCGAAACCTCGTCCAATCACTTTTCCTTCGCAGCTGCAGTGAACATGTATGGTCTGCATCCAGCGTGTAAACTCTTCATCGTCGTCTGCCAGGAATATCTTGAAGATGAGTTTTTGGTTACCTAGAGAGTGCTCCTTTTGTTCGATTTCTCTCTCCTCTGGGCCCATAAACTCCTCGTATACATCCATCTCCTGGTCAAAATCATCACCCTCGTCGAAAATATCATCCTCGTTGTCGTCACTCATATCTTCGAGGTCTTCATCATTCTCGTCCTCTCCTTCGTCCAAGATGTTATCGCGCTTCTTACGGTCGTTGGCAATTGATGCTGATTGGCTGGAACCTTCTCGTGTTGGCGAAATCGCGTCAGCCGTGCGTTTACCACGAGTTTCCATTGCAATCGATTCCATCGCAAATGTGAAATGGTGACGAGAACTTAGCCGCAATCAGAAGCTGTAGAAGAGTGAGGTATGATTGTGGGATGAGGGAAGGAAGGAAGCAACTGTTAAATGTTAGTGTCGAAATCCATTCACTTCATTGGCTAGTCTTTTGAGCTAGTCCCGATTAGGTAGTCACGTGCTGCTGCACTATGAGTGCTGAGGCAGCCAGGCTTAGAACTTATCCTTAACCATTTACTGAATTATACCATATATTGTACTAGCATACGGCGTCGAGTTACTGTGCTGTGCAGACGATCTATTACCTTATTTCTGATGAACCGACAGTTGGGAATTCCAGGCAGCAAAGCTGAAGCGGGGATCGCTTTCATCTTTTGGTGAAAAAGCCAGACTGAGCAACTCTCTCTCTCCGAATGGAATTTCCGAAAAGCCTTGATATTGGCCCGCCAAATTTGGGTCCCTAAATTTAGAAATAGTAATAGCGTTAGGAAACCGTTGGGCGTAAAACTATTCAGCACACAACTATTGAATACACAACTGTTTAGTACACATGGTGTATACGCTTGTAGAACGCCCAATTGAGATCCTCACAACTCAAATCTCAGAGAGTCAGAGTTGACAAAACCAATAATACAATGCCCTGTGACCAGAAGCAGGTTGGCTACACAGGTGAGCTGGGTGAGTAACGCTGGAGTTGAAGCAGCCTGGCTTGCTAACCGAATTTGGGAGAAAGAACAAAATATTCAGTTGTGTTTAACTACCAATTGAACATTCATAATGGCCAATTATCGTTTGTGAGGTTTACCAAAAGTTGTCATGCGATAAATCGCAATATTATTCAAGTGCAACTGGTGTTATCAATTGCCATAGCACCTACATCAAAAGCGGTTTTATTTAGTCTCGTTAGATAATATCTTTATAGGATAAGAGTTGCAAACGTATCGTTTCTCAATAAGTTATTCTCACTAGAGTCGTCAAGTAAGTTTTTGTTATCTCGCATGAGTTTAATGGATAATCCACAACTCTTATTGTACTTTCCCATTTGTACTCAAGTATATCTTGATTGCTAGTTTACCACAAATCTATGTCTGAATTGAAAGTTACGTGGAACTACCCCCAAGCGACTGATGCCAACAAGCAACAATGTCACATTTTAACACTTAAGCAAATACCAAAATCGATCCAGCTATATCACATCACAGTATAAAGAACACCTTTTATGTATCTTCGATCAGGCAAGGAATTTCATTCACGTGAATATCCCCCCTCTGCATTTAAGCGAGACACAACACTTAAGCGATTTCTTGTGAAGAACCTAGTGTTTTTTCAGAAACTGGAAAGACATCTTAAGCCTAGATGAACTTTTTCGCTTTCCCAAAGCAAACACCACCGCGCCTTGTTCTGGCACCGAAAAGCCAAGAGACCCCTCGTTCATACCCGGACGTTTCTTAATTAATTTCCCAGTTTTCAACTCGAGAGTCTGCGGCTTCTTGGCGCAGACTTTAGGATTCGTCAAACACGACTTGCATGGCAGAAAAATGCACATGTCTTCATCTCCAAATGGCCAAACCAAATCGTCGAAGAACAGCCCTGGCTCCTGGTGATGACCAAAGCGTGCGGCAAGGTTGCGGATACAATCTATAGGTGCAGCTAGATACTGAGAGTCCAGACCACCCGGTACTGGGTTCCATCTACTGCAAAGTTCTTGAGGTCGTACTGGCATTATTATTTCGCCCAAATCCTAGCCGGAAAATACAGGAAGGACTTTCGTAAAGGGTAGCCAACATGGTGGGCCGCTACTAGAGTTCCCAAATAGCTGCCCCATTTTCTTATGTCCAAGGTGATTTCCAATGCTTCGTCTGTAGCCTATGCTCCCTGAAAGATCTGTCAAATCCAGCAAATCCCATCCTGATATACTTTCTCGTCCGAGACTTCTGCTGCCTCGAGCGTTTGCATCACTTTCAGCATTCTTCGTCAGGTACTGCTGTATCCGTCCGTGTATGGTTTTGATGATTTATTTGGTACCTCTTGAATAAAAAAAATTGTTTGCAATATCCTGTCAGCGACCTGTCGATCTCCAGCGGCATTAAATGGACAAGGAGACGAGCTCGAGTGATAAACGCACCCGAATGGTTAGAACTACAATACATTAGATTGGCTTCTAATTGCATGAGAAGGTACCTATTCCTAATTTTATTCCTCTCTTGTTTTACCTGCAAGACCAACTACCCATTACAACTTTTGTCCAAGTACATTTCTATCCATCCAACGATATCCACTTTTGAATAAGTGATCGCGAAAACAGCCATGACTCCATACTTGAGATCCCGCAGGTAATCAGTGAGAATTACTCAGATAAAGACCTAGCCGCTCAAGTATCTTTCCCCCAAACAACACAAAACAACATCCTCACCATCATTTCCCCCTCCCCTTCTCATCCCCATCCTTACTCCCCCTCGCAAACCATTTTTTAATCCCCCCACCCTCCTCCCCCATTACCTCCCTCGCCCTCACCCTCTCCCTAACCTCCGCGCTCCAAAACTTCCCCGTACAATCATCCGCGCCCCCAACAAAGTCCACGCCCAAATAAAAATCCTTATTCGCATTCACCTCATTGCACAAATCAATCTTATCCCAACTCCGTCCCATTCTTGGTATGTAGATGCGTTTGCCATCGAGACGACATTTGTTGATTTGGCAATTCTCCCAGTCGGCGAGGATGATGAGCCAGTCGTGGGTTTGATTGGTCGGCCAGGAGGTGAGCATGCCTTGGAGGTGGAGGAGGAGGCGGAGGAGGTGCGCCATTTGGGGTGTGAAGGGGGGTGGGTTGGTCATGGGTGCGATGGTGGTGGAGGGTTTTTCGTGTTGAGAGATGGCTTTCGGGATTTGTTTTTGGGTGGAGGAAGGTTCTTCTAGACTTGGAAGAATTGGAAAGGGTTATTTTTGTGTGGAAAAGAACTTCAAATCTGAGGATGTTGTGGGGTGATGGAATTTTGTATTTGGTGAATTTGTAGTAACCTTTTTTATGAATTCACTACAACGCCTAACATTCAACCGCGCCATATCCAGATAACCTTCAGGGCCTGGAAAGCTAGAGTATGGAAATCCCTCTGGAGTTTCCATATCATCTAAAATGAACCTGATGTAAGATTCCTTTCCATATTCTCTTGAAATCCAACATCCATAGTCTTTGCTCTCCCCTATCCAAACCCCTCACCCACAACTTCAAAACACCTCTCTGGTTTTACCTTATTCCCACTCCCTCTCCCCCCTCCAACTCTCTCATAGCCCCCCAACACCCCTCTCCACCTCCCCCCCCTACCTCTCATCCTCCCAACCCACAAACCTCTCCCTCCTCCCCCTTCTTCCACCACTCACTAACACCCATCACCCTTTCAACCAAATAATACACCCTATGACGCTCAATCTCTCCCTCCAAATCTCCCCTCGTATACGGCCTCCCAATATCCACAATCTCCCTCTCATGCGTCCTGATACGCTCCCAATGCGCAACTATCTCATCCCAATCGCAAGACCCCAAATCTTCCGACGTTTCGACGTTGTGATTCCGGAGGATATAGCGGAGTGTCATTTTCATCTCGCGGGAGAATGGAATTCCTGTTGGAGGAGCGAGGGGTTTTGGTTGGGTCATTTGAGGTTGGTGGAGGGGAGGGGATGTAGAGGAGAGTGGAGTTTATGGGTTGTTTGGTAGGGTTTAAATTTCGAATGGAAATTAGGCTTTAATGGGTTAAGTCATTTGGGTGAATCCTTATTTAAGATTCGTCAGAATGCCGGCTTCGAGGCTGGTATAGCTGTTTCTTATATCGTGTGTTTACCGGTTGACAAAACCTAATGTATTGGCGCAGAGTGATGAACTTTACTCATACGTGACACCAAGATAATATTCCACTATACATAATCACTTCTACCCTACTTCCACCAATCAAGAGAGGTTGCGCAGTTTTATTATTCCTTTAACACACCGAAAACACACCAACATCACCTCTACCAACTGTACTTCTATTCACAACTTCATATACAAACATCCTCAAAAGCAAACTCAAACCTACCCACCCCCAATACAACCCCCCCATACAACCCCCACCAGAAACCATACTCCCCCCCAAAAATCTGACTCCCCATCCACCCCCTCCTCATATTAGAAAACGCGAAGTACTACCTATCCATATATTCTCGCCAAAGCGTGAGGACGTTCGCTTAATTACCCGCCTCGAATTCTACTTCCGTCGGGTGGTAACGCGATGAAGCGGAGGGTGATTTTGAATAGGTCTGAAAATATTCGGTTTGGTTTCTGGAGAACTGGGACATCTTAAAAGGTACATCATAGATACAAGCTTACTTAGTCATTAAAAAGCCATCTCTACACTACAGACCACACCTGCAAGCACGAAAAAGAAGTCACCCCGTTAACATAACAGCCCTCTAACCCGCACCAATCCTTCCCAGAAAGCACATTTAAAACCCTTTACCACAACGATACACAAAGCTAACCTTATATCGATAATTGAAATTTCGACTCGAATAACCCAAGGGCTTGTTGACCGGAGAATATGCTCCTATACCTACCGATACAGGCTAAGCTACCTGGCCAGGCCCCCTATTTACTACTTATTCCTATATATATACCCTTCTGTAGACCTTGTTACGTAGGACAATCAGTCCGCCATTTCTCAAGTTAATAGCGCCTGGTTAAGAAAGGGAATCCCGTAGAAATCATCAATCTTCTGACTCAGGGAATTAGGCTATCAGTCATAGTTCCTCAAACCTACACTCCCCTCCAAGTCTACCTATCTCAAGTTACATAGCCATATATTTCGGTTTCGTTCACGATCAATACATCAAGTCATGCCGGGGGAGACAACGATATTTGAACAAAACGAAAGTCCCATGTGATCTGACTAATCAATTATCCATTTCGAGGAAGGTTTTAGTTTGCTGGCTTCTCAAATCAACACATCGATGACACATTCAAAAAAGGATTCCCATTCCAATTCATTAAACACACCTATACTCCAACACAAACAATCTATATAAGCTGCATCGCATCATCATCCTACCATCCAATCCTCAACACCCAAAGGCCAGTAGAAAAGCCACAAACAACCGCAGCGTTCAAGTCATTACAAACATCCAACCTCCAACTCAACATCTAAAAGATGCTATTAACGATATTTCCACCAATCGTCGCACCGGCACCGAAAATAGCAGCATTGCCCAACTTCTTTCCGAATTTCTTACCCATTTCTTGTCCCTTTCCAGGCTTTCCGGGCTCACTAGGGGTCTCAGCGACAGCCATCGGTGGGACGGCGGCGTTGTAAGGATTACTTGGACCTGGTGGAGGAGGACCGGCTTGATACGGTTGTTGGTATGGTGCTGGTGCTTGGTAGGGTTGTGCTTTCTCATTTCCCCAGCCTGATTTCTCATTATGCGATGGGTTGGTTTGGACTTGTACGTAGTTGACTGGGAAGACGCCCTCCTTTCCAGTGCGGAGGTTGGTTCCCCACCACCAATCTGCATTGGTCTTTTCGGTGACGGAGATCTCGTCGCCAACTTCAAAGGCGCAGTCTTGGGGCTCGATGTATCTGTACAGTGCGGTGACACGCGCAAGTTCTGGTTTGGAATTTGTGCGGCTAGGGAGGGCGGGAGGTCCTTGGGTGTTGTAGGCTGGTGGTGGTGGGTCGTTATTCACCTTCATGTTGGCGAATGCGTTGGTAGGGACGGGTGAAGGGGATGGTGCGGGGTTGGATCTTGCGGCTCCGTTGAGAGAGGTTTCCTCTGGGAGGGATCGGAGGATGGTGTCGTATGCATCATCGCTGATGGCGCCGTGTTCTGCGAGGTTCTCAAGCTCCTACTCGACTTGTTAGAATTGAATAATGATTCTGCGGACACGAGACTTGCATTCTTGATATTCCTCAACGACCTGTTGTTGTTGATAATCTTCTGTCGCTCCTCTGGTGGCATTGAGGTAGGCATGGCTTTGTTTTCGAAAAGAGCGTATCGGATATCGGTGCAATCTGTACAGTTGACGTGATGCTCGCACGGTTTGAGGTTGGCAAGTACTAGCTCAGCGATGGCTTGACGTTCGGATTCTGTAAAATATAGAGGACCTCGCACAACGTCTTTCAACTGCCTTCGTGAACGTCGTTTGGTGATGGATATATTAGCTCCAGATGGAACTTTGTGAAGTCGGTGGCCGTAGGTTGCGTGGACAGGTGTTCCTACTGCTCCTGACGCTGTCTCTCCGTATGTCTCGCAAAGCACGGTTCCTTCTCGCACGGGAGTTGATTCTGGGGCGGGTTCGATGGTGAGATGTTTGTGTGCTGATACTTTTCGCTGTCGAGCAGGAACACTGGCAGTCCTGTATCCTCGAGCTGTGGCTATTTTTGTTGGGGTGTAGAATGAGGTTGCAGAACGGAGTTGGGTTGGTGAACAACTGCTGTCGGTTGGCTCTGAAAGTGACCGGGTAATTGCCGGAACACTAAAGGATCGAACGGCAGAGCGAGGGCGAGGGCTGTTGATGCTGCGGCTCTTGGCTGCGCGTACAAAGGTGTTTGCTTGACCGAGATAATTTTCCTCGAGTTGCTCGTGGATGAATTGATCGATGTTGGCTGGAGTTCCTGGAGGGAGAGGGGGTCTTGGTGCGTTCAATTTTCGTTGAAGGTCTTCGGGTGTAGCGATCTCATTTTCTTCTCCTTCCAATTCCACCTCATTTACCCATCCGGCCGTCCTACCAAGCTGCGCCTCGATTGACGTAGGTGTTTTGGACTCTTCGATCCACTGCCCGTATACTTTGGTCCACTGCGTCGTCTCTTCCGTCCATTGCTTGGTCGCTTCGTATATCGTCAATCTCGTATCGACTCGACTGAGATCGCGTCCACTTGGTCGCAGACCTGAGCTCTTTTGGGTGGTAGAACGGTTCTGATAGTCTTTGAAGTAGTCGTCGGATTTTCCATGTTCACTTCCTTCCCCTTCATCAACTCGTGTCAAGCTTCCTGGGGATTGAGTAAGAGAGATTCCAAGGCCAATACTCCCGTTAGTGGTGGAACTGAGCCGTCCGATTGAGAGAGGTCGCGGTCGTCTAAATCCACCTGGGCTGAAAGGCTCAGTAATCGGCGGAGGTGGTTTATTTGGCGGAAGACTTGGCGGAGGTTGCGTCGCCAACGACTTCGACTTTTTGAATGGCGACGGCATGTTTGGTGATGTCGGGCGAAGGCGACTTCGAGCATAATTGAGATCCATTGAATCGAGGATCCAGCGATGGAACCGAATTTTTCTATGGAATGAAAATTGGTAAAAATCAGAAATTGTAAGTTTTGTGGTCCATCGAATTCACTATTCTGGCATTGCTCCAAATCAATCTTTCTACCGATAACAAAGGCTAAAACTGCCTCCCCTTTTCAGGGAAGACCTCACCTTCAAGTACTTTGGACGATATTGTTATTCGGAGTGTTCAGGTTCTAGTGAAACCGGCATCATAGATCGCTATGTCATCCTAGGTATCTATTTTCTTCATGATGGTTTCCACGTTATATCCCTTCTCTTTTCCCATCATCCCATCACGCCCTCCCCTCCCCAATACTACAAATACTTCCCAAAAAACTCTAACAACACCTTATACCCCCGTTCATACTCCCCCCTCTTCCTCTCATCCTCAAAATCCCCCTTCGCAGTCATCCACCCATGTATCATATCCGCAAACGTCTCAACATGATTATCCACGCTCAGATTCTCCTGGAACTTCTTTACGTCTTCCACTGGCTCATCACCACTCGGCAACATGCACAATGGAATCTTAATCCCCAACGCCTCTTTCGGATCCACAAACGCTGGATGACATTCCGCCGCAGCTTTGAATGGTGTATCCGTCGTAGATGTCGCGACGGAGATGATCTTGCCACCCCAGCAGAAGCCGACTACGCCCCAGGTTTTGATGGTAGGGGAGAAGGCTTCAATTGAAGCGATGATGCCTGGAATACGCGCGATGGCGGTTGCTGGAGCGGCGGTGGTTGAGAGGTATTCCATTAACTTGGCTTCGATTTCGGGGTTGGGTGGGGGATACCTAGGTATTCAGTCAACCCCAAAAATCCATACCTGGGAATACGTGCTAGGGAGGAAACTTGCCATGAAATATCAGGATACTTCCCGCCCAAGAAATCGGGCACGAATACCTGATATTGATTCTTCTCATCCCCGTACGCCAAAATATCAGCACCTTGCACCGTTTGGGGGTAGTATCCGAAGACGTCGTAGATAAAGAAGAGTGCTTTGGTGGATTCGGGGCTGCCTGTCACATCTGGATATTGTTAGTCTGGTAGGAGAGTCGCAATTTCGTTAATCGGGCGAGTCGCGGAATAGTAAGTGGTTAGGGGATTAGGACATTAAAAAATGAGTAAGAAAGAGAGGGAGATATACAAGTTTTCAACCCCCCAATTTCCTCATACCGTCCCTTTGGCGGGGCATCAGTCTTCGCGTTGATAGGCGGGATGGCGCAACATGCTGCGCTGTGACCGGCGATTGACATTATGAGATTGCTTTATGACTTGGTATGTATAGACCGTTTTTCAAAACCAACTCTCTTGAGTTTGATACTTCAACAACGGCTGTGAATAATTGAGCAACGGTGGTTTTATATATAGTTCGAAGCGAGGGAGCGCGGGGTAACAATTCACCGGGATTTGATGGTGAAAGCTGGTTCATGTACTCTGCTTACATGTATTTATCTGGCGTTCAGATGCCGGAGAACGAGGCTTTCAAATCCCTTAGATAAGCTATTAGGCGTTTGAGGTGGCTTTTGAAGCTGGGTTTTATTCGTGGGGTGGAGGACCCCATATTCTGTTTTGGGGTACAGGTGAGGGATGGGGGATATGGGTATTTTCCATTGCTGGGGGGAGGGTAGAAGAAGGGGTGGGGAGAGGGGTGTCTTGGTAGGTATGCGGGTGGATTAGATAAGGAATGGATGGACAGAATGTTTGATTTGAGGGTTTGATATTTTGATCTTGATTTTGATTTGATGGTTGACGATAAGAGGCTTGACGTGCTTTTAGATTTCCTCCTCCCCCTTAAACCTCATAAAACACAACCAACGGCGGCCCCGGAATCCCCAATTCCCTTCCCTCGGTCTTGAGTTGTGCATGCGCGGCACACTCTTCATCATAGTACTTCATATCCTCCAGACTCTTGAACTCGCTTCTAGATATAAGAGTGTAGCCTTGGTTTCGTTGGTCCGGACTTGTGGCGGAGGCGGTCAGGGAGAGGATGTAGGGTTTTGAGTCCTGAGAGGTGAGTATGGGAGAGAGGAAGGAGAAGAGTGGAGGGGAGGGGAAAGGAGGTACTTTAACGGCATTTTTCTTAAGAGTTTCATATGCCCCGATGAATTTATCCACGGATTCTTGGGGCGCTTTGAAGAGTGTTATACGTTGGATCGTCATTTTGAGTTCTTCTCCTCGCTTTTGGTTGACCGGGCTTCAATGTTAAATTGCCTTGTGAGTTGAGAAATGTGATCTCAAAATTCTAGACATTGTTCGAGGCTCGGACGGTATATATGAGATGGGGTTGGAGGTCCGATATGTGGGTTTCACGTGTTGAAGGCGGATGTCCGAGGGAATTTCCGTTTCATGTAGAGTATTGGGTTGCGAAATTTCTTGGGAGGAGAAGGAATATTGTAGATGGATGGGTTTGTAAGATAGAGAGCCTCTCGTTACTGTTGCGTATTTGAGTTATGCTAAAATCTAATAAATACAAAAAAGGAAATTTAGTTACCGGGTTGTAGTTGTATCTTTTCTCATGTTCCTTGAATTTGTCGCAATGCTCCCTTCCCATGTTCTTTTACATTCGTCCATCTAGAGTCATGAACCCGGGGGTTTGTCCACAGAGTTGAATGTGAAAAAGAGTATTATCATTACACATCATCGTAGATATTATAATATATCGAAACGAGATGGACTTCAAAACACATTTTCGTAGTCAAGAAACCCTGAATTTTTACTATCCACCAACGGCCTAGCGGGTGTGTTCTTGCAAATTGGGTTTTTGACTGTTTGATATGTTCACAACGAGCTTTAGAGCACAAAACCACTATACCTCAAATTTGAACGGCGGGTGTTGTGGTTTCGAGTTAAAGAAGCACCATGTGTTACGGCGGTCGAAGAAGACTTTCCGGTCACCGTACAAGCCAGCTTCTTCCTCGCCACCTTCTTCCTGAACAACCAAAAGCATCTCATCCGTCATGTCCACAAAGACACGTACTACTCAGAGATTCCACATCATTGAATCAACGACGGTATCGTTACAAGATTACGCCTCGAATTGACCCCCGGATAGAAGGTTGGCAACGCGGGATATGTCGCACACCCGCAGTCGCGTTGATGCTACTGCTCTAGATGGAGCGTCAGAAATTCATATTCGACATGACGAAGCTACCTTACAAGTACTACAGTCGCAATCGGAAGCTGTTTTGATTGCACCCATCAGAATGCGAATATTATCATGTGATTGTAAGGACACTATTTTGGGGACGAATCTGTAAGTGCTGCAGACTTATATTTTTTATCTCGTGAGAAGCTATGTACAAGGATAGTAACTATATACAGAAAAGAAATCGTATCGGGAAAGAAAAAGGCAAAGGATACAAAGTAACCAGTGGCCATCGCTAATATCAATATGTACAGGTCGTGCCATTGAGTTTCGGGTTCACTCGCAACGCGCAGTTTGCAGCATTGATACCGAGACGATCATTATTTAGGTGAGTGGTTGAGGGCAGCCAAGGTTGACCAAGGTTCCACCGATCTTGGTGGAAACAAGTCCGACAGCCTCAACGGTTGGAGTGATGACGCCGTTGAGGTAGGATGGGACAGATTGTGTGGCAAGTTGATAGAGCAAGCAAGTAAGCTCCTTGCTGCCAGGAGTAGCGATAAGCTTTCCGTCCTGGATACTGCCACCAAAGTTGAGGAGATCGAAGCCTCCGTTTCCGGTAGCACCACCGAACAAGACTGGGTATTCCAAGTACTGGGCAAGGATCTCTGCGGTTACATCGTTGTTGGTATATGGCTTGACACGGTTGGTCCAGTTGTCTGGAATCTTCTCCTGGTTGTTGAATGTGTATGTACCGTCGGCCTGTCTCTCAGCGCCGAAGAAGGATGAGATAGTGTACTCATCGGGAGCATAGTTGCGGGTTCCTGATGGCATCAACTCGTACAAGAAAGAAGAGGCACCGAAGAGCAGCAGGGACAATGGGCCGAAGTAGAAGTTTGGGTTGTCTCGGAGAGATTGTTGGTATCGCTCGTATCGGTATTTGGCAAGATTGTCACGGTTATAGTTGCTGCCAGTGGTGGTCTGCATCATCTTGTAAAGGGTTCCGTTGAAGGAGAAATTGTCGCCCTTGCCGAGGAAGAAATCATTGCGGGTGAGGGAGGTATCAGCCTCGAATTTGTTGTGGCCATCGAGACCAGGTTCTGAACCAGTCAAAACTGGATTGAAGGAAGTTCTAGTGGTGGCGTCGCATCCGATGGAGAGTTTCTCTGTGACGATATCACCGTCGGTAAGGGTCAATCCGAGCAAAGCAAGGAGGACTGAAAGATCGTAGCCAACGTTGTAGAGATTCTGCTGGGCGTCGACGAGCTCGTTGAATGTTGTGACACCATCGTGAGCAAGGAAGTTGTGGTTGGCGGCTGCGTTCAATCCAGGGCATGGGCCACGGATATCGTTTGGTCCAGGAGCAACGAATTGATGGGCGGTATCACCAACTGCTGGAACTCGGTATCCACCAACACCCTTTCCAGGAGCACCGTTCTTCGCTCCATTGTATGGATACTGAGCTGTGATACCTGGAGCTGGCACGTGGTTTGGGTTGTTTGGGCAGGTTGCTGGTCCACCTGGGTTTGAGCCTCCAGATTGTTGACGCTTCATGAACAAGCTTGAATCAACGCCTGGCATCTGGGCAACGAAGGGGAATGCCAGGACGGTCGGTGCCGTCAAGGCGATGGTGAGGAGAGCGTACTGCATTTTGAGTGCTTATTAGGAACGCGGATGATGAGAGGCGAAGATGCTGAGAAGATGAGATTGTCTGGATGAAGAAAGACTGCGGGTATCTCATCGACCTTATATACTTGGATGGACACTATTCACTGGCGGTAATTGATCTCGATGGCTTAATTGCCGATTCTACAATCATTTTCGCTATGCAACTCTGATAGACAGAGGAGGATCCTCGGCTGGCCCACGTTCTTTCAAGGCGGAGACCACTGTCTGTCTTGCCCGGTTCAACTACTTTGAAGCTACACAAGATCCGTAATTTTGGATTCGGAAAATTCAATGCAGATCCCGCTAGCATTTCACTTCGACTTCGAGAGCCGAGGCGGTTTTTGAGTGGGAGGATGCGGGGAACGGGCGCTTGATGATCATAGTCCAGATAAGTTCCGTGCCTGCACTTGTGGACAAGACTGCTTCAGCCAACCATATGCGCCGCAATAGTCATTGGTGCGTGTAGTCCCAGCCTTGAGGTAGTCATTTCTTCAGTGGCAGGTGTTCCATCCACAGCAACAATACCAGCCACGACAGTGACCTTTGCACTTCCGAAGTGTGTACCGCACACAAAAACGTCATGATATCAAGGCAGTTAGATTGTGGCGCTGGCATTTCAGCTACTGTACAAAAGAGGTGTGCCACACCGGACCGCCATTGACATATTCCAACTAGTCATAAAGCCACATTGACGTTGCGACAGGCTCCTTATCCCGAAGCCATAACAGGCTTGCCGCGATTTAGAGGAAACATACAAACGCGGTGGCTAATGACGATCATTTAAGCTCTTCCAGGGTCTGGGGAAGCTTTCTTAGTTCCGGTAATGATCGACGAACTAAGTGAAATGCGGGGGACCCTCGCAGATGCCGAGGTGGATACAAGCGAAAGACTCCACCGCAATCCTAATTACTGGTATCCAGAAGTATGAACAGTCCCAAGAGTTCGCCGGTCAGATTCTGTCCAGATCGAGGGTGGCTAAACTGCTTCGGCTTTTGAGATTCAATAATTGTTGAACGAACAGTGTTCAGCGCATTATGGGGAGTCAAGCGACAAGGAGAAGTGCCCGGATATAAATGTTAGTGTAATTATTTAATTCCCGGCATCGAAGTTGAACATCTCAGGGACGAGTGGCCAAGTCCATGATGTTGTGTACTATCGTCGTCAGTTTCCATCTCAATGGGATGCTCCAGTACCAGCAGGACTAGACATCGAAAGAAACGCTTCGGGATAAAATTGGTACCAAAACTACGCGGCAATGATTTCCTGCACCGTTCAAGATCTTCAGGAGTCGACTATATTGTTGAAAGCCTGCTAGCAACTCTAAGCGGATCACAAAGTTTGTCCACTATTAACCAATGATCATAAGAATATTGCTAACATCTTGCGTCTAGAAAACTTGAGGCTTTCGTTGAGTTGCTAGATCAAATTTTCTGACACCACCAAACGACAATGCGTTGACTATTATTGCGTGTTGCCGTTTTGAGTTTGAAGAAACTGGTCATGAGAAACTTATCAAGTGAGGGGCAGTTTTCCTGGCTCATCACCGAGGCAATATTCAAGTATTATGCAGGCATAGGTCTAGTCCTGTGTACTATTTACAGAATATTGCGAATTCACGCGTGCGTCACGGAGATGCGATCACTCGATTCGATCTGAGACTAGGTCTTGGAACTCGGAGGTTATGTCCTGAGATATTGGGGAATTCCCGTCATGTTTCACAGCTCTGGGGGAGTTTTCTCGGGCTCGCCACTTAGCAGATGTTGACCACTTGACGAGACTGTAGTCGATGTTTCGAAGAGCTATTCTTTTGATATCGAAAGTCGGACGCAATTCATCGAAATTCTACACTCAAACTTCGGTACAGACTCCTCGCACATTTCTACTTGGCCTGGCCTCTTTGAAGAGGAAGCTTCCTACAACTCGTCCTCTAGCCTGTAGCTCCAACAAATGCAAAATTTCTGGACGAAACTCAACGCACTTGTATGGACACAATGTTGGTATCGGCTTTTTCACGAACACGACTAGGAAAGCATTCCATCTCTCACGACGTGGCAAAACATACGCTGTTCTCCCAGTCTGTGCGGGTCACGCTGTGCTTTATGTTAATTGTCACTTAAATAGTTATGGATTTGCGGCCTTGAAAGGTAGGGTCCTGTTATACGTTACAGCGGGAGTAAGGTGAAGTTGAGTATACATCACTCTTGTCATCATGGATCATTGCTAATTGTGGGTAATTGTTTGTTTAATTGTTTCATACGGCAGGAGAATTGCGACCCGATCGTAGTACGTTGAAGACGGATTCGAAAGCGTACTCTTCTTGCAAAAAGGCCTCCAATCTGTCTTTATCAAGTTCGGCAATCCGTTCCGGAGTCAGGTGGATTGAACTTCCTGTCGTCGTTAACACAGTCGTTGGGAAGACAGCGTGGGGCAGAGGCTCGCCATTACGAACACGCTCAGCATCGTCAGCAGCGTACTTCTCACGGAGTGCAGACTCAACGACAGCGAGGTCGCCAACTCCAGGGCCATATCTGTTGACAAATCGAGCCACACCAGCCTTGATACGTGCCTCAAATGCTGCTACTGCCATGGCTTGTTCAGCGCCCTTGTGAAAGGTCTCTCTGGTCAGACTCTTAATTTCCCTCTCTGCAGAGTCTACCTCCTCTGGAGGAGGAGTAACTACTAGACGGAACTCTTGAACGCTTGGAGCTTCGGCGCTCTCCTTACTATGTGGACCATCCAGGCGTGCATACTTCGCATCGTGCTCCCACATAGCTTCTGTCCACAGTTTGCGTCCTTCTTTGCTCATGCTTCTGAGCCATCGTTCACGGTCATCTCTTGCGAACGTATCAGCGGCGATGACTTCACGATCACATTGGACGCTGGTAACGCGGTTGTCATCCTTACATCGTTGAGAGACTGCTACAATGTCGGTATGACCTTTCCTCAACTTGGCTCTTGTATCAGGGTCAGTCTCGATGTCAAGTTTGACACTCCGACTCGACTCAGATGAGATGCTAGCACGTACTTTGTGACTTACGTTGTTGACGCATTTCTTTGCTTTGGAAACGATAGCCATGATGAAGTTGTCAGATTATCCGGAGGAATGTTGGGAATGAGAGGTTCAAGTGACACATCATATTTCATTATCTCGTGCTTATCATTATTTTGCGTGCGCATTGTTCCATTGTTCTGTTTTCCTTGCTGTACGTGAAAGAAATATTACATCCTCCTGTCCTCTTTGCGAAGTTACAATGAATGGGGTTTGAGTTTTCTTTGTTGTACCAAGTGGTCCGTTGCCTGACCCTTTTTGTGCCTTCTCTTCTTGCTGGTGCTACTTGAGATTCGTGGGCCACGTCAAATGAGAATGTGATGAGTTTCAGACAACTCTTGTCCGTGGCTCTTCACTTCGTCTACCTTCCTCTGCGCGTATGATTAATGAGTCATTGCTTGCGGTTCTCATTTGTGGTGGATTCTCGGCTGGGTCGGTGACTTGATTGGGGTTTACACTTTCTTTCTTGCCAAAAATCCGGTAAAAAATCCAAGCCTTCTTCCATTGGTCCCTGAACTCATCATCCGTAATGAATTTATTTATCGTCTCCAAGAATACTGGGACTGCTGAAAATATGCTCAGGAGTAGGGGATAAAGTTGGCTTGGTGTTGTGATTGATGAGCGACTCAGGTCGATATGGTTTACATACCGGATCGTCACCTCCACAAGAATTATCGTACCAATTGCTATTGACAAGCATATTGGCAAGGCCCAATTCCAGTAAAGACGTAAGAGACGCAGCTCGTCATTCGAAAACTCGTCCCAAAATGCGTCGGCTCTCAATTCGTCAAGCAACTTAGCTTGGGCTTCATCACCTTGGCCTTCGGTGCTGGCTGTGCTTGCCGGCGGGTTTGTGCGTACAGTGACATCTCTTCGCGCCCTTCGGATTTTGGGTGCGTCTCTTAATTCTTTGAGGAGTTGTGTGATACCGATGTATATCAAACTTAAGCCATAAAGTATGCCCGACGCTGCTGCTATACTCAACGCCACCGAAGATACCCGAAGCCATATAAGGTGGCCGCGGCTATAAATGCTGATTGGGATAAAGAAAACGTCCATTGTTTTGATTGTGCAACTCTCTTTCCTGCCATTGTCGAAACCGTTGAAAAAAAGCCATGGAGTTGATAAGAGGTATGCACTCCACGTTAGCAACACGAAGCCGTGACTGATTATTGCAGAACCTAATATCTCTGCGTACATTTCTGCGAGTAATTTCCGCATATCATGGGTGATCTTCTGTAGAAAGAGGCGCAGAGCCAAATCCGCGCCATCTATATCATTTGCGTCATTCTTTTGCAGATAGTGATCGAGATAGTCCTCAAGTGTGGAGATAGGTACAAAGCCGTTATTGAAGGTGGGTGTCGCTACGTTTGCATCGCCAAGTTCGATTGTTATAGTTGCAATGTAGGCTCTAACGGCCTGCTGGTACTTCACCCACAGTCTGCCCTGATCGTCCTCACCAGCGCTCCACAATTGGACAAGTTGGTATTCCTGGTATTCGATTTCTACCAACTGATTGATGGCTTGTTGCACCGGGGCCTCTTGCTTTCTAAGATTTTCTGCTGCCTTTGTAGAACGCAACGCATTGAAAAGATAATGGGAGGGGCGCCAGATGGCATAGAATGGAAGAAATGCGATGATGCTAAGGATAATGACCCAATCCAAAATGACCAGGGTATCTCCAGTCGAATTGACCATGAGGTTTATCCACAGCGCCATGCCGATGATGGTTAATGTGTTTGTTGACAGTGTGATGCATTCGTCAATGTTGGCGGCAAGCGCAGCGATTGAAGAGAAGAACTGGATGTAAAAGCTGACGCGCACGCCAACTCCGTAGATGTCGCCATCACCGAATATATGGCAGGGTTGGAATGATTGAACGGCTGCCTTTCCTCCCTCGACGACAAACGCTGTGCTTGAGGGCATTTTGTTGGTGACGATGATGGTCGAGAAAATCAAATTTTGGAGAAACCATGGGAAGAGCGATGAATCTTTTCGACCGGAAGCAAAACACGCTCCCAGTTGATATCACATATCCATCCAGCTAAGCACGGCAAACATCAATTCCGACGCCTATCATCGTATGTTACCCTTTTCAACTGTACAGTCCCAGCAATTGCGATAGAAACAAGCCACATAACAAAACCTCGATGTTGCAGTCTGCCGTCCTGGGAAAACTGCTACGCGGCTGTCCAATTATGAAGCAGGCTTTCCTCATCATCACAGCTGATCAATTCTTACGAATACTGAAAACAGAAATAGGCGTGTCGTTCAGATAAGCTATAACCCCAAAGTGATATCTGGGGTCGACAAGGCTGAGCAATCAGCGGTTTGTGGACGTCGTATTGGGGGCGTTTCAGCTGCCAAGATTTTGATTGCGAGTGATGGGAAAGGGGTTTGTTTTAAGCCACTATATTGATTTCGAATGGTGTTAGGTTGGAGATGCCGTGTTGGGGTTACACGAGATAGGATGTGTGGAGCCTTACGCGAGCGGTTGGGTTGAGGGGGGGTGGAGGTTGAGCCGCGTGTGTTGGGGAGGGGAGGGAGCAAGGTAGGTGGTTGTCATTTATTCGTTTGAGAATTGACTTGATACATACAAGATATGTAACCACTTCCTAACCCCCCTATACTCATCACTCACTTAAAATGCACACCACAACTCTTTTCCTTCCACTCCTTCCACTTCTCTCCCTCTTCTTCTTCTTCTCCCATCTCCCTCTTACCACCGCCCTAACCTCACAAAACCCCTCCTCTCCACACCGCCAAATCCTCAAACGACAAGCAGGCTACGGCCCCGAATACGGCGAATGCGCGTTTGGTACCAACTGTGCGGATGCGTGTGGAAAGGGCTGGATCGGTTGTCCGGCGAGTACACAGTTGACGCTTTTTTGTTATGACCCGGGGGCGGGTCAGGTGTGTTGTGAGGATGGGAATGGCAGTGAGTTTGTTTTCTTTGGTTTTGGGGGAGGGAAGAGGGGGGATGAGGGGATGGGGGATGAGGATGAGGAGATGGGGATGGGGGGATGAGGGGATGGGGGATGAGGATGAGGAGATGGGGATGGGGGGGGTGAGAGGATGGGGAAGGGGATGGAAGGGAAGGCGAGGGGATAAGGAGATATGCTAATAAACCAACAGAATCGTGTGACAAAAACTACTATTGTACGAAAGATAGGAGGAATGCTACATGGTGTTGTCCTGATGTATATTTCCTCCCCTCTTCCCTTCCCCTTCCTTCTCACCTCCCTCCATTCCTATTCTCCTCCTCCCCAGTCCCCCCTCCGTTGACTAACCCTATCCCCACAGGCTCTAACACCATCCGCATGCGCCCTCTCCCTAGGTTTCGAACCGGTGGGTGAACCTACACCTACTACATCGACGCCGATACCACCGTTTCCAACGAGTCCACCGACGACGACGACCGTAAAACCGACGCCGAGTCAGGTGAGTGTGAGTGTGAATGGAACGGGGAATGGGACGGGGTTGATTGTGAATTCTTCGGCGGGGAGGATGGGGGTCTGGATGGGAGGGGAGGGGGAAGGGTGGTGTCGTGTGATCTTGGAAATAGGAGTCGGGATGGTGTTTTATGGTTTGTTGTGAAGTTTTGGAGTTTGGTGGTTAGATGTGGGAGGTGAGGGTTGTGGTGTGTTAGAAGTAGAGGAGGTAATACTTGGTTGAGAATAATACAATGTGGATGGACTAATTGCGTTGAGGAATTCGTGTGTAGATATTTATATTTAAGTAGTAACGGGATGATTAACCTACTGGATAGTTCGGATATATTAAAATGAGAGTTAGAAGATGGTACCTAGGTAGTAAAAACTCCCTTTCCACTCGAGAATTTCACAGGTCACTCGTGCTCGCTCGCTTACTGTATATAACAGCAAAACACGCCAGTACACGTCAAAATCGCCATAAGGAACAAAGTATAGGCAAAAAGAACTTCCTTTTCAAAACAAACTTGGAACCCCTATGTCACAGAGCTCCCTTCGCTTAACTGTCTTCAACACCAGAAATCGTAATTCGCCACGCCATGTCTTGTTCGCAGATTGGGTGCGAAACGAACACTTTGCTAATGATTGATGAGAACGCACAGCCTTTTCAAAATAACTAGCCGTGACATGGAGCTCCCTTCGCTTGCCCGTTTTCAATACCAGAAATCGCAATTCGCCACCCTATGTCGTTTTCCGAATTGGGGCTTGACATGAACAGTTTGTAGTAATTGATGAGAACGGGCCGAAACTAAGAACGGTAATATCTTATTACCGATTCTCCTCTTCCATTTCGTTGTCTTCCATCTAGGCAATTTCCCCGTCTCGCTGCGGGCGCAGGTTCGTCCCCGTGGAGGACAAGATGGATGGGTAATCCGTGCACGCTCGATAAGAATAAGAGGTTATCTCTATGTAATCTTTCTAGTCAATCTCTACGGTTATAGATAATTAAAATAGGCGGTATTAGAATTTAAGCGCTTTTTTGTATAGAGACTAAATCTTATTAACTTTAATTAAGAGTCGTATAATGAATTTAATTATTGAAAGTTGGGTGTTCGGTGAACTCTCGCTAATTTACTTCCACCGGCCTTGTACCTAGGTCGCATAAAGTTAAGCGAAGGCTCAATCTCGGCCCTTACATGAAGCCTTTATATATGAAAAAGTCGAAATCTGCTTCAACCAATAACAACAAACAGCCCGGCTGGCACAATTGGTTAGCGCGTGGGCCTTTTAAGCCCAAGGTTGAGAGTTCGAGCCTCTCGTCGGGCGGATGTGTTGTTTTTTTGATTTTTTTAGTGACGGTGGGGAGGGGTTACTTTTTAGGGAAGGTTTTTGGGGATGGGAGCGGGGATGCGGGGTGGAGGAGGGGGGGTGTTTTTTTTTTTTTTTTCGGTGGTAGGAGCTGGATATTCTAGCAAGAATTTAGAACGTATTTTTGGGAGGTATTTTTAGTTATTTAATCAAAATAAATGATGCCTTTTTTTTGGAAATATTATAGTATTAATAAATAACCTGTGTTATAGTGTACTATTTTACTTTCTATAGATAGACAAATATCTAGGGAAGAGTTTCTCTCTTCTCTCTTTGCGAACAATCTATTCCTTGACCCCAACTGTAACCGCAACCCTTTTTTAGATATATGAGCGCTATGTAGCCACAACTAGTTCCATAATAAATAAGTCACTTTTGTGTCTAGTTAGTGTAATGCATTCTTATCCGCAACTCTCAGAATTATCTCTTTGTGCACAAAAGTTCCATTGCATGTGGATTGCATCGGTTCCATCGGATTGACAATCGCAAAATCGAAGGTTCGAAGCAACTAATTGTGGCACTATTAGCCGACCCTAACTATAAAATAATTTCACGAACGGAAAATAAGATGATTGATTACCTGATAAAACACCTTGTTTAGTACTATACTGACGATGACCTTCCCCAAACATCTTAATTTTCCAGCGCCAAACAACAATTCCCACGTCCGTTCCATTCGCTCAAGCTTTTCTTACAGGCTTTGCAGCCCTCTCTCTAGTCGAAACATTTCTACATCCTCCCCGAATACCTTTTTATTTTGTAGCAGATTCCGGAATGCGCAGGATCGTAGTATTTTCGGGGCATCAGACGTTTAGTCGTTAAATCTCAATTCATTTTCGAGAGATAATATACATATATTGTAAGACAAACCAAAAAATATCATCGAGGACTAAAACTGACTGGCTGTTTTGTCGATTAAAACCTAGTTTCGGCTCTTCGAAGATGAACCGGTGGAGTCGGGTGGATGTATAATCGTAAGATTCACTTCACAAAACAACTTAGAACATTTCACCAACTGTCAATATTTGTATTCCCTCTTACGATATCATGATATAAGTCAGTGTGTTTAGTATAGTAAATTAAAAAGCACATTTATACTATTAGATTATAAGGTCATAAAAAGCGATATCATCACTAGTTAATAATACTAAATCGTTAATCTACTGTATATATACCTAGACAATAAACATCTAATTATCGAGAAAAGCACTAACTTATAATCGACTGTTAACTAAATTGTACTATCTATTCTAATCTAATCTAACCCACCTATCAATCATTCATGAGAAAACCATCTATCGAGAGCGCTGCTGTAAACACCATTCACGTTGCCTCGCAAACGTCTAGCACGTAGCAACCTTGTCCTCTCCCATCAGACTGTCACCAAATCAAGTGATGGCGTTGGTTTTGCCACAAGCATAACAGCTTGATCACCGATCTTAAATGGACTATCTTCAAAATGTTTCTCCAAAGCAGGAAGCAATGCTGTTCTCATCTGCTCAAGTCGAGGATGGTCACGATACCAAAATTCAGATAAAATCTCTGCCGCTTTCGAGCAGCGTAAAGTGAAGTCCGTTTCAGGGAAGTTGCAATGTGCATGCACTCGCTCTAGACTTATATCCCCAAATCCATTCTTACTGAATATTCTGGTGGCAGTTGTAAGCAGAAAACCCTGATGACTGACATAATTCTCTTTGGCGTCTAGCGCTGCAATTGGAGCGCAAATATTGTTGATGAGGTTGACCAATTCATTGTCGGGGGCTCCTCGAACAATAACGATTCGTGCGTTGGCAGCTTTCCGATTTGCGACTCGAACCATCTCCTCTAGGGCTTTCTCAACGTCACTGACATAGTGTAAAATCCACATTGCTACAACAGCATCGAAGCTGTCGTCTGAGTATGGTAATGCTTCTGCCCTTCCTTGTTTGATCTGAACTCCCAAATCAGTGTTTCGGTTTTCGATGACTTGCATCCGATCAGGATTTGGCTCGATGGCATAGGATTTTCCTAACTTTTGAGCGATCGCTTTGGGGAGATCTATACTGGAGTCAAAATCTGAAGCGTCAACGAAAGCTACCAGATTCTACTTACCTCCGTAACCACTTCCCACGTCAAGGATTTCAACATTGTCTTCCACCGCTTTCATCACGGCTTCAAATTCGAATCGTGTAAGTCTTTCTTGAAATGGTCTCCACGCCTCGTCGCTCAGCATGAACGGAAGGCAGTAGGTAGATGGTAAAGGGTACGGACCCATCAAAGAGTTCTTAGCGCCCAGCATGCAAGTGAGGAAAAGATGCTGTTGAGAGTAGGAAGCTGGGACTTTTGCTTTAAAAGAGGAGTGTTCCATGCGCATAATCTCAAACCCTACTGCCTCAACAAGCCTCTTCCAACCATTTGGCGTGCCAAACGTACACTTAATCATGTCATCCATGAATCGAACATCGATCCCATCTATGAACTCGCCAGAGGTATCGAGAAGCCTTTTATCCACAACCAAGTCGTCACTTGGGACTGTTCCCAGGATGAGAGTGCCGCCCGGCTTCAACCACGAAGCAAACTTGAAAATCGTGGAGTACACCGTTCGGTAGGGCATTTGCAACAAAGAGAAGATGGCGAATATCGCGTCGAACCGTTTCTCTGGCTCAAATGTCGTCGTATCTGCTTTGAGAAATTTCTCTCTGATGTTTTTCCCGCAAAGGCCATTCATGACTTGCCAGACGTCGATGTCAGTAACATCGTGACCGGCTGCGACAAGCGTCGATGAAACGGGACCACCTGTCCCGCAACCGACATCGAGTATAGAGGCACGCGCATTTCCAGGATCTTCTAGAGCTTCCTGGAAGACCTTTTGAAGCGTGGGGTTGTCTCTGAAAGCGACCTTGTAAGAAAAGTTGATCTCATCGAAAAGCTTTTCGGCGTCGAGAGCTTGTTGGGAAGTCGTTGCCATGATTTTGTTCTCAGAATAGTGATATTTTGAGTGAGTTGATATGCAAATTCAATGTCGCGACAAAGCTTCGGTTGTATTGCTTCTTATACAGAAATATTTTTGAAGCTTTGCTGTCTATAAGTCATACATTTTAATTCTTTTCCACAAAGCCTACAAACTGCCACGAATTTGTGCTGCATGGTGCTAGACTAGCTTTTTACAGAAAACCTGTCTCTGTAATCCTTTGTACCAGATCCTAGTTAATGCAAGCTCCAAGTGGCATTATTACGCAAAGGGACGCAGGATGATTTGTGTGAGGTAGTTGGCAGCCAATAAGCAAATAGAATCTCATACCAATGTAGAACGGTTATCAGGTTCAATATAGAACAAATTTGTGCACTTCCTGAGAGGTGCAGGAAAAGCACCGCTAAACTGAATTTCCAGTTCCCTTTTTATGTAATTTTGTCATGGCGCGCAGTAAAATAACAAGTTCAGCACTATATGAACGTCTATAACTACATCTGCTAATTTAAATAAAGTTTAAATATACCTCTAAGATGACCTAGTTGAGATGTTTATCAGTTCCAGAATAGCTTTCATATCAGACCGGGCTATATTGCTCACATCATGATATCAAGGTGGCGGATGTGAACTAATAAGTGTTAAGGTCAAGGATGGTACAGTGACTATCCAAGAACAGCGTATCATGTAATCCTAAAAACTACATGCAGAGCGACTATTAACTTATGCATTAATATGTTAGTGTTAGGAATCAAAAATAACCATCTCAGAGTGATAAACGTGTCAGAATTCTTGCAATATCTTAGCGGACGCTTACAGGTCTGGCGGCGCACCTGCATCAAACATGACCAAAGAGAGCTGTTCCCAAATCATTGAACTGGACAAGTACAAGTGCACCCAAAGCTTCAGCGTCGGATGACAACACGCACTGAATTCCACATTAAATACAAACTTTCTCTGGTAAGACCAGAGGGTCGTGACAGTGCGCTGGTACGTCTTGTGGCACTCTGATTCGTGGATGTTATACATGCATGGTAATTCACATCAAACAAAAGTTTTGCACATTCTCGGTAACTACAAGTAGTACAAGTGCGACGTATCAAGTACGCACTAATTTTACTCCACGGTTTAAAGCGGTGGCCTGTACGAGTAGCTCCCGATGTTATTCTTACACGTCTTCGTCTGTGTTTAAAAGTGCACGCTAATTAGTAACTACTGCTCTCGTAATAGGACAAAGATGAAGCTATGGTGTGAGAGATCTGTAAAATATGATAGATTTCTATAGATGTGTGGAAGTAGGAGACTAAACTAAAGGCTAGACAATCTAAGCTTCAATTCATTGAAAAACACTAACAATCTATCGCTTTATTATTCATTTCCCACTCGCACGTAGAGAATTAAGCTAACACTTATGTTATATTTATCAACATTCTAGGCAGTCTATTAATCATAGTATCTAGAGGATTGACTAACATCTTAGCCTGACTAAATTGATTACCGGCAAGACTGCTAAGTATGTGAAAGATGTGGAGGCCGAACAGAACAAAGCACGCAATCAAGGAGACCGTCCCTTACTTCTCGTGAGGGACGACCTTAAGGATTAATCCAAGGTAGTTGCAAACGTGTGTTAAAAACTGTCTGCAATTCTAACAACTCTAAGCAACAATTCGTCCATATCTGCCCACGCTAACCGTCAAAAGTCAATACCGATTACGACTCTAGTCCCCAACTAATCTAAGTGTACCAGTAATGTATTTAGATAAACAGGAACTCCCAAATCCCATGAAAAAAATTCATGCGACCTACTTTCCACGCTTAAATAGTAGTCTCGCGTTCCAGTCGCGTGCCCGAGCTGGACTACTTCGTGAAGTCATTGTCTCCAACATGTACTGTCATGTAGATTCGAACTCAAAAACCGTTATCGACACGAAGCACCGTTCAAGCCTTGTTTAGTTCAGCCTGTTTACAGACGTCGTTACCCCATCTATTACTGCCAAAATACGGAATTTACGTCGCAGGCAACTTCCAGCAATGAGTCGTCCATACCAGCTCACACTAACAGTCGAAAAAGAACATAGACACAAGACTCGTGGTCCCCCATCAAACAACTTAGGATACTAATAACCCACTTAAAAATATCTCAAAACTCCCAGATCCCCTCAAACAAACCTTACCATCTACTATCCACATGTGTTCACACTCTTCTCAATGCCAGACAACTCAATAGAGAGGTATTGTAAATTCTAGGATTACCTTTTAACTTCCTATTAAAGTTTAGGTCTATAATTCCATGTAATTTATGCTTCCTCTGTTTCAGAGCTCCGCAAGAACTATCTAATCCCAGAATCGCGGCTGGGACTATGACGGGATTAAAAAGTCGGTCCTAATCATGAAGTTATCTGGGTCAAAAACACTCTCTTACACGCTACAATACTACTCCAATCCCAAAAGCTACAAGACCTCTCAAGAGTAGTATAAATCGCATAAGTCGTAATCTTTCAATTATAATCGTAAAAGTTACAACCCTCTTAGATAACTACTACCCCTGTCCCCAGAAAGATATATTATATTAAATAACCATATCCCATAAACCGTGCTTCCAACTCCCTAACTCCCTAACTCCCCAAGTCCACCTTTCACCTCGTAGGTGAACGCTCAGTCCCTCGCCATCTCGGCCACAACCTCAACGCCGAAGCGCGAGCGCCAAGGAGATGGATATTCTTGGCGGGAATCACATCACGAAAGATTATCCAATTATACATTTAGGATGAGTGAGGAATTGCTTCATAGCTGTTATTTTCGTGGATATAAGTGTGTTCTAGCGGGAATAAATGTAGTGCGGGTATACCCGGGAGGTGTATAACCGAGGGTTGTATTGATATTTATGAGAGCAGCGGAAAAGGGAAAAGGAGATTTAATTCTAATAACAGATCGAAGAGGAAGATGTATATGCGTACGTTTTCCAGACTCACGAGGTCGCGAGGTATACATCCCTCCCCATCCCAAGAGTTTTACTCACCACCACCACTAGGCGCTCAACAACTATCCCGCCCTTCAATTCTCTACAGATCAGCCCTCACAACACTCTCAAAACCTCACACCCCCCAAACCAGGTACACAACCCTCATCAACCCCATCCACAAACACTAACACCCCCCTAGACAAACCTCATCCCACCCCAAAATCCACCCCCTCACCCCCTCCACCGCCCACCAACTCCTCATCTCCCAACGCCTAAACCGTCCAACATCCCCGCATCTCTCCATCTACCGACCGCAAATAAACTACATAACCTCCCCGCTCCACCGAATAACCGGCTGTTTTCTCTCCGGAACTTTTTACATCTTCGGGTTCTCATACCTCGTGGCGCCATGGTTCGGGTATGGGTTTGATAGTAATAGTTTGGTGGAGGTATTTGGCGGGTTGGGCGAAGGGGTGAAGGGGATGGTGAAGACGGGGGTGGCGCTGCCGTTTGTGTTTCATGGGGTTAATGGGGTGGGACATTTGGTTTGGGATCGGGGGTGGAATTTGGGGGTGAGGGGGATTGTAAGGCAGGGGTGGGTGGTTGTGGGTGTTAGTTTGGTTGGGGCGGGTGTGTTGGGGTTCGCGATGTGAGGTGATGAAGGGGGTGAAGAAAAGTGGCGAGGCACTGCGTAAAGTAGTGAGGAGGTAGTGGGGTTGGAGGTTGGAGGACGACAGAATTAGAGAAATGCACAAGGTACCAAATGTGAGATTGTCGAGATTCGAGTTCGAATCCAACGGCTTTCCGACGATAGGAGGTACTGTAGAGTTGGGATGTTGTTGAGTAAATATTATGATTAATTTAGTGATCGATCTTCAACGAGAAGTCGACATGGGGCACGCCCTGGTGTATCGAACTTGTCGATATGATATCAATATCTAAAGGCAGGTCAGCACCATATTTACATGCAGAGAACTGAATCAACTCACCATTATTGATATAGGTCTCTACATTCTCAGCAGTGAGACCTCCACTGCACTCAAGCAGGAACTCGCGCTTGCCAGCCCACCTCTGCTTGATACTCCTCGCCGCAACCTTCAAGCCATCCCCATCATAATTATCCAACATAACAATATCCGCACCCGCAGCGATAGCCTCGTCAGCCGCCTCCTCATTATCCACCTCCACCTCGACCTTCAAGGCAAATCCACCTACCGACTTTGCAGCCTTCACAGCTTCCGTTATGCTTCCCCTCGCCCAGATATGATTATCCTTCAACATAGTCATACTCGACAAATCATGTCGATGACCATCAACACCACCAACGATCATCCCGTATTTCTCCACCAACCTAAATCCAGGCGTAGTCTTCCTTGTTCCAGCAAGTATACCCTTATATCCCGCCTTCCGCACCAGGTCCTCCATCGTTCTCGATTTCGTGGCGATCCCAGAACATCGACTTAGCGTGTTCAGCGCTACTCTTTCCCCGAGTAACAGCTTTCGTACTGGACCAGTGACTGTCGCGACGGCGACCTTGCCTTTGGCTCCTGGGTCTACCAGGGTCCCTTCTTTGAGATGCCATTTCACAGTACATCCAGCTTGTGCGAATATCTCGTCGAAGAATGGCACGCCGGCAAGGATGCCTTTCGATTTCCCGTATAAAGTAGCCGTCCGCTCGCTGTCGCCGACTACGAACCCGCCGTAGTCGAAAGATGGTGTATCTTCAGCGAACCATGCTGTGATTTGCGACTTCCAGTGGACGGGGAGAAGGTCGGCGGGGTTGCCATGTTGTAGTGCCATGATTATTGCAGGTTTGTGCACAATATAAGATTCAACTTGATATTCTGTTTGACAAGAGCAATAGCCTTTTCGTATTTGAGAAGGCGATACCAAAATGCTGTGGTTGCGATATCGAAGTCATCGTTTGTGGTTCCGTTTGGTGGGGTCATCGAAAGATGACCGGGCTCGAGCCGGGGCAAGGCGGGCTTTTGTCCTGAATCGGATCAACTTCGGGCCGCGGCCTGAACATCCCGCGAACCTCACCGCTCACCGCTTTGGTGAACTGCCACCGCATCTAAAATACTTCAGCTCGTCATCTCCCTTCTTGCCCATCTTTCACCAAGTTGCATCACTGTTGTTACTATTCAGTACGCCCGCCAAGTGGCGGGCGGCCTTCTGTTCATACCCTCGTGGAATTCGAGTTCTTTACTGTTCTCTAAACCATCGGACCGCGCGAAGTACGCACTCGAGTACGAGGTGAAATATTGAAAAAAAGCTTCTTTTCTTTCTTCTCTCTTCGAATTTACTATTCGAGTCCGATTAATTCTCCTACAAGTTAGCGTCATTATTCCTGCTCAATCACGTTCAGATACGTTTGATTTTCTCGTATTCCATCAACAGTCATCCTTCAGCAGCACAAAGATCTGTCAGCGTTGAGAATTGACCATTTCCTAGCGGCCGAGCACTTTCTCAATAGGTCTTAGTGAGCCTCGAGCATCGTCCCATATGTACGGTCAACATCACGACCGCTTTTCCATTCGTCAGAACCAAGTTTATTCAATATTTTGTCTGAGCTGATGTCCAAGAATTTCTTCCAGAACGTCACTGGCTATTTTTAAGCTTTTCTGTCCCGGGTATCCTCGTGTCTGGCTTGCAGGCCGTATAGCTGGCAAATGGCGTCTATGCTGACAACAAGTAGCCGAATCCCAGCGCATCCGAGAAGATTACACGCCGTTTATTCGGATCCAAATGGATATTTCTGTAATCCATCCAATCAAAAAATTGTAAGCTGCCATCAGCAAGCCAATGGCGTCCGTCCTCGCGCTTAAATTTCCAATGAGATGGTTTTTTGCGAGCTGAATCATGCTATGCAAATAATGTTCTATTATTGTGGACCACAATTTCTTTCCTATAGCCTTATGCTTAGCAGAGCTATTCCGGGTCGGCCGCTTTCCGGACTTCACGAGGTACTTCGGTGAGGTGGCACGACTCGGCAGAGCTCGATCACGAATTCAGCAGTAATCATACCACCACAATGACCTAAGCATGGCAGCTTGAAATATATATAACAAAGTCGAGCCGCCTCTCATATTCCTTCTCCCCAACTAACTATCCCCTAATTTCCTTCTCTCTTCCTCAGTCACTTTCTTTGACACAGTCGCTTCGTCTGTCGATCGTTACTCACTACTAGTAAATTAATCCATTAATATCAAACGCGAAGTCGAAGCTCAGACTGAATATCACCATGAAGTTCTCGACTCTTTCTACCCTTGCTGGTCTCCTCAGCATTGGAGCCGCGAACCACATTCAAGAAGTCGTCTGTATAGATCCACCGCCATACACAGTCACTGAAACTGTCACTGTGACTGCCTGTGCCACTGCAAACTCGCAAGTCACTGCAGCTGCTATCAAGCCACCCTATGTGACAACAGCCGGCTCTCAAGTCACCTCTGTTGATTACTCCGGAACCAAAACCTCAGTCTGGGTCTATCCAACTGGCACTGGAAGCCACGACTGCACCGTCGCTGTTTATGAGCAGAACACCGTCACCGTCATTATCGTCAACATCAGCGTTACCGTCATCAACGGCCTTCCAACAACCGTGACATCCACAGTCACCAATGGACCAAAGCCAACATGGATGCCTACCCCACCACCGCCACCACCAGCTAGCACAACCACTGTCACACCCCCAACTGGCACTGGCAAAGTCCATCTCGTTATCGTTGGCGCCGACGGCGATCTCAAATACAAAGACAACCAAGTCACCGCCCAAATCGGCGATATCATCCGCTTCGACTTCAACTCTACCAACCACACCGTAACCCAATCCTCCTTCCTCGAGCCTTGCAAACCACTCGCAGGCGGGTTTAACACCGGCTTCAACCAATTCAACAACGCAAGTAAGACCGGCCTCATATTCCGTGACTACAAGGTTGAAGTCTCCACCCCTCTCTGGTTTTACTGCGCCCAAGGGGCCCACTGCAAGAAGGGAATGGTCCTCGCCGTCAACCCGGGCAACAAGTTCCCCGAGTTCTTGAGCCGCGCGACTGATACCGCTACGGCCACTCCTATCTCGACTGGCAAACCAACCACGACTTCCGGTGTCGCTTCCTCTACTGGTGGCATCTACATCCCAGGTGTACCAGCCCTATCCTCCTCTTCCGCCATAACATCTGGCACCGCGGCTCCAACAGGCGGGATCTACGTCCCTGGCGTCTCGGCGCCATCGGCTCATGGACCGTACAATCGTCCGGCGGTTAAGGCTCGTCGTGGTTACTTTGCTTAAGGCCGGTGGAATAGCGCGGTAAAACATCCCATAATGAAGTCACGAAATTAAAATTAGCATTGCTTGGAGTTTGACACTAGAACTAGATTGGATTGTATAGCTGCATTATTGTTGTGCCGTATCACAAATAATAGGAATGAAAATTTACTCAAAATTGACTAAGAAGTTTTTTGATTGCCGTGACACGTCACTTACCACTGAGTAGACGCACTGACAATATGGCCTCTCCCGCCTCGTAAACTTTCTAGAAGGCACTCCTTTTCTAAAATCCACCTTTCGACTTTCCGAATACCTAATACTCAAGATCCTTCTCCGTCCTCCACGAATTTCATCTCGTCGGGCGTCGCAATTTCTTGTCTAACACGGCAATTGTGTAATATCGCAATCTGTATTTAGGAGTCAGGAGGGGCGCAAAACCGGATTATTCAATTCCTAGTACGTCGCGATGTTCCGAGCGTAGTTATATATGGAATAGCGGCGAGCTTTATAGTATATGGCTAATCTTAGATAAGGATAAATACTCATCGCTTCTTCTCGAAGGAAAACAAAGCTCGCTGGAATGGTATAGTGAATTTCCTCGGTCGAGATTTATAGGTTAGGTATCTTTTCTATTATCTATCTCTTAGAAGTATTAATTTAGCCCTCTCTAGTGTAGTAAGGGGTATACTACGCTTCTTGAACGTGGGATATGTTAGTTAGAGGGTTTAAACTTTATAGAGGTTTTATTTTGTTAGACTTCATTTCGCGCGCTTAATGAGATATAAGAGTAGGGGTATTAGGTTTAAGGGTGGTTTTCTAGTTCTAATAGCTTAGAGGTATTATTATAGTATTTCTAATATACTTTAAGGGTATCTGACGTAAATATTTTTTTACCTTATAGTACTCGGACGCGTTTGCTAATATGTGGGTTTTAATAAGGAGACTACGAATGTATTTAATTGTTAAAGTGATTTAATTAACAGAATATTAAACCGCTTTACTATGTCCGGATTATATAAAGTGTTATACTCGACACGTACTAATGGGATAAACGGCCGAAATAGCTTTAGCGGAAGTCTACCTAGAATAATGAAGTCGAGTTTATTAGAGTAGAAAGGGGTTGTTTAATTAGTATTGATTTAGAATTAAGAGGGGACTGCGCGATAGGGTTGGTTAGTTTGGGAGATATGGCGAATTGCATCCTCGAACCCAGAGGGTGCGCGCATTGTCAATTAGGGCGCATCGATTTATGTAACAATTATTAAGTTTCAAGACGCTTTTCAATTTCATGTATAATGTCCAAAGATTTTATGCAAAGAATGTAAGCTGATTAGCTCGTGGTACCGCTTTGTCGACAATAGAGAGGTGAATTTAAGGGTCTTAGATTATGACTTCCGAAACTTCAAGAACCCGGGTTTATGATAAGTTTAATTAAGTCAGCTAATAGCTGTCGAAGATATAGCGTCTCTTCAACCGATAACTTTTGGACATGTAACGTAGCTTTCATCAGGCACCGCTCTCCCTAAACCACGGATGCAAAGAAACATCCCGACGCCTTCCTCGATACTCTTTACCAAGTTGGTGCATGATATGCACAGAACACTCACTACCAACCCCACATTTCTTTGCTTTCCCTTTCACCTTCACTTCCCCTCAACACTCCTACTCCTCTTCCTCCCTCTCGGCGGCTCACTAAAACTCTTCGTTCTCGACAAGCCCCTCGACTCGTCCTCCTCCCTGACCACCTCATCCCTCCACCTCCTCTTTTCCCAACGATCATTCTCCTGCCGCACTATCATTACATTACTCTCATTCTCCTTCTTAATCTCGACACCAAACCCCGGGACATAATTCACATCCTCCGCGCTATAAGCGAGAAACCCATCATCCTCATCGCTAGACTCAAACCACGATTGCACCTTATTGAAAAATTGTCCAACTGCAACTTTCGAAACCCGTCGCTCAATAAACTGTTTTGTCTTGCTACTTCTCGGGAAATTGAAGATCGAAGTCCCTCGTGATCCGTCATCGGATGTTTCGCGAGTGTGAGATTGTGATTGGTCTACCGGCCACGCTCGTTGTAGCTCAGAACTCGAGGATTCATTCTCAGGCGTGAAGAATTCCGAGAGGTTTTTGAAGATCGTGTTCATCTTGAGATATAGAACGTGAGATTACGTGGTTTTCTGTAGGAGACCATGATGGTGAGGGTGTATTGAGGTGGTCAGAATACAAGTTGGAAGCGTGAGGTGACAACACACCTCGCTTAGCAAGCGACCTATAGGAGAGATCACGGCTGAGGATATGTACCAAGTTTTTAGTTAAGGTCGTCATGTGCCGTAAAATCAGGTACGCCTACATTCAGCCACCATTTGAGAAGCGGCCCGAACGTCGAATTCGTCGAAAGTAAGAATTCTCTCGCGCATTGGTTAAATCGACATAGTTCGAGAAGCCCCAAACAAAACAGACAACGATCAGAATTGACTGAGTAAATAGACGTTATCAAGCGCGGGAAGAGCGAGTTACTGTAACGGCTGGAAGCCTCGTCGTCATATACATTTGCGACGCCCAACTAAAAGCCTATTCGGGTAGCTGCACTTCTCCAGGCTGGATATTCTCCCAGTCTAGTTGTGGATTAGATTCGACGTCCGGTACAGGTCCCATAGGTGTGATAGCTCTAGGATTGATTCCAGCGTGGCTCTTGGTGTACTGAGAATAGTGTTAGTCAGCCACCTAATGTCCCCAAGAATGATAAATATTTACATTTTCCTTGATATGTTTAAAGTTCATCGTCTCTTTGAACCCAGGCACATTCCAATAAAGATTCTTCAACCACTCATTCAAAATCGGATAATCATGCCTGATGGTCCCAAGATTACACTTGAAATGCTGGACATACGCGGTGTCAAATCTTACGATCGTGGGATACAGGCGTAAATCCAGCTCGGTAATCCGCGAGCCGAGCACATAAGGGCCTCCGTTTTGCGCAATTAATTTTTCCATTCGATTGAGTGCTTTGAAAACAGGAACAACGTTTCTGTCGTAGGTTTCCTGGTCAGGTGCGAATCCGGCCTTGTAAACCCCGGTATTCAAATCCGATTGCATCCAAGCCCCAATCTCATCAATCTTCCCTCTCAAGTCTTCCGGGTATAGATCCACGGTCTTGCAATTGTCTGGGAGAATTGAATTGAAAGCCGTGTTCCAATCCCTGAGGATTTCTAAGCTCTCATTGTTAACAATTTGGTTTGTCTTCTTGTCCCAAACAACCGGGACGCTGAATTTTCCTTCGTAATCTCCTTTGTCCTTAAAGTAAACTTCATGCAAATACTTGCTTCCGAAGAGCTGATCCGTAGTCGCATCTGCGTAGGGGTCGTCGTCGCTGGGAAACTTCCAGCCGGGCCATCCTTTGTCGTCGCCTTTTGGGTAGGCTTTTACTATTGATATGTCGACTATCCCTGTAAGGCCTTTGAGGTGTCGAATGAGGTTTACTCGGTGAGCAAAGGGGCAAAAGAGGCCTAGGAATGAGTTAGGATGGGTTGGAAACAGTGTCTGGTTCGGTTCGTACCGATATATAGATGGTATCGTCCAGCCTCCGGGGGAAATTGTCCGCCTTCCTCAATTTTGCCATGCCATGCGCCATCTCTAAACGTAGAGGCTGATGCCATGGTTCAAGACTGTTGTTGTATGTGTCGATTTGCAAAAGTGATAAAATAGTGTTTAGAAGTTGAGGTAAACTATTGGCGCAACGTAAAGTTACTAATGCGGGGAATAGCGAGCGGGTACAACCTCACGACTCGGAGGGATATCGGCATCGGGCCCGACTCATCCCCGCATTCTGTCAGCACTGGCCGAACTACTCGACAACTGTTCGATTGACCAAGTAGATATAAAAATTGGTTAATTCATCGAGTAATTGAATGATTCATCGTAATTAGCGAATAGAACAGCTAACTCATTAAGTTAAACTTAAACGTGGAAATTATGAAAAATACCTAAATAACACAAAAAATGTATATAACCTATAAGGAACTGACTATGATTTCTATCTATTTGAGCTCTATATCATATAATATTCGGGTGAAGCACCTTAGTGGTTTTCTAGAGAAAGAATAGTGAAAAGTGTAATGTTGACGAAACGAGAGGCTAGTTAGTCAATTATAATATCTTGATCAATAACACGATAATTGATTAATGATACTAGCCTATTGAACAATCAAAGAAAAATTGTGAAAACTTCGGAACAGCTCGCATTTTGTTTCTGACTGATCTTGAAGCAGACGCTGCTGCTTAATTGATTTCCTGGCGAAAACCTAGGAGTTGAGATGACTGACTCATCAATCAGCTAATAGCTCGTGTTGGTGTTGTATCCTGTTTCCCGTTGCTCCATACATAGAGGTGCTTTTAGCGCCAGCCCATACAACCTGCTACGCGTTGTGTGCCAAAGTTCTCGGTTAGGGTAAAATCCAAACTTAATGTTCATGGAACCAACAAAACGGTTGACGTCGAAATCAATTGTCTGGTCTCGTGACCTTCAGCACGAGTATTCCAGGGGTTACCTATAGCCCCAGTTGGCATCTGTGGTTGAGACAATCGATGATGCATCGAGAAAACCAAAAACTACTGTCACATCAGTGACTGTCTTTCGATGAGATGCGGTGAATAATTAAAACGGAAGGCGTAACTGTTGGGAGAGAAATCGAGGAGAGAACGAAGCATTCGGGGTTCCCTCGCTAAGCGAGTTTGCATTTTCACAGAGACAAAATTATCACATTGTGTTATCTGTACTCTTTACGCCCTTTTCCAAGGGATAGAAATATTGAAGTACCTTTTCAAATCTGGTACTATTACATTGGTTGTTGGAAATGACAGCACAATGTAGGTAATGTAGGTAATGTAGGTAGTGTAGGTAATGTAGGTCACTATCTTTGTCTCTCAGTCTCGTAATTCAAATTGCCTCTGGATACTAGCTATTCACCGAGAAAACTCCAACATAATGATAGAAATGACTCTTAGTTTACGATTCAAACAATAAAGGAAAAAGCCTTGCTTAACGTCGCGCCTAGGAATAGCTCCTATATGGAGAAGAAGACAGTCATGTGCCTTGGAATAACACTCAACTTCTTCACCATCGACATGATGTGAGTAAGACTGACATCTGATACCACGAGGGAGGAAGACAAGACGTGAGACTACTTATCATACTTGTCCTAATTGGAGAAACACATATTTCTTCCAACTTGTTCATGAACTGTCACTCTTTGTGTTCACCGTAGCTTTCTTTCATAATGGTTGGAAGACTCATTGCGATCATGTGTACAATATAGATGTAGAATATGTTGAAGTATAAGAAGACGCGTTGTATTGAATGAATTCATTTTTTTCAATCATCTCCCTCATCACAAACCAAGCATTCAATACTGTACTCTCAGCATCAGACAACCGCTTATCGTATCATCACTTTCCAAGCCCACAAACACAACCTACTACTCAGACGTTATGTCTGGTTTTGACCGCTTGGGACGAAATGGAGATATGATGCGCAGAGCAGGCGATGAAGCACAACGAAACCGTGAAATGGGAGACCGAGTCGATAGACGAGAGGAACAAAGACGAGAGCAGCAAATTCGGGACGAAGAGAATGCGAGACGCATTGAGGAGGAACGACAGCAAAGGGCCCAAGACAGAGCCGAAGCCGCCAGAAGAGAACGAGAGCTCGACGATGCCTATGCTCGTTCTGAAGAGCGAGGAAGATATCAGCAGGATATGAGCAGTGCGTCGCAGAGTGCTGGGTGGGTTAGTAAGGGGAAGCGCGCCCATCGTCACAAAAAGTACTGAATGGAGAGCCGTGCGAGGCTAGACAAATTGCAGTGAGAACAGGAGGAAAGTTGTCATTTGGTGTTCTATTCGGGGCAGTGTATCGATAGACGTATCGATGCACGAAGCCAACCACTCTTTTAGTACTTGATAGTATAGCGATAGCAATAATAATCCACAGTTTTGTTTCTGCGCTTGGAATTGCACACTTCATTCCTTAATAGACCTGCAATCAATGCTTTTCTACCTGTGGTAAATACCAAGACTTTTTCTTTCGTGATTTTTTAAAATCGGTTCTGTTAGTAACTAGTTGAGGTAAATGGATTAATATGATCAGTTAGTGAGTTGCGTTGATCGAGGTGATCGGTTCAAGTTGAGTGCCCACGTAACATACTACTTTTAACCTAGTTTTGGCAACTTGTCTGTCACAATTACCCTCGGTTCAGTTCTTCACAATGCAACTTAATCGAGGGCCTTTCCTCGCCGGGTCGCCCACAGAACCTAGAATCAGAACAGTAAACAAAGGAAGACATGAATAAAGAAAGTTTTACTAGACTAACACCAGGTTGAAGCTTGAATCTGAGAAGCGACGAGAAACACCTCAAGGGCGATAGTATCACGGGCGGAGTTAGGTGGGCCAACAGAGATTGAGAGCGCATAGGATCCTTCGGAGTAAATGTTGCTTACATATGTTATAGGTGAAGCCCGCGAAGATTGATTAAATATGGGCAGGGGTACTTACCCACATGTTGCTCGATCGGCAGTAGATTACTCGATCGGCAGCACGAGTAGCTTTACTTTTTACTTGAATAAATCTTACCGCCACTTGAGATAAACTAAGCGATAGAACCTGTTACAGAGCGAGCGACGAAGTTTATACCCAAACGTCGAGAGACCGCGTATCATAACAATGAGTTCAGAGATCATTTTCTGTAGGAATTCACAAGGCCTACCTTCGAGAAATTTTATTAATAAACAGTACTTAACAGGTGGAAGCGACGTGATTTAAACAGTGCAGTGATTTAAATTTAAATTACGGCACTACGTTCGTAGCCTTCAAGATGTTTTACTTCGCTGACTAAACACCATGTCTCTTCATCTAGATTGCCATCAAGACTTCTAGAAGCTTTGGGAAGTTTGGAGACCTAGTAAGTGTCAGTATATTCTTTTATACATACGGTAGAAGAGGAAATGACTTACCCAAGTCCAGTGACTGGATCCCAACCCTTCGCGGCAATGAAACCGGGCGAGCCACAACCAGGGTTGCTACCGACGGTGATATCGTTGAAGGCTTCTGGGTGTGCGTACTATGAATGAAGTGTTAGCGAGATGTAATGTTGTAGGGCATGTATAATCTTACCAAGACAGGATGAATAAACCCAACAGTACTCTTGCCAGCAGCAATACGCTTCTCATTGACAAGCGTCAGGACAGCGCCCCATACTGGTGCAGAGAGAGATGTTCCTCCGACCAACCACCAAGATGGGTCAGAGTAGACCAATTGGCGATCTCCTACAGCTCCGACGTCCGGATAGGCTCGTCCACCATGATGGTAGATACCACCCGTGACGCTAGAGAAGTTACCATCGACGACATAATGATGGTACCCATCGAAACCGAGCTTCTTCTCGACTTGATCAAAGTAAGCGTCAACGGCAGTACGTTGGTAGCTTGGGATACCGAACACATTTGAGAAACCACCACCGCTGGGGAATCGCTTGGTGGCGACCTCATTCAGCTTCTCTCCTGGGACTGGAGCGATTGTGCTGTCAAAGCGATCCCACTCGGTGCTGCCTACGGAAAGGACATATGGGCAGGAGCTTGCAAAGTCAACCTCGAAGATTTTGCCGGAGTCGCCGTTGCAGGTAGCACCACCGACACCGGAGTCACCTGATGACATGACAGTGGTGACACCCTGAAGTGCGAGCTTCATCCACTCGTTGCATTGACGCTTCATGTAGTAGTCTGGAAGGTATGCCTCGCCGTCTCCATATGAGATGGAAATAACGTTGGTGGGCTTGTAGACACCGCATTGGAGTTGACCCTTGTACCCACCTGGGTTTGGGTCGGGGTATTGTGGGTCAAGACATTCTGGTTTTGTGCAGTCGCCTGTCTCACCAAAAGCGCTGTACGTGCAGTAACTTCCGTCAATTGCATCGAGGAAAGCTGCATGGTGTCAGTAAGAGGTTTGAAGTTTAGTTCACGACTATACGTACTGTTCCAGAAACCGTTGTAGTTTCCATGGGACTCATAGTATTCGTCATCCTCTTGGAAAAGGACAACCTTTTGGGGGTAGATGAGTGGCCAAGATGAATCAAAGTCCAATGGAGCTTCGAGATCAATTGGCACTGGCGTTGGCGAATCCTCGACTGCACCGATGGCACCATCAACTAATCGCTCAATTGGGTAGGTACCGTTAGGAATGTTGCTAAGTTGGTAAGTATGCGTTCAAAAAATTGAAAGATTTGGGAATTACTTACGGGTAAAGTGTGCTGAAGAAGATATCGAGATCATGTCTGCTGTAGTGAACATCAATCGACTCGAAGATACCCAGCTCGTTCCCGGGTGCAGCTGTCGTGGTGTTTGGGATATTGTATTGTGCTAGAAAGTATATTGTTATTACGACACAACGAAAAGGTCTGTCGGGAAGACAATACCTCTTGTACACTCAGCTGTGACGTATTTATCGCAGGTACCAGAATTTGGGTGAGGAAACGCTGGCAACTGGGTGATAAAAGGCTGTGGCCGTTCTGCGGTTGACCGTTTGTTGACAGAATCCATCTTCAAGTTCCTCTGTCGTAGTCTTGAGCCAGGAGTCACGTAGTCGATGTGCTCTTGGATATGTGCTGGAACGTGATATTCCTCGGTAGAAATGTCATGCTTGCCAGAGGTGTGTTGCCAGACGAAGAAATCTGCCACGAGCAACTCTTCGGCCTCTGCAGCTGTGGCATCGAATTGAACCCACTGTAATAACAGTGTCAGAATAGTTATCAACTCAGGACATGCAAATTGGTGGGTGGGAGGATTCGTTTAAAAAGCGATAAAAGAATTATTAGAACCATACCTGCTTATTGACAGAAACAGCAACTCTCTCTCCAGAAATTCCTGCCTGTTGGAGCCATTGCAAAACAGCATCGGTACTGTCCTCATGGGGTGCAAAAAAGTCAATGACTTCTTCAGGCGTCATGTGCTTTCCATAGCTGCCGCTTCCAGGAGTTGACCTATCAGTAAAGTTAGTGAAGCTCGCAAATTACATGCCATAACATACAATTCCATAAGTTTGTCATGGCCAGCCTGCAAATTCCTTTGCTTCAAGCCAATTCTCATTGGCAAGACCTGACTTTCGTGAACTTTGGACTTTTTGACCCATGATTTGGACAAATCGGGTAGATGCCGTTCATGGAGCTTGTGTCCGACGGGAGGCACTCGCTTCCTCAATCCAGGGGCAAGAGGACTGCCGAGAACTTCTCCAAGGAGACCGGCGCTGGCCAGGACGAAGGTAAGGGGAAACAACATAGTGCTTGGTTTTCCTGGGCAAAGCTGGGCATGCATTGAATGGGACAAGTCCTCCTATTTATTGCACCCATTTTCACGATAAGCTGCATTGCCATGCTACCCGAAAGATGCAATTCGATACCGAGGAGCAAACAGACCTGCCAAGAACGGTCAAGCTTTGAGGCACATTTTATTTCCGATGTGGGACCTTCTCCTTTCGGCTTGGCGCTGCATGTTGTTGCTGTAATGTACCTGGTCGAATCTCACAGTGATATCAACCCCGCCAATAGATAGGGGAACTGCTGTTGTGCTCGGGTACTATTCAGGTACCTCTAAGTACTTCTGCATTTTGGTGACTGCCAATCTTCGCATCTGGAGGTTTAAGCTGTGTCCGGCTCCGACTAAGGATACTCATTGGGCAATGTATGGGACCAGTTCATGCAGCTCTTGAGAATGGATGCATCGTTGGCGCTGACTGTTTACGTGCTAATAATGTTGATCGGGTGACCGACGGGCGGTTTGTTCCTTTGCTGAGGAAAATACTGAAGGCAAGTGGTCTCGTTCATCGATAATGCTCACTGAATTTCATGACCGATATGGTGCCAGGTCTGGCTCAAAACTCTTATCCGAGGAACACGAAAATAGAAGTAAAGTAATATCGATAGGTTTAGTAATAAAACACGACCTTTTGACTTAGTAGGGATAGTATAAGGATATAGAATAGATTTCGATCTTTTATATTATCTTAAGATAATTAAATAAAAGTAATTCGTCGTCGAGAAATACTATTAAAGGACGATTTACTTTAAAAATAAAAAGTTCTTTCGGCCTTATTTTGTTTTTGCTTAACCTTATTTTCGCTATATTTCTTAGGCGAAAAGTAGAACCCCGCGCCCCGCGATCGAATAACTTATTTATAAAACCGACTTTTACTCTCTATTTCTCGACGTTAACAGCCGAACTTAAGTTTCCAGCCAGACCCTCAATGCACGGCACCATAGACCGAAGCCCCTATTCATTAACAATAGTGGGATGCCGTTCTTGCATCATCCCCAAAGCAGCATAAATCTGCGTCACGTGATATCACTCACCCCCCTCGAAACAGCACCTAAACTGAGCCCCGAGCTCAAAATATCGATATTTAAAGGCAGCAATTTTCTTTCCAAGATTTCGATTACAGAAATATCGTCTCGTGTCAAAGGTTGAATTTAGCCTTGCAACCGATTGTCTCAGCCGGGCGATGTTCGGTTCCCACGCAACGTCATGACGTATCTATCGCTTCCCCAATCCAAATTGAACATCATCGAATACGTCCGACCATTTTTTGGTCTTCTGTAGCTGATTTCGCGATAAGACAAAGACGCTCCCTGAAATTTATTCTTTTGACAAGCCTTATAAATATTCTCTGATAGAGCCATATGTTGGGAGACTTCACCCTCGGCTGCTTATATGCGGTTGTTGAGACAGACATTTTCACCGATTCTTGAGTGAAATCGGTCGAGTCCTTCGGCTTACTGAGATCGGCCCTGTTAACGCTGTTAACGCAAGCATTCTCATTGACCGGGCGTATCCGATTAATCTAATGTGATCAAATTAATTCAATTAATTCGCTCAAAGTCTCGCCGAACCGAATTCGTCGACTCGCAGAGTACTCTTCAAGACTTATTATAGTAGCAGAACATATATCACCTAATATTGTATTGAAGATTTCAAGAGTGTAAGTCAAAGTGTTAAAACAAGACTGTGGGAGTCGGCAATCTAATTGCTGTTAGTATAGGTATAAGCTACTTAAAGAATAGCTGCCTTCGTGCTCGACACGACGATAGACGCACTGCCTTAGACTATAACTAATATATATATCTATGTTTCTACTATTTAAGTAGTTAAAGTAGTTAAAGTAGTTAGTATAGTTAATATAATAGATATAATATATATCCTATAGATAGTTTTCCTACTCTTTAGACTAAGTAAGAACAGTGTTTAGCTCCTTCTCTATACTTACTACTTTAGCTCTCTTAGTCTTATAACTTTATTCGTTATATACCCGGCTTAGCCCCGAATTATATACTATAATTCTTCTTAATTCTCTTTTTAAAGTAAACTAACTGTGAAGTTACGGAAATGTAGTAGAACACAACTTGAGCTTTAATATAAGGCGCTCTCTTCTTCGAGTCTAGTCTTATAGAAGGGCTCGTTTGTTGAAACATATAGAGAGGGATGAGGGATAAACCGTACTCTAGAAAGCTAATGTTCTCTTAGTGTCAAATTGTTGCTGAAGGACTTCAAATTCAATCAAACTACCTATTCAATTCAAAACAAAAACTTGTTACTCAGATACGAGTGTGAAAAAGAATGACCAGGTTAACACAAGTACTTCGCATCCCCAAACCAGATTATGCACAACTGGAGGAATCGCTGTCCTTAACTGAGATGATGGATATGAGTCCATAAGCTATTCATCAGCATTTCGGCGATTTCAAGTCAATCTCCCCGTACGCCAGTAGAGCGGATATGCTTAGGGAGCTTGGTCACATGCGACGTTTGTTGCCTAGGGTGAGAATTGGTAAATAGAGACATTGTGAGCAATCTGCTGTTGAATCATCTCGGGAAGCATATTTCTCACCAGAGAACATAATACGGCTAGTGAAGGTCTAGCTTCTAACTTGACACAACTCAACTCAACTCAATCCAACTTATAATAACTCATGAATAGTTTGAGTAGATTCAGTAATCCTACAATACACTGATACTAAGACTTTGCCACCTAAAGACAAGTCATATCAACATTGTCTATAGAGAGCAGTAAAGTGGTATACTGTCATGTCGTCCTTCAAACTCTGTACTAGAAGTTCCCATGAAGAAATAAATAACGCACATCTCATCCGAGGTACTGGATTGTTTGGACGAACCCATCAAAATACTAAAAATGTAAGGAACAATGTTCTGAAACTTGATATTCAGTAAAATTTTCGAACTCGTCTTAATCATGCCAACTTGATAAAAGATAAGCCAAATATACACTCACAGGGGAAAGATATAATTTTGAAGTCTATCCCTGTGAGTCACGAAGGATGCTAAATCAGCTTTATTCTTACTGCACCATTGTAACCTTGACAGAGAATTTAACATTTTGAACACTATCTAGAAGTACGCATACCCTTAACTAACTAAAAAGTAAAGTACAGAAGTGGACGCATGGATACATGTAGTTCGAATAGTCTCAGCATATTAAATAGAGGTAAATGGTAAAATTATTTCTGGGGTACTTATTCATGTCTTGATGATTCTGAGCTCTTCACGACCTGATCCCCTCTTGCTACAAATCAAATATTACTCTGGCCTTCAGAACTAAGGCCACCACCGGCTTCCCGCAACCACTGATTTCGGGCCACCATCGAAGACCCGGAGACCTGACCAGAAAAACCTTCTTGTTGGTGGCTTTCCAGGGCTCCATGCGAGAAGAATACGCATCCACAACGTCATGTTCTTTCGGGTTGAAGATATCGCCTCTTGATGGTATGATCAGCTCAAGATTTCCTCTGAGACATTGCAGGTATGACCACAGCTCCAGGGCCGAATCGACAATGGTACCCCTTAGTTCTGCGAGCGGACATTCGGTGACTCGGAAGATTTTCGTGAGAGGCTCGATAAACTTTAGGAGGTCCCGAGAGAACTTCTCGCGGCTGGCTTCGAACAGCTCTTCTTTCCAAACCTTGTTGTGCAAAAGTTCCAACTGAAATTCTCTCAGTGCTTCATAGCCGTGACCATAATATCCTGGAGCATATTAGTAGGCTATAATGTACTTTTTCCTCCTGTGACTACTTACGATCGTCTGCCAATCGCCGGCAAACTTCAAATCCTACTTTCATTGCCGCCACGCAGGGTTGCTTATTGAAGACATCCCTATTTTGAACAAAATGGAAAACATATGACGACACAAGACTTGCATGCAGTAATGACAATGAGATCCCTTGCAGTTGATTTTCGACAGATTGGCTATCGGTCCAAGTCACCTTCAAAAGGTCTTCGAGGGCAGACGATGTGGGGAGTTCATCCTGAAGCATAATCCGTTGGATCGCCGCAACTAATTCTGATTGCTGTTCCTTGACATTATCGGGAGATGGATGGTCATTCTGCAAGATAATCAGCGCCAAGTCGCTGTTCGTTGAACTTACTTACACCTTTTTGTTGAGCCTTATTGATATCCTCTCTGACTACTGTCTCAAATTCAAATAGAGAATCGTGTAACGAAACGAACAATCTTTGTACTCTATCTTCTTCGCATCCGCTGAACCGAATATTGCTTGGTCGTTGATAGTTGGTGGTATTATTATCTTCGAGTCTCGGGTCGAAGCGTGTAGTTGATGGGTTTTCCAAGGCCGAGGCGTATTGTTGACAATAACTTGAACCATTGTTAAATTCGGAGGTAGACGCTCGGCGAGTTAAGTCAGATGAAGACCTTGTTCCATCACTGCCTGTCATCAGAAAACGCCCATTGTCTGGGAATAGCTCAGACTCTTGGTTTGACCATTTCTTGTCATAATTTCCAAGGGATTTCGGAGTCGGGCAGCGCTTCTTGGATGTGGAAGTATCGATCGAACTAAAGAGTATGAGCTAGAGAAAGAAGTTTTCGCTGTTGTTACCTACCGAACTTTTAATACACAGATCTTCGAGGTATCGCTGTCTACTTTTCGCTTCAAATTGGTCTGCATTTGTGGTGGTACGCACCCTGCATTCTTTCTTCGCTCGATACAATTTCCACATGGATATCGAATTCCATCAGCAGATGGACGGCATACCCTACCCTCCTTCGAGCACATTTGGCATCTTTGCTTCATGGACTCCAGTTTCTCTTCCTCTGTGAGTTTGATACAGTCTATCCCTTTCAGCTGACACTGGGAACATTCTTTACTTCCATTGCTTCGGCATTTTTCAACTTTCCCGAGACAGCCCTTACAGTTATTCGACATGATATTATGTAGAGACAAAGTGCTGGTGTTGAGCACACAATGTAATGAATACTATTACAACGCTGGCGTACAGAGGCTATCAAGAAGGGCGTCGGAAATCGCGGTCATAGCAGCACATCGGGAGACAGGCTGATACTAGATTGAGGTAAGATTAGCCATAATCCAGAACTGAATCGGCCGCTTATGCTTACCGCGAGAGAATGAACAAAACACAAATCAAGAGTGAAAAAGCAATGTTTGAGTCACAGACAAGGATGCGATGTGACTCTTTAATCTACTGAAAAAGATTATAACAGTCCGATTGGACGCCCATATGTTGGTAAGTTCCTTTTTGAGCCGGGGCACATTACAGCCTGTTCCGTGTGTAACGATGTGAACGGGGTCCGACCACAACTACCAGCCAAATTCAAGGCATAGCTTCGGAGCGTTTGGAAATAACGTGTCGGCTGTACCGCAGTCATTAAAGCGGCTCCATTGGAAACACCTCTCCTAGTTCCCATGCGGGTCGCCTCCGTTCAAAATGCAGACTCCCGTTATGGCGATCTTCCTCTAACAACAAGGTTACCACTCAATGTACATCATATGCCCCTAAAAACCCACCCTTGTAAATAAATTTCACATGGCACATTATATCGTTACTGTCCGAGGATACTCGCCCAAGTTCTCAGGAATTATAACGCCTGTTAAGTGACTACGTGTATTTACAACTAGTACTTTTATGTGGTCTCCATCGTGCAGCAATCACCACTAAACTTGGCTCATACAGTTGCGAATAAAACAGATTCGTTCAAGGGTCTGCATTGGTCTCTTCTCCATAGCAACACGAATGGGCACCCTAAAATCGACTTCTACACTCCGACTCTGCGACACGTATACAGGTATCTAGTCATCATCAATCACAGATATATTCTTGTCTCTGCCTCCTGATCACTATAAAGAATTATAGATGTCGAAACACGAAATCTGAATCATCCTGCTTTCGGGACTGACTTACTGTGCAGTTAAGCCATGGCTTCTCGATCCAAAACAAAGACTACGAGACCCGTCCTCATCATTGCTATCGACCCAGGAACAAGCACACTGTCCGCACGCTACGCTATTGCTTACGACAGCTTCAATGATCAAGGCCAGCTCGAACGCGAGGTCATTCAAGAGAGTCTTGTTGACAACTGGCCCAGCTCTAGCAGTCCTGGAGCTATCTACCTTCCTACCACCCTGGTCTTCAGTAAAGTGTCGAAAGAGCTATTACACTGGGGCTTTGCCGCCCAAACATATTTGGAAGAGGAAGAAACGGTCATGAATCGACTTGAGGAGGTCGTGATCGAGAATGTCAAGATTGTGTTGCAGCAGCCAGAAGATGCAACGGAGCTGGACCGCGTCAGTTCGCTTCCACGTCACAGGGAAACAAGAAATCTGATCACACAAGTCCTCGGCAAGACTCCCGACGATATTTTTGAAGAGTTCTTGACAGTAACATTATCTCACATATTTGAAAGGGCGATCCTTGAACATGCGGCGCGCTCGTTTTTCTCACAGTCAATACACGTCGAGTTTGTAATATGCTTTCCGGGAGGTTGGAGCGGTGCTTTACATACAAGAGTCGCCAAGCTTGCTGCCAACGCTATGCAAAAGTCAATGGAGAAGTGCCAAGTACGAGTTGATAATTTCGGTCTCCAGGATGTTTATACGGTTTCAGAAACTTTATCGGGAATACGAGAGTGGTTGTATAAGCTGTTTCCAAAGATGACCGAGACCTATGCACCAGAGGTCACTGTTACTGCTTTCAACGCCAAAGCCATCTGTGTGAGTCATTGTGCCAGCTATTAAAACATCCCAAACGCACAGTACTAATTGAATTTCTGCAGGAGAACGATATCATTTTGGCCGTTGATATTGGTGCAGGAACTGCATGCATCACCACTCTTCGCCTTATAGCCACCAATCCGCTGAGGGTAGACCAGCTGGGTGGGACACTATGTAAGTTGATCTTATCCTCCGGAAATATAACACTGACGCCCACGTAGCTCTTCCAATTTCCGGCGATGCGGTTGATGGTCTTTTTGAACAGTGGCTCAGCGAGAACGTCACAGAGGATGACTTATCTAGCGATTTCACAGGCAACCTTTCATGGACTATAAAAGATCTTGTCCGCGCCTTCAGAAGCAAGAAGGTTTCTGTAGGAGAAGAGACCGGTCGCCCTTGGAAAACCTGGAGGAAAAGCATCACGGGTCTCAAAGCCAATCCTGAAAAGGGCTTCTTGAAGGATATCTTGATTGTTCATCGGTAAGTCCACACAAGTTTAGATAATCGCCGACCCAGATGGTGACTGATCTTTCCTCTTACTTCCTGTTAGAATGATATTCGAACAATGTTTTGACCCAGTTGTCGCGTTAATTGAGAAAGAAGTCGAGAAGAAGCTTTCCCTTGGTGTGAAAGTGAGTACATCCTATTTTGACGGGAACCCTAACACTAATAATAGCTTAGGCAGTGATTTTTCAAGGGCAATTTGGCGGTGGCTCCCAATATCTGCGAAAAAGGTTGCAAGCCGGTCCACTCAAGAGTCGGGTCAGAATATTCCATAGTCCGCGCGGCAAAGAGGATGTTGTTCTGGGGGCGATGAGCCAGCGTGCTAAGCTGCAGGAAAAGTTTATCAGGAATTCTGTAGCCCTAAAAAGTTACGGAATTTTGCTGGCTATGACAGAAAAAAACACTCGAACATTATTTGGTGACAAGAATGTGGATGAATTTGGAATTTTGGAAGTTCAGGATACTGGAAGATACTTTTTGGTCATTGATTGGGTAGTTCCTTCGGTGAGTAAAGAAACAATCTGTTCTTCCATTTTTCATGCCACACCTTTTCCAATCCTAAACGGTGTAACCAGGGAAGTACAATTACAGACTCGGTTTTTGATCGGGGCCCTGACGCGGAAAGGCTGTCTTCGTGGAAAGCGAAGGACGACATAGAGATACTAGATGTCATGGTCGTATCCGAAGAAACGCTTCCAGCACCAACAGACGATCCAGAAAGTTGTACCGGAAATCAAACCAAAAAGCAATTTACATTGTGGACTAAGGATCACGACCAGAACAAGCTATTTGATCAACGTGGACATAAGGGTGAGTCTTAGGCTCTATGTCTGATAAACCACCCTGACAATAAATTAGTAGAAGTTCAGCAGCTGCCGTTCAAGTGGGATCTCGGAATGTCACAAAAGATTGACAAAAACGGCGTTGAACAAGGTCCATACGTTGTTAGTGACATGAAACGGGAATACTTCCCGCGATGGCACGGCGGTCGCGCGAAAAGACGTCTGCATTACGTCTTGCCACATGATCTTATTTGGGAAATTACCGAGGTTCAACTTAAAATTAGTTATCGACCGAAATTTCATTACTCCATAGGTCAACCTACAACACAACTTGGGGTGCAAGTTTCGGCCAGTTCGAACCTTTTCTCGATGTCATTACCATCCAAGGAATCTCGATCTGTAGCATTGGACAAAGATATTGAGTTTACCGAAAAAGCTCGACCTCTGGCATACAGCCTACAAGAACCAACTTTTTCGAAGCCAACAACATCTGCTCTTGTTCCAAGAACCAACCCATTCCATGAAGAGTTTCATATTGATCATCCACCTATTGATTTGTCGTATTCTGGTAAGACAATCAGCACACAAACGCGGCCACAACAAGATGTATGTTCCAAAGCCATTCACCTCTGCCATTGCTAACTATAACACAGTTTTCCGTTTCTACACCTGGCTGTTCTCAAATCCTCAGCACATCTCCTGCGCTTACGCTGCTGTCTGAGACAATCATGGAAGGTAAGCACACTCACTATCCAATTGGCCAATATGCTGACCTTACCACTTACGCGTAGAATGTGAGACATGTGCACGACGGTTACTAGTAAAATGTGATATGGCTTACACGCAAACTAATTGGCCAGGAGAAAAAAGCTGCCAAAATTGTTTATACCGTGGAATAGATTGTCTCAACTCCACCACAGTCGCTCGACTTACGGAAACCACCATCACGGTTGATAACAGAAGCAGCGACAAGCAGCAGGAATATTTGCGCAGCAAGCGCAAAGGCGCTTGTTTGGAACCAGAAAAGCGACAGGCGGCAAAAAGAGTCCGGCGAGCTAAGAAGGCATTCACGTACGAGTAGAACGTTTGCAATGGCAGATACAAGTCCTGTAATCAGACGTGTACATACGCTACCAAAAAGCTGAACATTGTAGAATAATTGTTTGTGTATTCGCATTGCGTTCTGTAATACCATTGAGTTCATTATCTCAGGCTGAAGAATCCATACCATTTTCCATTTGCAGCTTGCCTTTATCGGCGCATTGTGTACACGGGTTTTGTGCCCTTTTCTCGCATTTTGTAACCTGCCCGAGACAGCCTGTACAAGTGCGAGAATCTCCTGCCATGGTGCATCTGTGAAAAACTGCGAACAAGGATGAAAAGCTTCGAAGGTAATGACGACTTTAAAGGGCCGAGTGTTCAATGAATCCAACAGAATCTCTTTTCTTGGATAAAAGCTGGCGGTCGGTCAACCTGACAAGTGGTTGTCAGCATATAAATTCTAAAAGATTTAGCTACAGTACTGTCGAGAATTGAGCCGTACACCGCGAGGCAGGAAGGCAAAGGTCGAGAGTCGTGAGGGAAAAGCCTGATACCACCTTGCAGATTATTTACCCGACATACTCGAGTAATCTAAGAAACCCCGTCATGAATAAGTCGGGTTGATCTGAGATGCCTGTCAGCATTGGCTTTATTGAATTCAATTTTCATGGGAAGAGATGAGGTCTGAAAGTCATTAAAACTGCGTGGATGACAGGCTACGGTGCTTCGCCCAAAACTTGTGTAACGAAATCCCTTCCGCATCTTAAGGCGGCCTGAATCTGGATCCTCCCCGGCTCCAGGAAAGACATATGCACAGAGCTCAAAAGACAACGAAAACCAACCTAAGGCTGTCTAACGCGAACGCCCTAAAAACAACTTTATGGGGCTTACCTTAGTCGACGTCTGCACTAGGCACGGGCCTGACTAGGGACTGTGTTAAGCTAAACATATTATCCCGTTAGTCTTCACACAATAATAAATTTCATCGAATTCCCTGTTTTGTACCATTGGCCGAAGTGACTGCGGGATCGCCGCCTATAGATTGACAGCTTACGGAACAGGGGTCTGTGAGCGCGATAACAATTGCGAGGACAGGTAAACAATCGGAAGATTCGAAATGTCTTCACATATCACTGGACGGAACAAGTCATGCAATGCCTCTATCAGAGGCCCGAAGTTCCGGGGGTTTACCTTTGTGTCGCGTCGACACTGCGACTAGCGATGGCTATCTAAGTGAGGCAACGCGATCACCTAATCGATGGCTTTGAACAGCTTCTCACCTTTCCCGCGCTCAACAACAGGGTTATGGAAGAGATAGCCCCGGCTCTATTTGTGTACTCCCTGTCGGTCTCACTGGTGGCAATCATTGCCTTTTCCATTTGGAAATGTCCTTTTCTGGGGGGTGTCGACATGGATACGGACGCACACCGAACCGTCAAAGACTTGCCCCCACCCCCCGAAAAAGCCAACCTCAATACTCTGAAAGTACTGACTGACCGTGTTTATATCAATTTAGCATCCATCGCTGCATTCTCCGCCCGTTCCCCCTTCTCACATGACATATCTTTGGTGGCGTAAAGAAATCGCAGTAGCTTACCTGGTGGATAGTGTATCTTGTGTGCTACTAATACCTGAGTCTCGATCTTCCATAAGCCTCGAAAGTCAACCCGTCCAACAAAGTCTTCCAGTATTCATCCTCTGGCCACAATTCGCAGATAGATACTTTATTTTCCCGGTATTTGCCCTGAATGACGTTATGTCGAGCGAACGACTAATGATTTAGAAGATACGTTCAGCTGGACCTTCTATATGTTGGAACCGCGGTACACGCTTATAATTGTTATCGACCCAGGAACGAGCTCTATGACAGCAAGTTATGCCATCGTGCGCGATATATTTGACAACTTGGGAAATAGAGTTCGTTACCAAATAAACGAACCAACAGCCCTGGACGAATGGCCAGATTCACCCATTGGTGTCAATCCAGGACATGTCTGCGTACCATGCGTTCAAATATACTCTAAGGCGACCAAGCGCCAGCTACACTGGGGTTTTGGGGCTGAAGAGTATCTCAAGGACACAAATTCAGGTGACGACTTTGACGACGTCTTGGTCGTTGAACACATCAAGTCCCTTCTCAAAGACCTCAGAGAAGTTCACGACGTGGACAAAGTTTCTCACCTGCCACATCTGGTTCAGGCAAAGAAGATTCTAGAAGACGTTTTAGAAAAGAAAGCGATCGATGTCTTCAAAGATCTTCTGACAGAAGTTATCTCCCATATACTGGGAAGTGCTGTTCTAGAGTACACGCCTTGGGGCTACTTTTCGCAACCTATAAATGTTGAAGTAGGATTCTGCTTGCCCAGTGAGTGGAGTGAAGCTCTACATTCTAGTGTTGCACACGCTGTGTCCAAATCTTCAGAGACGTCTTTAGCGCGGAATAACATTAACGTTCAAACATTTGGCATCGAAGATGTACTCACTATTTCGGATACCTTATCAGGGGTTCGTCAGTTCCTGAGACAAACCGTTTTTTATGAGACTGGCCCGACCGATCCCCGTCGTGCGGAGATAAAGCAAAGCTTGAACGAAAACGCAAGTGAGACAGAGGTAAGTTAAGTCAATTCCTTGATTCCCTAGCCTTTACCGAAAACATGACTAACTCTGAAATACTCGAAGATCAACGATGTATTTTCAGCTTTTGATGTTGGGGCTGAGACTGCGTGCATCACCGTCCTTCGACTTATAGCAACGAGTCCAGTGAGGGTAGACCAGTTGGGACCGACTTTATGTAGGCATTCGAATTTAGCGAAATGTCGTAACTAATTTGAATTTAGCTCTACCGTTCTCGGGTGATGCAGTTGATAACCACTTCCGAACGCTCCTCGAGAAACGAATTACAAGTACAGACTTCCCCGGAAACATACATTGGGCGATTGAGAAGATAGTACGCAGAGTCGAAGAGAAGAAGCAATGGGTTGGACGACACGCTACAAATGATAAGCTTTCCAGGGAACGGGTCACTGGTCTCAGAGCAAATCCCGAGAAAGGTTTCAAAAAGCACGTTATTGAAGTAGATTGGTATTATTATCCCTTTGACTAGTATTTCTGAAGTTGCACTAATCACAAATCAAACCAGGATTGAGTTGGAGCGCTGTTTTGATCCCATCATCCATCAGTTAGAACAGCAGATTTTGGCCACAGTTGTAGATTACCCTCAGCTCAAAGTAAGAAGTCCCTGTTTTATCTCATTGCACGGCCTGATGTTTTATTAGGCTGTGGTTTTTTTAGGGCAGTTTGGTGGAAATTCGCGATATCTACAAGAACGATTGAAGAAAGGTCTGCTCACAATGAATACCCCGTCAAACTTTTCCACAGCCGGTGCGGGAAGTGGGATGTAATACAGGGTGCAATTCTAGAGCGAATGAAGCCCGAAGAAAGATTTGTCCGGAATTTTGAGGTTACGAAAAGTTACGCTGAAACAAAAATCTGATAGCCTGGTATGAGCTTAGGTATCGCGGAACCCAGCTTCGAAAAGGGTAAGAAAATGGAATACATGGAACTCTATCAACAACGATCGTTACGACACATGAGATGTCACTGCTTACGAAATCATGTTTGGCGGGGGCTTTCTCTTTGTCATAGATTAGGTATCTTTAAATTCAAAGATGGTAATTGGGCGTTATATTACTTTTGTCTAGTCCACAGAGACGTGTTTATATTGAAATCGAGTTTGACATACTCTGATATAGTGGGGGAAGGTGTTCGCAGGGAGTATTCTGTGATGCCGGTGGCTTAATTATGGTCTTATATCTACAGAGCGGCTACAAGACTTTCAATCTCTTCATCTCAACTGATGTGCGCAAAAAGACCAACTGGAAAGTTATAGCAGATAGATGAAGAATATTGCTAAGTTTTTCTGTGCTACCCTCCGGAGAACTTGAAATTCATTCTTCGTAGGCTGCGTCACGTTGGGTACTGGCACATTTGAGATACATAGGTAGTATTACATTATGCCACAGTTATGACAAACCCTTGGATGACTCGAACACCGTCGCCTTGTCAAATCATCTAAGCTGGATGTGCTGCAGACGTGTTACCATACTGGCGGATCATCGATTAAAGTGGCTTCCTCCGAAACCTCAGGACTGAGAGAAATAATTAGGAGTCAAGATTCCATAGCCCGCATAATACTGGATACGTTGGTCACATCCACCCCTGCACTGTAGTTCTGGACCGCCATGAGCTTACTTCGAAGTATTCGTGAGTATCCATGTCGACACTTAACGAATATCGTTAATTTCTGGCAGATGAAAACCACCATGCATTGACCGCTAGCTGAATTTATCCAGTCTACGTTCAAGTCATGTAACCCCGCTTCCCGTACATCGCCGCCTTGCAACCAACAAAACGAAAATATTAAAACCCTGCATTTTACTGTGTTACAGCATCAGGCGTCTAGCCCATTTCAAAAACAACACAAATGGCAGGAATAACGGGGAAGGGTATTTGACGTATCTGCGGGCCTTCGTTAATGTTTACGGGACAGGATCAGCGGATAACACTATCGATTGTGGAAAACTCCTTCTCTTCCAGTTGGTTACACAAGAAATCTTACATATTACTCACAATATTAAGCCAGTCTACGTCAGAACCATGCTAATATGACTTGGTAGTAATTTGGAGCGGCCGGCCGGGGAAGGCTACATACCTCCCCAGCGGAAGGTCACAACGCTGACATTCTCCATGCGCTCAAAGTCTCGGAAATGCCCCCCAATGATAATCCATCAAATGGTACATTCAGTATAATTATGAAACATAGCGCTAAGATGCCGATTCCTCTTTTTGGCAAACGGACAGGAAAGTCAGCGAACTTGAGGTGAGTTTTAAATTTCCGGTTGATAGATCACCGACCGTTCAGTATATACACTCGCAGGTCGATTAAAACCGCACCTGTGGAAAATAGGGGTACAAAAATTGAAAGTTGGGAAAGCGCAGAATGAAAGATATCATAATACGCACCATCAGTGGTTGGTAGGATTTCCTTTCCGCATCCCCGCCAAAAGCTCCAAGCGATAATGAGTCAACATTATTATGCGGGCTTGCATAATTCTCTCGGCAGAAGTTGTACATAACTTGAAATTGTTCTGTCACGGCTTTATTCGTTGTCGCTCACATGAATTATCAATTTAGTAGGCCCTTATGAAAGCATGTTTGAGCAAGCAGACAATTTAGTAACTAGGTCTGTGGTACGTAAATTGCTTTGAAATATGTACACGTGCTTTATGCTGCCTTTGGTTAATTGCTTTTAGCTTCCTGGTCCCACTCCAAATTGTATCGGTGCAGTAAAGTGAAACTATACCTATCCCAAAACAATCACCATTGATGGCGGCCACAGCTTCCATCAACAAAGTGCGCAGACGCCACTAATTATCTTGGTTGATATAATATAAAACCGTATGATGTGTTTTCTTTGCACTGCAAACACTAACAAATGACAAGGAACTTTGGCTTGTTTTGTAATGAAGTGCGTGAATGAAAAAAAGAAAAGACCAGGGAAATCTAGCGTTCCTTAGCCTACCCTTCAAACCAGTTGCTTTGATCTCACAAAGAGCCCAAATTTAGGCAGCTAACAGACATCCTGACATTATGTTACCCTCATAAGATCAAATCATTAAATGAGACAGTTTCCAAAATTGTGCTTCATTAATCCCGTTCCTTCGGACGTCCAGCGAGCAGGGAGAACGCTTCCACCGCAAAAGCAGACAAGGTTACATGGGTTCAACTAAGAGGGTGATTTCGAAGCCGAGAAAATCACCCGAATGACTTAGCTCATTTCATCGAATGTAGCTTGATTTAAGGACAATTTTTTTCTGGTACCAACACCAGAAAGAGTGCATGAACGAGCTTATGTCCAAGCCTCCCATTCCAGTGTCGCCCTGGGGTTTCAGTTTAGCCTCAAAGAAGAACCGCAGGATAGAATGCACCGGATGAAAGTTTTACACCCCACCAATGAGTTCTCGTGTTGTCATTGTCTTCACCGCTACGATGTCTCTTTCTCCGGAGGTGAGTTATCCGAAAGACCTGTAGGTCTCCAGAAGACATGAGTGATTACTGGCCAGAATAGTTATATTGCATTATTGATATTATATAAAAGAGTTACTTGAAAATTCTAGACCTAACTGAACTAACTCAGATGCTTTTATTCTTCAAACAAACTCGATTACCCACATAATATCTCGTGACACTGCATACCTCTAAAGACAATAAGTAAGATAAGCATCCCCTTACTTTTGTTTTATTTCCACCTCCCAAATCTTTCTACTTACTGTAATTAGTCTTATATCCTTGCCACCTATTACTCCTGGAAACCCACACGAGTTGATCCCAAATTTTCTTCCACTCTTCCCGAACGTGGAAGGGGAAAACCACACAACACAACTTGCACGACGGCCAATGGTATTCCAAGGAATATGTTAGAAGGTCATTTTCGAGGACGTGTTGAGGACGTCTCGGTTGTCGACCCTTCGACGCAACGATCTGGACAGTCTTGGGAGGCTCGCAACGCACCACTTGGCTTTGGCGGAAACGCACGCAATTCAAAGTTTGAGCCGACAGGAACGGCAGCTTCTAGCGTCAGTCTCAGCCCAACCTCAGCCCAGCCCAGTTTATCCTCGAGTCTTGTTACTACGGTTTCGTTGCGTCAAGGCCACCGAGCAACCGAAACCTCCACACATCTTCCACATGTCAACCATCGTCTGGCGACGCTCGCCCGTAAGCCCCAAAAGGCAAATATACTAATCATACAAATGACCAAGACTTGACTAATGTTTGGTAGTCTATTGAAAGCCTGGTTTCACCGGTAGAAGTGGGCAAACGGTCAAGTGTTGCGCACAAAACGGGTTGCGGAGAAGGCAAGTGGACATCGACTCCTAGTCGACCATATGATTTCAGCTTACCTTTACTCAACAGTTTGCAACACTTGTAAGCTCATCCAACAATACGACTTATCCCACGTCCACTATGAAGGGCAAAAGACATGTCAAACATGCAGGTGTAAAGCAGCGCCTTCGAAGCGTAACTTATGCCCACTGATCCTCCCAGAAGATGAAAGACACCAAATCTGTCAAGCACAGGTTACGGTCAACGGGCTTGAGATTCCAGACCGCGGCGCTCATAAGAACGCTGCGCATCAGCGGGAGAATATACCGAGCAGTTGTATTCCCGATTCGTCTTATACAGATGGAGAAGAGGACATCCCAAGCACCGCCCCTGTCCGAAAGAGACAGTCGAACAACGCGCTAATATCGAACGCCCTCCAAGCCCACAAAAGATCGAGACAGCCCAAGAGTAATGTTCCTACTCTCACAAATGCCCGGTCAGAATATGCATGGATGGCAGTCAATTCGGCTGCGGTGATGACTGGCGGAGCAGCCGCCGTGAAGTCCACGAACCTGGCCGTCGTGACTTCACGACCACCGGCTCAACGATTTACGACCAAATGCGAAGGTAAGCAAGACCTGATATCCCATTTCAACTCATCCGAATAACGTTCATCACACAGTCTGCACGACATGCAGCACCATACGCAGGCTAGACTGCGACGACCGCTACACCCCAACCGTTCTAGCAGGAGTTAAAACCTGTCAGACATGCAAACAGAGCGACGTTGAATGTTTTAACTCAACCAATGCGCGGAGAGGCCTGGCGCTCACACAGCCTGATAGTCATTGGCCAAATCGGACACCTCTCCAAGAAACCGACCATGATAGCCGGCGGGGGTCCCAACCTGAGGGCCAGGCCATGCCGAAATTGGTTTACGATGAGACTCTATATGGCGTAGACGACTGAGGATTTATTCTTGATATACTCGTGTCTAACGGAGTTCGAAAGCAAGGAGATAAATACGTTGTGTTTGATTACTAGAGTTAAGGCGCAAATGACATACCCTCGGCTAAGAACTTAGGCATAGAGTGGAACAGATGTACCCATAGTTTAGAGTACTGGCCACCAGACCTTTGATTTGGTCTTTCCTACCGGAGTTGGAAACGGATAGAAATATCCACATTACTCTTGGTCAGCGGAAGATGGCGCGCAAAGGAAATACCGCTGGCAATTTTGTTTCTTGGGTTTTATAGATATAGCTGGCGTATTCATCATTATTAAAGTTTGATTTGCAAAGGATATACCCTCAGTATCCTGTATCATCATTTCATCTTCGACTTCTTTCATCTTCGTACTTTTTCCTCTTCGTCTTCGTCCGCAGCCCTTTTGCGACATCAACAGCCACCACGTGCCCTTTCACTAGTACTGGACGCGTTCAAGAGCGAGTTAAGAACTTAGCTAATGATGCACAAACTCTAGTAATAAATATTTAAAATTCTTGATACTATTCCACATCATGCTATGCTTTTTCTAGATCGTCTACTTGAAGACGGCCAGCGATGTTACAGGACAACGCGCCTGCTTCTGCCTAGGTACGAAAGATTATAACCATGGGAAGTTATCTTTCCTGATGACGATCGTATCGAGAAAACCGGTGCCGCTCAACAAAACGTTATTTTTTGCTTGTCTAAAAGGCGTGCACCCAGAACAGGACTTTACAGTTCCCACACCGCCTACAGTAAACCGAAATATCGCGAAAGCCTCTAGAAAATTTGATCAGATCTAACAGCGCTCGAAAAAATGACAATGTAGTTGATTCGGTTCAAGGATTCGTCCAGGCAAAGTGTATTATTTCTACGTATTATGTAGCCCGGACTGAGACATAATCCATGCCGCCGACTTATGACCTCTCTAGAGCCACTTAAAGAGACGATTACAGGTACCTGTGAAAGTTGGGTCGGCGTGAACGCAAGGTTCGTTAACGTATGGAGCGATGTGTTCGGGTCTCTGTTTCCTACTCGATCTTCCCCCATTAGTATATGCTACCAGCAGCATCAATGTAGAGTTTACTAAACACAACGACCCGTCGGTGCTTACATATGTTACCAGTATTGTGGTCAGCGCTTCCTTCCATTGGGAATATCAGTAGAGTCTCTTTCTCACAACTGAACCACTATATTTCAACGCACATCAACAACCAGGGAGAAAAGCATACTTTTCGTGCCATTCGAGACGGCTACTACTGGGGTGAACCAGATTTCATCGTGCTTAAGTAGCTATTCCTACCTTAACATAGCATAAGACGCGCGCATGACCTACGCGCATTCGTATGAGTACATACGTACACCTACCTATCTAGCGACATCTTGCGATTACGAACAAGAGAATTTCAAAGGCATGACTTATGAAAACAGTTCATCAAATTTGAAGCAAATGCGAGAGAGACCTTCCTCACAAGCTTCCCGAGCGCCGACCACAATAGAAGAGGCAAAGAGACTTTCGCCTTCGAATCCAGCTTCCTCGCAACCGATCTAGCGGACTAAACCGTCATACCGAGAAAAACGATGTCGTCGTCGTCACCGGCAAAACCCCTTATTCGTACCTTAAAAAAATATAAATACAAAATCGCGAGAAAGGGGCCCACGGCATCTTTCGAGAAGAACATTACCGGCAGTCGAAGCCCTGAGATATGTGTGCGGATGAAGGCGCTTTCAGCCAGCAACAGTAGATGTATACGTGGACGAAAGAAAGTGTCGCATATACAAACCAAAGCGACCCGCGAAAGCCATGTTTACGGTTCTAAAATCCTGTCCGACTAGGCAGCTCTAAGGGGAAGAGAGACAGGATCGTCGGACTAAAAAACTCCCCCAAAATCCTGTCTATGATAGTAACAATATCACTAGACATTAAATTCCAGCCGAAAGCCCAAAAGTCCCACCAAAAACGGTCATTTCTACACTTTACAACGACATATATCTCATGACCTGTCCATTGGATGTGGTTGCTTTTAATGTTAAATACTAATTCAGAAGGCGGTAGTGAATATGTATCGAGGCTAACGTGTTTAAACAATCATTCGTGGTGTCGTACATTAATAAAGTCGGGCGTCCGAAAAAGAGTCGCTTTTCCGCGACGACCGTACTTTACTGCGGTGTATCGACGCGACGACATACTTGAAGCCAAAAGCTGGGCGATCGATTTCCTAGAAATTTCTAAATTAATTAAACCATAGAAAACACAATGAACAACGTCGCTATCAATTACTGTCAAGTTCTCGCTATAAGTTTTAATGTACAAAGCCCTTTGGCTCAAACTTAATGTCCGTGACTATATACCCTCGGCGCTTCTGATAGTCGGGCTTGTTACTAGAAGAATATACCGAGGGACTTTTTGTCCACTAGAGTTCATGGCGAGGAGGATAGACGCTCATTATTTTCGGTTACAGGAATCGAAGGTTATGGCCACGGCGTTTTGTCATCTTCGTATCGATAGTCCGACATAATGCTACGCCTCTTCTACGTTCATGACAGACACTACATACCGTTATATTACCATTCCGCTGCCGCGGAAGCCAACACGCAATGCAGAAACCCAGCCAAAGAGTACTTCGTACATGATGGAAATATCCAGCTTTCGCCTCCGCCACTCTACACGGTAACCTTACCATATGAGGCTAAGTTTTATTCGATCCTCGCCGATAATTTGCTAGATATATCTAGTATTACACTATTCTAGAGCGGTACACAGATGTGGAGAGCTGGTTATTTACATCTTGTACGAAGTACAATCACTTCGTTGTCGACGCTTACAACACCTGCGCTAGTGTCGTGACCTCGCGGGGCACGAATTTGGCGAGTGTGAGAGCTGGTCTGATGCGCGGAGAAAGGGGATTAACGTCACTTCATAAACGGGAGTCGGTTATTAGCAGGTAGGTATCCGACGAAGAACCGGTTCTCAAGCCGCGGGCATACATTAGTATTTTACATCCGGACTCCAACGTTCTAGCAACTATAAGTCGAGCACATTATAATTTCGACCCCGGCGCCCGCGCCACAGGTCTCTCCTCTTTCAATCTCACAACGCCCTATACACCGTTAGTAATCCGCCCCCCGCAAACACCCCTCCCATCACCCAAACCGCTCGAAAAAGGAATCGACTAACCTCCTGAAAACACGTCGCCACCAAAACCCCCTCCCTGGTAAACAAATGCTGCTGCACAACCCCCTCCCATCTCCACTCCACGGACTCCCCATCTCAGAGAACATCCACTCATCGGCCCTAAACGCGCGCGGCTCATGGAAATAAATCGTATGGTCCAGACTAACCATCATGCCCACCTCGGGTCTCTTTCCCTCGCCAACATTCTCCGCATCCCCGTGGACGCCCTCTGATTCCTTGAGTTTGCGCATGTATTGTCGGCGATGTTCCATTTCGGGCGTGGACTTACCATTGGGCGGGGGATTGGGCGGGGTGCCGAAACGCCAGAGATCGTGGATGCGCGAGACGGTGCCGATGAAATAGGAGTCGGACATGTAGGCCAGGGCGGAGAGATGGGCTTGGTGGCCGCCTTGCGGGGAGATGCGACCTTTGGCTTTGATCCACTGGCGAGTGCGTTTCTCGTGCGGGTCTTTGCTGTCTTTATTCAAGATCTCGATTCTCTTAGACACGAACGGGCCGTTCCCTTCTTCATCATCAACTTCACTGCCGTCTTCATCGGGCGGTACGATGTTCTGGGGTAGCGGGACGGCGTGGTTGACTGTTTTCCTGCCGCCGCTGTTTTCGCGGACGAAGGACATGGTGGTTGTGAAGATGGCTTTGCCGCGTTGTTTCGCCTGGACGGTGCGCGTGGCGAAGGATTTGCCTTCGCGGATGTGCTCGACGTAGTACATGACTGGGATGGTCGCGTCCCCGGCGAGGACGAAGTAGCAGTGCATGCTGTGGACGGAGAAGTTCGTGGGGACGGTTTGTTGGGCTGCCGCGAGACATTGGGCGATTACGGCGCCGCCGTATATACCGCGAGCTCCGGGGGGGTGCCATAGAGGGCGTGTGTTTGTAAACATATCCTGGACGGTGGTGTTAGAGGAGGATGTCGCTTAAACCGCCCGGGAAAGGGGGGAGGGGAGAGGCTTCAACGAAGGTTTTGGCAAAGCAGAGACTCTTACTTACAGGACCGATTTGCGTTAGTTCCGTTAACTCCAACACATTCTCAATCGCTGACTTATTCGGATCTAATGGCGGAGGCCTCACAAGCGTTCGTCGGTCCGCCATGATGTCTAAACAGTTGAGTGGTATATGAATAGGGTGTTTTCCTCTTGGTGCAATCCTCTAGCAGTTGATAATACAATTTTGCGTACCTCCAGAATTGAAACTGCAGGGCCTAATCTTCACTTAGTAGCTCGAATAAAACCACGTCTCATGAATCTCAATAATTGAGAAAGAAGAGCTGTTATCAATTGACGTGTCGTTGAAAACGTTTGAGCCGAGGTTCGGTGCCAGAATCGCTCATTGTCGGACCGAGCCCGGAACCCCTTATCACATGTCAATAATAGGTACCTTAATGCTCCGGCTTGACAAAGTAAACATCAGAAGATTTATATTTTGATTTAATATTCAGATTATCTAGATAACACATATTTCGGCGCTAAACTGCCGTTCCCTGGGTATATTAACCTTTCCTATAAACTCCATCTTCCGTTTTTCCGAACACCTTTTATCCAATGTGATGGCTAACAAAGGCCATATAATACATCGTTGTAGGACCGTAAACTTAGCCAAAATGAGGTTCAACAATCACACTTTTCAGTATGATAAAATATCCAGTACGATGATGCACTAAGTGCTGTACTCGCCCTTGACCCGCAAGGTGGGCTCTGGAAACAACCTGGATATTGAGTCGTAAACATGCGACAAATATCAGCTTTTTTTCAGCCGACAGCCAATTTCCTCCTCTTGGGCCCTCTCTCTTCGCCATCCTGATCTTGTTTGCCGTGTCCCTCTTCGTCTTCTTCTTCGATGGCATGAGGATTGGTGGCGGTTTCTATTCCGTGTCCTTTGTCTCGCATATGACTTCTCAGATTATCGCTTCGAGTGAAGGATTTGGTGCAGCCTTCCCATTTACAGACCCACGATCCCTTCTTATCAGCCGAGGCATGCTGGGTACGTTTATGACGACGAAGATTGGATGGTTTCCATTTCTCGTCCCCACTGGGAACATAATCACATAGGTCGCATTGATACAGACGAGTCGTACCGCTCTGTGGTGGTGTTGGTGGAGGTGGCGTGGATGCGGCAGAGTCGGGTGAAGTTGATGGGCTTTCGACTGTGACAATTGGGGGTAAATTTGGCGGATTACCCTGTGATGTCTGAGTCTTTGGCCTCGGTGGTCCTCGGGACACTGACGACGAAGAAAGCGCGTGTGTAGAATTTATAGCATTGTTTGGCCGTGATGCGGTGGGGCGCTTTTGGTCTGACTTTGATCTTCTTACTGGGGCGGACACAACAGAGGAAAGAGGCTGTAAAGAGTTGCTCCTAGCGAGAATACTAAATACTGTCAGTTTCGAAGTCACCACAACCAAAGATAAAACATACCAGCTTTCGTTAAGAACGTCATCTGCGTCTCTCATAAACTCGTCCATGTGACTTCCCATCCGTCTATCACACCTACCTAGAACGTTGAGGCTAAAGCCTAATGGTGCATCGTCATCCATGTCAAAGGCTGCCTCCTCTTCGTCGCTTGGGTCATAGCATAATTCTTCGGGAAGCAGAGTCTTGATACGTGCGATGTCCCGAATGCGATAGGCAGCTCGAGTTCGTGAGGGCGATGTCTCGTATAGGCTATTACAATGCTGTGACACGTAGCACAGAAATCGAAAGTATGCAGGTTCCGACTGTGACGCAAGCTATACGGAGTTAGCTGTCACCCAGACAAAATCATACAAAGATAATCTATCTTACCTTGCCTGCGCACATGAGTTCAAGCTCTAAATGTCGCACATGTCTGATACGGCCACGTTTTAGGCGCGCCTCTATCTTGACTACATCTTCGATGAAGCCCTCGATAGAGGGTGCTTTGATGAGCTCATCGATAACTTCGACTTGTGCCTTCTTTAAAAAGGCAAGGTCTGAGGTTGTCGGCGGCTGATCGGAATGAGGTTTGCTCTCGGTGATCACAAAGCTTTCGAGTACTACTTTTGTCAACACCTAGTCATCAATGGATGTTCTCGACTTACTGTCTAAAAAGCGTTGACAGGCCAGATAGAGTAGATTCTGCTTATCCGGGGAGTACAAGGGAGGTGCGGCATCACCGCTCACGTCTTTAACAGGCTGCCAGACTGCCCTGGCGATTCTGCTGTATCTGACACGATCTCTTTCGGATCCCAAGTCGTGTACCCATGATAGCGAGTCATTAAACCACTCCTTGGTATGTACTTTGATCTCGTCATGGTCAACGGCGATCGAGAACGCGTATGCTATATGTGTAAAAGCAAAGACTTGCACAATTGCTGTCGGATTACGTCCTTCGATAATACCAGCTAGCACTTCGAGTCCAATCGACACCATTGAAGACCGGGACATCGCGATTAGCTCCTGAGTGATTGGACTTTCAGGCAACTCGCGCAAAATGTCCTTGGTGTGAGATATGTGCGCATCTAAAACTTCTGAAAAGGATTGCACAAGAGTACTAGCACTGGACCAATGAGCTGACTGCATCTTCGGCTTTTTCGTGCTAGGGCATCTGCTTGGAGAATGTGAGCTATCAACGGGGTCGATAGCTTCCTGGGGATGATTCGTAAAGGAACGATTTGACTTCGCTGAGTTATTCCTGGATATCTCTACGGAATTGGAAATAAGTTGAGTGGTAAACGTTTCTTCTCGCGATCGCTTTTTACCTCTCGGTGCACTGAACCCCGGATGTAACTCAAAGGGCGAAGAAACGCCCAAGGTCGAGAACATCGTTGCACTCGTGTAACCGGAGTCGGTCAGGAAACTATTTCCACTGGCATCGGTGTCGGTCGGCGATATCTCCTGTAGAATAGACGCGTATCGATCATCTGCGCACATGGGCGAGACGATTGTTGCGGACATCGGCTCGTCAGGTAAGTCATTTTTTGACATGCTGTCAAACCCACGTTCTGGATTCAAATTGCACAGCTGGGTATTCAGAGGGGGGAGCATATCCAAACTTCCTCGTTTCTTCTGCGTAGGGATAGGAACTTTACATGCCGGTCCCGGATTAAGCCAGATATGGTCTGGTTCTGCATAATCTTCATGACTCAACCAAGTTTCCTGTGCATTAACACCAAGTTCCAGGGGACATTCAGACCCGGTCATTTCGCATATCTGTGTATCCGGTAGTTCTTGAGAAGCCCTCCAGTCAAAAGTTCGACCAAAAGAATCTTCAGCTTGAAAGCTTTGAGATGGAAAGCCCCTCGCGGGACCGGCATCGAACATAGTAGGGAAGTCCGGATGGTGCTCAAGCGTATTGGACTTCTCAACATACTTCGCAATACTCATATCTGGCTCGGGTTCCGGTATTGTGGAAGTGCGATTTCGTTTCGATCCCAACTTAGAGAAGATCCTTTTGGCTACGGTCGTGATCCGGTCAGTCTTCGAAGGTGTGCCCTGGCATCTTCTGCATTCAAAGGAGCCCGCTTTCTCTGGCTTCTGGCAGTGAAAGCACCAGTACAGTCCCTTTGCCAAGTGTTCGCAGTCCCAGACATGTTGTAACATAGTTTCTTGATCTTCAAATACTGTCCGACACCAAAGCAAGGGACATGTTCTTCGTTCATCTTCCGTAATGGGTTCGTCGGTAAACTTGCGAGTGTAGGCTACCCATGCTAAGAACCTCAGATGCGATGATTTATGTTTAGGAAACTTTCGGGAGCTACTGATGTTAAAGATGCATGTTCAGATATCAGAAGCAACTTACACGCAAGAACCGTATAGCGCAAAGTTTGTCGCATTCATGTTGGACGGCGACGAGCCATCTGAATCGGCATTGTCCTCACGACATTTCGCAAGCTCGTTACCCGGCCCCAATCTTCTTACTGAGATCTCTTCGCTTCCCCGCGTGAAGGACCGTTGGCTGCGACTCCTCTTGCTCAAGAACGACATCGTGACTGTACTCGCCCAAACGTGGCGCCGAGAACCAAAACAATCGAGTAGGAGGGGCAAGAATGCTAAGACAGAACAATAAAACGGAGCGATCAATCAAAAGAACGAAACACCGCGTCCATATTGCCACCGCATACCATATGAGTTATGTATCAAGTACGGACGATTCCTGACTGTTGCGTCGTTACTCGTATTCTCAGGCGAGAAAGTCAGGACTCGTCTGCAGACAAAAGCAAAGCCACTTCGGAGGAGGTGGAAGAAGATAGGGTGGCACGTCCCAAGCGGCTTGTCCAACGGACACTTTAAATCCCGTGAATTGGCCAATAGGTTGCACGACGAGGTATCTGATTAATCGAACGGTCCTATCAAGGTACAAAGTTCAACGAATTTGGGGGTGAGGATGGCCATCCGGTATGGTGAGTGGTGGGGTGATTGCCTCACGACCGCCTCGCCAATGAACCTTGCAGACCTGAGAAACACAAGGCAGACAAGCTTAGGGCTGACAGCTTGACAAAGTTTGATCAATCGCAAGTCAAGGGCCGAGAGAGCAGCGTATGATAACCTTTGCGCGGCAATTGTGAAGGTGCCGTTGCTACTCGAGCGACTTGGAGCGTCTTTCCGTACAATGGTAGACTCCCCAGCTCGGAGTAGAGATCACTCACATTGACTGGTTGCTCCGTAATGATGCTATTTGGTAATGATGCTTCTTGATGGCATGGTAATATGCTGAGAAATCCATAGACCAGGTCGGAACTGTTGGACATCTTTTTCGAAATGCAGTCTAGTCGCAGCGCATCACGCCCTCAGACAGAGATACACTGAGTGTGAGCAACCTAAAAGGTACCGAAAAGTCAAAATGGTTGGTGTCGCCATCATCGGGAAATCTGGCTTGTTTTCCAGGACTCTGCATATGAGTGCATATGCAGGACTTCAAGCTCTTTGGTAGATTTCGGTGAGCTGCTGCCGTCTGACTGGTTCTCGAATATCGGCGGGGCTTACATCCGCTGTTCGTCAGGATCGAAGAGGGTTGCATCAGGAAATGGGTCGCATTTTTGTCGAGAGAGTGCGGCTCTGACGCGGCTGCATTATTGGTATATGGAGTCTCAAGTGGAGGAGATATGGTTGTGGTGGAGATGATTCGAAGATGTAGTTGTTTTGTTTCACGTTTGGAGATTTGGAGAAAGCTTGCTCCTTTGACAGCGGGGGTATCCGTTACCTTAGCTTCTAGAAACAAGGGTCGAGAAGTCACGTGCAGTCGGCTAGAATTATGGTCAATTGTGGTCTTTTCGTGGTTCTTCTTGACACGCAGACGCCTCTTCGCTTCTATCTTTCTCCAGTAGTACTCTCAATGAAACGAAAATTTGTAGGATGAAGTAAGTGCTTGACGGTTCGATGTCACATGAGCTGCCTCTTTTGGAAACCGGCCAGACTTGTGGTTCTGGATTTATATCGTACCTTCATAAGAATACCTGTAAGAATCTTTCAAAGAAGCAAACTATTTAATGATTCTTGACAGTTGAGTGATTGAAGCCTGGAAAAGGTGGGATGAATTCATGCCATCGTAGGTATCACTTGCCGGCATCAGGTGGACATGTTGAGTAGGAGGAAGGGTGAAGGTATACTTTGAATACAAGAGCCGAATTCGCACATCTACCATGTACAAGTGAAGAAGGTATATCATCTGCCGGCTCTTGTCTCGTGCACTATGGAAACCCTTTTTGCTGGTTTCAAAACAGTCCAACGATGTCCACAATTCGAGACAAAAACGGCAGACTAATTCTACCATCGTTTTCCTTCTTACCTCAAGGAAATTTAACTTTACGTAGGGTAGTTCAGGCTAACTCAAGGCAAGTGTTGCGCTGAGCTGTCTTCCATGAAGGGAAGAAAGCTCGGAACTTGGAAGTTGCAAAAAGGGGACTCGGTCAGGTGACTTAGCTCTACGTCATCTCCACTCTGCAGGTGCAGGTGTACGGAAGCCGGATTTCCACTAGGCTCACCCATTGAATCGGTCACAACGTGGCTGGGACTTGCTGCTCGCTTGGAAGGCCAGACAACAATCAAATTAAAATACCCGTCAGCATAAACATCATCCCGATCAAGACTCATGATAGCTTCACCTCTCTCCACCCCACCTTGCGCTGTCTACATGAGACTCTTGCGATATTCTTCTGCGCTACGAGTCTCACCTCTTCACACCGTGACAGCCGCAAATCCCCGACAACCAAAATACGAGTGCAAGATCGAAACCGTCGACTCGAGGCTCGGGCAACGCGGACATAACAAATGAACGCCATACGGCAAAAATGTCGCCCGAAACACCAAGTACTAATTCTCAAGTGCTACCCAAGGACAACAAAGGGCGCGGTTGATGTGAAGCCCAATTCCAGCGAGCTCAGCTACCTCCTTTACTATGCGACGACTCGACGAAGCAAGGTGCAGAAGGTTGGGGCCTTTCTGGAGAAGAAGACAGCGAGCGATGTGTGGAGGGCACGGATAGGGTGAGCTGGGACAGATTTCATTCGAACTTCATATCACAAAGGGCATGCTGATGGTTTCGATTTTTGCAGCAATGTCCAGGTTACGCTCCAAATCCTCGCGGGCTTGATTGAAAAGGCGCCCCGAGATCTCCCCCTTTACGCTCCTTACGTACTCAAAATACTCAACATAATCCTGAGTTCTCGCGATATCACTATGGTCGAATCTTCTATACCAACGTTTGAAGCCTTCTGTGAGCATTACGACGGAGCGTCTCTGTCGACCGACCAAGAATACCTCCAGCAGTATGAGGAAATTGTCAAGATATATGCGTCTTTCGCATCCACTCGCCCCCCACAGACCAAGTCCCCTATGACTGCGCCGCTTGCCATACGATGGAGAAACGTAGGTTTGCAAGCGATCAAAAGCGTCGCGTCGTCGGAAGCGTTAGCGTCAATCGCAGGAAGACAGATAGATGTGATAGTACCGATGCTTTTGGAAAATCTATGGACAGGAGACGAGGATTTTGTTGAGATGCTGGAGCAGCGAGCTGAGCAGGAGGTCAAGACGGATACGGAAAAGGCGATGCTGCGGCGCCGAACCAGCGCTGCGACGGTACGGACCGTCGACACAGTGGGCAATCCCGGTGGAACCGTGTCCGCGACCACGGCGGAAGCGGACAAGTTGGCGGAAGAAAATATTGGTGTCCTCGCTATGCAATGCTTACAGAAGATTTTTGTTGTGCCTAACAGATCCCAGATCCATGGAGCCACAACTGCGACACTTGGGTTCATTACAGAAAGAGTGGCGCAAAATGGACAGGTACTTGACGAGAAACCTCAACGCGACAGTCACGGAGGCTGGGCGCCAAAGATCTTCGAGAAGATTGCTCGGTGGACGCCTGTACAAGATCGCTACGTAATTTTGGTTACAGCGATGGAGGTGCTGGTCCGAAGCCCTGTTCTCGAAGAGCATCTGCCAACGCAACTACTTCTCGCGACAATGATCGACTCGCTATTGAAGTCGGACATCAATTTGATTGGTTTAAGCGTCATGGATGTCTTACTATCGCTTATACATCATATTGTGAAGCTACTTCAGTTGTCGGGAGGATCACCTAGCCGGCACGCGTCTCTACCGGTGCAGGGCGAGATCCAGCAGGGTAACGGCGGGTTGGAATCTAGTGGTATATCAACGCCGAGCCCGTTACGCAAAGAGCTTCTGTCTCGACTCCAGGCCTGCGTTGGAGATCTTGCGACCCACGTTTATTATGCGGACCAGATTTCCGACATGGTCTCCGCTGTTTTAATGAGATTGAAGCCATCTCCTTCTACAGCGGCAACCACCATCGCATCCATTGAAAATCCCAACCCAGGAAACTTGGGCGCCGTGGGTGACTTGCTCGATAGCACAAAGACAGATGGATTCTTTCTTTTTGGCACAGCCAAAGTCAAGGCACTCGAAGCTATCAAGGCCATTCTGTTTGTCGCAAGTCATCGAAAGACTGTTATTGGTGGAGCGAGCTTGGGCCGTAACTCTGTCCCTTTAAAGGTGTGGGAGGGAACGCAGTGGTTACTAAGGGATAGCGATGGCAGAGTTCGAAAAGCCTATGTCGACGCACTTTCCACTTGGCTTGACACGGAGACTACAAAATCAGATCTAAAAGTTAAAGTAGAGAAGCACAGGTTATCATCCAAGCCTGGTCACAATAGCTCGTCGGTGAATCTCACCAAGCGTGCTGTATCCAACGCGTCTCAGAAAGAGAAGCAGCCTAAAGTCGCATCGACTACCTTTTTGGAGCTTTTACACTTGGCGGTCTATGACAATGCGTTGCAATTTTCGGAGAGCGAGTCGGACTATGTGTTATTACATCTTTTGCTGGCCAATCTCATTCGAAATCTTGGTGTGAACGCCGTTGCAAGTGGCCTTCCCATGATATATCGATTACAAGAGGATATTCTGGAAGCTGAGACACCTATCGCCAAAATACGCATGGGTAGCTTGTGTCATGGTTACTTTTGGATTCTGAGCGAGCGATTCGACTTCGACACCTCCCCTGTGGGCCGCGTTCTACACAACGAAATCAACCGACGTCGAAGCAAGTCATTTTGGGTCGAGCGTATCCGGATGCCACCCATTGGTCTTCACAAAATCACAACGCCAGGGACAGCATCTCCTGAACGACCCCTCCCCACACACAATATTGAATCGGAATCACTTACTCCCTTTGATGACCGCTTTCAGATGGTGAAGCTTATCTCACTGTCTTATGCCGATTCGCTTGCGTCCGCGCCTACTAGCCCACCCACATCTCCAGGGCGTAGCTTTTCGCATCCGATTTTGAGTACCGGTCCTGCAGTCACTGAGAACGTAGAGCTTCCCGAGAAGGTCAAGGATCAGATGATGGCAGAATGGAGTAGGGAAGCAGTCATTGCACTCGTCCAAGAAGGAAGCAAGTCCGTTTCAATAACTGGATCTCGCTCTGGTACTCAAGCCACTGGTCATCGGAATTTCCTTGCCGTGAACGGTATGTCTAACAGTGGAGGCACCAACAGCCGGAATCAGTCGCCGCCTGGGGGAGTGACTTCCCATCATTCTCACAGGGGCAAAGCGGATTCTTCATATGGACTTGTGGGCGAGCTTGGCGCACTTGCAAAGTTGAGAAAGGGAAGCGGCAATTCCGACACACCGGCAAGCGAATCCAGTTTCAACTCCGTCACGCGTGTTGACCAGCTCAAAAGAGTGCTGTCTGGTCAAGTCGAAGCACCTCCCGTCACCCGAAAAGGCATGGCACACAGCGACGCGAGTAGCGAAAGCATGGTCAGCTACGACTTCACCGCCTCCGAATTATCCTACAACCCAAGCCCCAACCACCAAAACATCTCGTACATGGAACGCTCCGCTTCCCTACGCGGGCCAAACGGGCGACCTAGATCCAAATCCCGCGACCACGTCGCCGCTCAAGGCGAACATCAGCGCCCTCTCACATCTAACCCCTCAACCGGCCGATCCGAGCCCTTCATCCATCTCGACGGCGAAAATTTCGACACTGTCCCTCCCGTCCCGCCTCTACCTTCTTCTCTCACCGGCAAAACTACCGCGGTCCAGGACCATGCCTTCCACGACCCGCCGAAGAGTCTGCATACGAAAGACCGTGAAGCGAGTTTTGGAAGCGCGATCTGGGGCGATGAGGCTACGGCGGTGGATCTGGAGAGGGTGCTTAAGGGTATTGATACGGAGGGTATGGCGAAGGGGGATGTGGTTGGGAGTCCACCTTATTGATTTAGTTTGAAATGGTTGGGTGGTGAATGGATAGGTTGAGGGGTCTAAATCGTGGGTGAGTGGGCGGAGAGGTATATGTGTATCATTAGTCGTATATAGTGGTTTAGATGAAATGATTGGGTTGAGCGGGTGGTGTTTCGGGTTGATGGGTGTAGATGGGGGAGTAATAGATTTTGTTTGAAGGATATCTTATATGACTCGCTAAACCTATTCGGGACTGAGTGAGTGGAACTAGGCCAATCAGGTGAATCAATAATCAACTGGAATGTCTCGCCGTCAGCCTTAACTGCCTGAGGCTAAGAGCGGGGCGCTTGACACTAGATCAGTCCACAACCAACGTCTCACCATCTAGATCAGGGTGATCAGGGAATTAAAATCCTGGTAAAGTGTAGTTCAACAGACATTCAAAAGTCTACGTATGTACATACGTCACTATGGCTTCTCGGCATGGACAGGAGTGCAGAACTCAGCCATCTGTACAATACACGCGGAACATGAGCGAGGTTCCAAAGAACGATGGGGATTTAATTGCAGCTCGTACAGCATGTCAAGACATCTCCTTTATAATGGATGGGATCTAACAAAAAATATCAGCTAGTATATGCAGGCATTTCAGCAGTTTTCAGCGACCATCAGACCGCAGTAGTCGCCGTCGCTATTCGTGACTGCACTTACCTCCTCGATTTCTCTGTCGCTACGATCGAGCTCAATGGAGACTTACAGGAAGGTAAAGACTGTATTGCGGACTATATACTACGTGAATTGGGGACCTATGGACGGCAAAACATGAGCAAATACATTGGTGCTGGAGTGCCATGTGATTTACTCAAGAAGAGTCCAACACTTGGCTCTAGATTATGGCTTGAGCTCGATATCGTTCCTATCTCGATCGAACCTGAAGCGAAGAAGGGTAAGAAAGAAACTTGTTTTTGGAATGTCAAATTTGTCGATGAGCAGGCGGATTCGATGGCTAGGAAATGTATTTTGTAAGTTTTGCTCCACATATGCAACTCACATCACCGTTCTTGTATATAGGATGTTTCTGGTTTTATTTCGATGGTATGCTGTTAACGCGACTCATAGGTATTTCGGCCCAACAATGACAGCGATTTTGCAAGTAGGGTACCGAGGCATCGTGGAAGTTGATGCAGGTTACAAAGCACCTCTACTCACGTTAGACAACTACAAAAGCACATGCGGCTCACATACATGGGATGCAATGCTTAAGTTCGTTACTTCATTGAAGAGAAAGGGAACAAAAATTGCGTTCTTTAGCAGCACTCCTCAAGGGGGCGGAGTTGCTTTGATGAGACACGCTCTTATCAGACTAGCAAGACAACTGGGGGTCGATTTGAAGTGGTAAGTGGTAATTGTAGGAATATGGTTATATGAAAATGTAGCTAATCATGTGTGCGAGGTACGTACCAAAACCTAAACCGGGTGTATTTCGCATCACCAAAACAGTCCACAACATACTACAAGGAGTTAGCGACAAAGACGAGCGAATCAGCAGCGAAGACAAAAAGACGTTATCAGATTGGATCCAGGACAATGCCAATAGATATTGGCTATCAGAAGGGGGACCACTTAGGCCTCCTGAAGAAGGAGGCGCTGATGTCGTGATAGCAAGTCTAATTACCTTTGGCATTAAGAAACTTCTGACTAGAGTAGATTGATGACCCTCAAATGCCATGTCTCATTCCGCTCATCAAGAATTTGACACCAAACAGACCCGTCCTCTTTAGAAGTCATATCCAAATTCGGAGTGACTTGATTAGCAAAGAGGGGACGCCGCAAGCGGACACCTGGCAATTTCTTTGGTCGAATATCCAGCTGGCAGACATGTTCATCAGCCATCCAATTCCTGAGTTTGTTCCGAGTAACGTGCCAAATGCCAAAGTTGCTTATCTCCCTGCAACCACGGATTGGTAAGTCAATTCATTTTCGAATGCCTCCAGGGATCTAATTAGCGACTAGGCTCGATGGACTGAACAAACCTCTCGATGAATGGAATATGGGTTATTACAGGAATTTGTACAACCAACAATGCCATACCGTTGGAATGTAAGTCCTAGTACCTTTAACTGAAAGAAGCGGCTGACAACCTTCTCACAGGACGGAATTGAAGTGGCCGTCTAGTGAGTTTCATAGAAGTTGCAGGTATCAGGAGGGTTGCTGACATGAAGCACAGAGAAATACATAATTCAGATAGCTAGATTCGACCCCGCAAAAGGAATACCAGATGCCATAGCGGCCTTTGGGGAATTCTGCCACCTCCTATCAAAACACCACCCAACTATTGAAGTTCCGCAGCTCATAATGTGAGCTAAGCTTCTCTTACCATTATATCTCTACTAACATCACGTTTCAGATGTGGCAACGGCTCAGTCGACGACCCCGACGGAACAAAAGTCTACTCCCAGACAATGAACAACCTCAAAACCAATTTCCCCTCACTCCTCCCCTCAGTCTCCGTCATGCGTCTAACCCCCAACGACCAGCTTCTCAACACGCTCCTCTCATCCTCGCACGTTGCCCTCCAGCTCTCCAACCGCGAAGGCTTCGAAGTGAAAGTCTCCGAGGCAATCCACAAAGGCATCCCCGTCATCGCCACGAAGAGCGGCGGCATACCCCTCCAAGTCCAGCACGGCAAGAATGGACTCCTAGTCGAAGCGGGCGATAGCAAGGCGGTTGCTGGATATCTGCTGCAGTTGTGGACGGATGGGGAGATGTATGGGAGGATGAGCGGGTATGCGAGGGGGAGTGTTAGTGATGAGGTTGGGACGGTGGGAAATGCGTTGGCGTGGTTTTATTTGGTGGATCAGTGGGGGAATGGGGACGGGGTTGTGCCGGGTGGGAGGTGGGTTAATGATTTAGCTAGGGAGGAGGCGGGGGTTTCTTATGTGGAGGGGGAGAATAGATTGCCTAGGTTTTGAAGAAGGTTGTGGCGTATCGGTACTTTTCGGGTGGGTTTGTTTACTTCGTACGTTGGATGTCACGCTGCGTTGAAAGCGTATTTCAAAACGTAGGTTCAACGTTGTGTAATTATATCTCAAAGTACCAGGACATGGAGAAGCGCGCCACTAGATGACAAACCACCTCACAACCATAATCATTCCATTCAAAACCCTCATTAACAACCCTCACTTCCTCTACCCTCACCTCCTCCACTTCCTCCACATTCCCTTCTCTCCCTCCCCCTCCTCCTTTCACGCACAATACGCCACCCCAGTCCCGCACCACCCCCATTTCGAACAACATAGACCTGCGGCACAGGGGCCTCCGTTGTTAACACAGTACCCGGGAACAGGACCGGGGCAGTGGAGGGGTGTGGAGCCGCACCATCCCCAGAACGAACAGCAGTTTCCGGGGGGACAGTTGCCGGGGATGCTGGGGTTGAGGTTAGTTTTCGGTTGGAGTATGGGGTGTTGGTGTAACGAAGGGGGAGTGAGGGAGGGGTGATTATGGTATGAAGGGGAATGGGATGAGGAAGAGATTGGACTGGGATGAGAAAGGGAGAGGTGTCTTACCCAGGGATACAAGAGCCGTCATAGTTTTGAGCTCTGGTGACTAGGGAGGTTGCGTTTGTCTGAATAGATAACAAGAGAGGAGATGTTTCGTTGACGTATGCCGTGCTAGCTCCTTCGTTGGAAGAAAGGGGAATAGCGAGAGTAGATGTGAGGAGTGTGAGGAGGGTGAGTTGAGAGGGCTTCATTGTTGTTCTGGTGAGACTGATGGTTGGGTTCAAGGATACTAGTGAAGGTGGCTTTATCTGATGGTGAATTGAGAGAATGGGTTTGGGTTGATGGAGTGGATTTTATGGGGGTATTTATAAGGTTTTTGTGGTTGGAGTCTGCTGTTGTTAAGTAAACAAGATGTTGCTCGCCACGCACTCACATCAATGACTTGTCTGTATGTATGCCACGAATCTGCACTGCTCTGCGAAAACATACATCTCCGTCAAAAAAACCAGTGAAATCGTCAAAGAATCTTGACGCACGACACCGTACCATCTCATTCTCCAGCCTCATTCCTTCAGTAACAATGATCTGACAATCAGCGCAAGATCACTGCACCATGAAATTTGCCTAGTAGCTTCGTGGTACGATACGAATCGAGCCCACGCCTGCTTCTATCATGTGGTTGTTATAACTTCATGTTTTGAAAATTAGGAAAGATCAGATGGAAAGATGGGATGATGGATCTGTTGTCCCAGGTTTTTGGGACGATAAACTGCAGAAATCTGCATGTCTATAGATGAAACTGTCCAAATTTTTTCTGGCTGCAGCTTTCTCTCTATTTGTTTCGTAACGGTAAGTCTTATTGGTGGAGTTCTTGTTTTCGAAGACGTTGTGGCACATGATCTACCGTACCTCCATACGTGTAGATTTTAGCGAGCTGGCCACAACCTGGTGGTCTGACATATGAAGGCGGGGTAAGTCGTCCGTGAGAGGAACGCTTTGAAGGACACCCTGTCTGTATGCAGGCTTTGCATACTATAAAATATAAGCTTAAAGAAGGTTTGAACTATCTAGGATTAATGATTTATATCATGCATGCTTTGCAAAGGTAATTCTCCAAGCCAGCTTCTTTGGCCTAGTATGTGAGATAGTCACACAAAAATGGGAATCGAAGAACTAGAAACACAGGGCGTTTTAGGCACTGAATAATTCCTTTGATTGACTATTCGCAGACCCTTCATCACACCTCATGAAACCGCAAACTACAAACTATTCATCCCCTCGGAAGCCTCCGTAAGATCATAAAAATAGTACAACATATCCAACCAATACTCAAAAAGCCTTTCCGTACCTTCCCATTCCTCTTCCGAAACACTGGAGATGTGAAGCCCGCCTTGCCTCTGCTGCACCTGTTGGAGAAGATCTTCATACGCTTCGATCAGGAGCTGAATCTGTAATCTGGAAGCCCGTTTCTGGTCTTCCATGGGGTGTCGTTGAAAGAAAGCAGCAGTGAGCTCGCTGGTCAGAAGGTCGAGACAGATCTGAAATCCGGGATTGATACTTGGAGCGATTGTTAAGGTCGAGGATCCAGACTTGTCGTTTGACTCTTTGTCACTTTCATATTCTCCCTCAGCGAGTTCTTCTTGTGCCCATGCTGAGTCAAATTGAGAACCCAGATGAGTTTCGTCCTTCGTCCAAGCAGGGCAGATAGGCTGGTTGTTGGTCTGGATACGCAAGCTGAGCTGGCTTTTCATCTTTCTAATTCTCTTTTGCTGGTGACTCGTTTTCTCATCACCAGGAGACGGAGTATTAGGTAGTGTTGGTAACAAATTGTGGTAGGTTCCCGCAAGAGCTTCTGTGGCTTGAGCAGCTGGATGCTTAGAATCGCTTTTCTCCAACTGTCCGATGGCAAACACTGGAGTCTTGGTGTCTCTCCACAGCCCTATATCTGCTTTTTCTGAATGACAATAGACATCAAGAAGATGCTTTGATTTCTTTTTGGATATGTCGTAATAGCGATAATTTTCCTCCGTGATGTGCGAAGAGGGTGAGCATTCCTTAACATAACACTCATCCAGACCGGTCAGCAATGTAAGACACGTGTCTACTTTCATAGTATTGTAGTTAAAGATGTAGATGTTTTCCTTATTTTTAGAGCCCGGCCGTCGTTTTTGGAGTCGCTTCCTGGGACGGCTTTGACCTCTCAGATACTCCGATTGTCGAGTCTTATGTGACGGACCCTTGGACAATGAGAAAGGCATTTAGTACGGGGGTTCTCTCGAAGTATTGCTAAAATAAAAAGGTAAATTTCGTGAGTTATCGAAGAGCTTGGGTTGTACTCAAACAAGACTCATACTATTTTCTTCCCGGCATTCCTGCAAATAACCTCATTTCATTTACTCAACTTCCCCTCCACCATGCCACCGTTACCGAATATCATGTTCTCACTTTGACATATGAACCTTCGTCAGAGCATGTAAAAGTGTGAGTCAAAACCATCTACATTCGATATTATGACAGCACTATTTGATATGCAGCGGTGGACTGACAACAAACTTGCATGCACAACCGCGTTTGAGGTGGTGTGGTTTTCCGCTACTGTAGCGTTATGTAATCGTAAGAGGCGAACTTGGATTTGCTTGCATGATGACAAAAGACTCTGGGCAAATTTTATTTGGAGATGCTGAGAGTCATGGTGCGACTTTCTCGAGATCCAGTGTGTTTATACGCTGTGCCAAATCACCCCGAAATATCCAGGTGAAGTATGTGGGGCCACTTCCACCGGCGCGACGGGGTGTGCATGAACTCGACACCAAGGAATTAAATCTTGGTAAATTACAGTTCGAGGTTTTTAATGCAGGAGATACAGATATTATACTGTATGGTCGATTTCCCAATTGTCCTGTGCTCATTTACCTTCTACAACTCCATTTTCATCATTGCAAGGACTAGTATCAACTGAGCCTTGTGCCTATGGTCGCTTTAGCTCATTGGGATCGCATGGAATATGTTTGGCGAGGACGGAGAAAATTTCGAGAAATAGAGCCATCTCACTTAATTCATGTGTCCGAGGGCTGTAACAGGGCTGCAGATTCCTTTACTCCCGCCTGCGTGTTCTTTTGATATTAGCAAGGGGGGCATAGTATCAAAGCCTGATTACAATCTCTGTTCTCTCCATGGACATTTTGCGTTAAATGATTACGATATCGAACTTCGCCCCCCATTGATCCATTCCATATTCGGTCTTAACTTGTCCAACTTCTGAGCTGTATTGCCGACACGCAGCCTGGAAGCTTTCTGGTAAATAAAAGATTTCAAATGTGCCAATCCGTAGAAATTCGCTCTGAGTTATTGAACTAGTAGCTTGAACAATAAGACCAGAGATCCATGGAACACTCATCGTCACCCCGTTTTGGGTTATCGTTTCGTATGTTGCAGTATACCTGATTGGAAGATAGTGAAGGCCGTATTGCTTGACTGGCTGAGCAGTCGCATGGTTATAATGATCTAGGCTTGCGCTTCCACCCCGTACCCCGTTGATGAAAAGGTTAAAGGAGCCTCTACTCATCGGTTCCTCCTCCAGATGAACTCCTGCCTTTGCTAAGCTACAACGGAGCCTCAGAGATCCACCTTTGACTTGCCCAAAAGGGTTTTTCTCATTCGCTAGCTCAACTTCCGCGGCTAAAATCTCCATAATAATCTCGCGGTCGTCTGCATGTCTTATAACGCAGGCGTCTTCGATGTGTCCATGCGTAGAAGCCCAAGACCAGCTCGGGGCCGTGTAGATCTCGGGGCGTGATTTGGACACAATCCACTGGATGCCGCCAACATTCCATAAAAGCTGATAAGCTAAATGTTTTCGCCACATCCCGGCCAGATATTTAGAATTGGTGTGCTTCTGTAGTCTCGCCGCCAACCCAGATAGTGCAACGAGCTTGTCCCTTGAGTAAGTGAGCTTTCCTTGCGAGTAGGTGCTGACGATAAGATCCCAAGTACTAAATGTATCCAGCTCCGGTGTCTCGGATAGTCCCATCGACTTTCTTCTGATAGCACCATTTGTCCTTGGGTCAAGGTCCTTGGATGACCCTGCAACTCTACCTGGTACCCCTAAGGGAAATGTTTCGCTTCCAATTCGTCTACAACACTCCCAATAAATCTGCGTCTCTCCGAAGTACAAATTTCGGGGTGCCAAGTATCGCTCTTGGCACACCCAGGCCCGTCTATGCAAGGGCATGGCCATAACATTATGAGTCCAGTAGCGCCATGGCAATGCGTAATAAGTCCCTGGATTTGGGCCCCAGTTAAGCTCGACTTTCAACGGCTTGACTAAATCGGGATTCCTCTCGATGAAACACCCTTGTGTCCCATCAGTGGCATGTGCGGCCGCGATGTTGCAATGGGAATGCGAGTAGACTTCGGCCATGGATTGAGACTCCTTTTCCCAATCTTCGGCCGAATCTTGAATGATGCATAAACTGTCTATCCAGATATATCTCAAACCAAGTCGTCGGGTGACTATAAAAGCATCCTGAAATGATTTGGACAGCTCCGACGTTGGTATCTGCGTCTGAAATTCGGCAATCTTACTGGATAGTAATAGCAGAGGCGCATTAGAACCCCAGCAATGGCTCATAGTAGCAAATGGCAAAAGTGGCGTATTTTCGTCAACTACTATCAACCTCGGCTCTCCTGATCCAAGGTCGATGACACGCGAAGGAAGGAAAGCTGTTACAGATGTTGACCGGTTACATGATTCGTGGTCGTTTGAACACTTCTCCAGCCAGGCTGCGGCTAAGGATAAGCTCGTGTCTGAACCTGTACTGGCATTGACTTCTCCATGGTTGGCATAAGGTGTCATTTCTGGAAATTCTGTTAAAATAGCATCACTCGGTTAGTTGGCATTCTCAATCCTTACCAGCTTCTGGGTACAGCTTCAATGAGCACCTGATTTCGCTCCCGGGATTCCACCCAAGATCTAGATTGTCGGGATCCACATACAGTCCAATACTTGGAGGATCCCTCTCATCTCCGATAAATATATCCATTTCGTAAACAATATCATGAGGAGAAGCTTCGTCGTTTACACTTGTCAGCTGGTGTAAAGCGTTTCTTGCCGGTATGCCCAAAGCGTGCAATATGTGTAAACAGAGGAGACACCCATTGGAAGCGGTAATCTCCACAGACTCGCGTGTTTTTAATATTCGGACAATTCTCTTATCTGTCACGTCTCCGTATTCGTCAGTGTTATCAATGACAAGATCCTTAGGATACTGGGTGTTCAAAAGACTCTGGCACTTCCAGCACAGACCACAATTCTCCATCGCGGAATTTTTGACTTTGCTATTAGTTGGAAGCAGCTGCATGCGGGATGCAAAAGAAATACCCAGGCATAGGCCAAATGCACTGATATACCATATATTAATGGTGTACTGGGACAATGCAAAGACAGAGACGAGGTAGCAATGGAAAAGACAGAAACGCGAAGGGTAAACGACCAACAAAGCCAAGACTAGTCACGTGACTGCCAACACAGCTGAAACATCCCAAAAGTGGAAGGAATGATCGCAAAGTTATGCTCTCTCGACAAATTTCAACATTTTTGAATCCAGTTTCCTAGACGTCCTTTGTTTTCTTTCTTGGCCCTCTACTGGTATTATTTGAATTCCAAAATGGCCCAATCTCACTATCTTTTCTTGAACGAGAGACGTCACGAAATTCGTATTCTAACCGGGGACTCGGGGAGACGGTCATCGAAACTCCTTTAGGTATGCAACTTCAAATAGAGCAAATTAACGAGGAGAGTCCATGGATTTCGAAGTGCGTTCCTACGCTTGGAGCTCAAAGGAGAATCTTACTAGAATTACGGTCAACGCAAGGGATCTGTCGATTATCCAAAATCTTGCTGAAGTCTTGCCGTTTCTACGACGTAGGCGTCGATTTTGAAGGCTGTGGATAGGTGCCATTTGCTCTTATTTCAATCGATACAATCGCAACACCGCCGAAACTTGATGTTTAGACCTCTGTTTTCTGCGGAGTTTCGTTTCTTGCATCTAGGTTAAGGTTCGCGGTATAGGGGAAAATATGTGTAAAAATTTCAAAGACAGGGACATTACACTTAACATTGCCAAGTTACTACTATTTAAGTAGAGTTGATAATAAAAAATCTTTTTAAGCTTGACAAAATGATCACGGGCGCTGGTGCTAGCAGCCACTACCGATTAGGCAAGGCGAGCTACTGTAGTAAGCTTTTTAGCATGGTTGGCGTCATACTTACTTCCTGATAGTTTAACGATGAATTATGATTTATTTTTTTCACTTCTTGCTTTAATACAACAACGCCTTAAGCAAACGACATTCGCCATGTTCGCGCAACGTTTTCGCCAAATACTGCGGAGAGCCTCAGCAAATTCTACTTCTTGTATCGACTTACAAACTGTACGGTGCTATACTACTAAGCCCACGTGTCGACTTGCTCAACTCTGTCTACCGTCCAGCATTCGCAAATCTCGAAAAGGGATCATCAGAATATGAGGATTTAGCAAGATCTGGCAGAGTTTGGGAAAATTTCTTTCGGCCTGGAAACATCGAACCTTATCTGCAAGCTCAATCAGACTTGAAGCAAACTTTGGCTTCAATCGATGAGCTAAAAGAATTCTATCGAGAGAATGATAAGGCCTATGCAACTATTGTCCGAGCTTTGGTTCCTGAATATGCTCATCAAAGCACATCTCTTGAACAGAACCCTCTTCATGCCGGCGACGCAGTAGTCATCTTCGACGAACTTGAGAAACAACTGTTCAGCAATATCGATTCTCTGGGTGCAATGTCAACTTCTGAAGTCTCAAAACTTGCTTTACCTACCCCAGAAAACCTTCTACCGGGAAAGAACGCGAACCACGTCGCCGAGCTCCGAAATCATATTTTTGTTAGCCGTTACACAACCGGAGTAGCTCTTAATAATCCCGTTACAACTAGACTCTCCGTTGCCGATATAAAACAACTTTCCATGATGATTCTTCGAGGAACTGATGCGGAGACCTTATATGCTTCCAGTTAGGGCAAGCGCACACACATCGGAGAATACCGCTCAGCACCTATTTCCGTCAAATCCAACCCAATGCGCATTTTTCCATATCATCAAGAAATTTCTGCCTGTATGGATCGCTGTATCGAGTGGCGCGACCGTACCCATGCCGGCAAGGTTCTTCATCCACTTATCTTATCGACTCACTTGTCTACCTACTTTTTACATATTCATCCGTTTCTAGATGGAAACGGCAGACTTGGTAGGGTTTTGATGGCTGATTACCTGATTCGTCAAGGATATCTCCCAGTAGTGTTCGTCAACCTAGACCGCTTAGGTTATCTTAAGATGATTTCAGATGCGCAAGATGGAAACCCGGACGACCTTTGTGCTACAGTCACTCAAACGCAACTTGAGATGATGTGGGAAATCACTATGCGAAAATGAATTGCCTATGCGGGTGTGACCAGTTGGTTAGGTTCGTCGTAGTCGATGGAGTCCGTGTTGATCAAGATAATCTTGTCGAAAGAAGTCAACAAGGGAAACGCATGGCCGATATCCATTTTGGAACAACATGCATTATCATTTGGCTTGGCCGTATGGCCCGGCGACAGTCGCCCGGCCATAAATATGTTTCAAAAATCGCTGCAAATATCAAGGCTGATTGGCTAACCTGAACCGTACAACCTCAGAACCCCATGCTCACATAGTGGCCTCACGAGCACCACTTTACTGGGTCTTGTAAAACATCTTCACATCGGCCACTACCACGCTACTGGTTCACCCTATTGCTGGCTCTCTTCGAATGACAAATTAATCCTTGGAAGGCTGTTAGAATAGTTGGACGGCTATGGACAAGTTGGTGGGATCGTGCCTATCTCGATCAAGAGAGTGGAGTTATCCAGATAGAAGCTAGCAGCGGGATTGCACACGGGTTAGAGAACAGAATCTCACGATGGAGAGGAGACACGGGCACTTTTTGTCAAAGATGTTGACGGTAATCAAGGATGATGACGGTACACAAATCGGACCACATTTCGACCCGAGACTTGCAATCCGAAGCCCTTCCACAACGAGGTGTTCCGTTGAAGTTCTTTTTGGTGGAAATGTATTTTAGCGAGTCTCTATAGAGTTCAAGTATCATGTTGTACTTAGGATCACTCTTGTTCATTCGAGCCGATAGCATCTGACAAGTTAAAGTCAGATCGGTTCGAAACACATGAGAGTTCTGTGACGTTTAGACACGGCTGTAGCATGTATCGTCTGTGTTCAAGCATGTTCATCACAAAACAATATAGACTCCGGCAAATTAAGGTATCTTCCTAAATTATCATAATTTAGCATCAACCACCGCAGCAACATCCGCAAGTTTCGTCCTCGGATCTAGGAGACTCTACTAAGTAGCTGAACCAATAGTTTTTGGAAAATGAAATCCTTGATTCAAGATCTTCTTCAAATTGTGTTTTTTTTTTTTGGAAGAGTCAGATGCTGCCTTATAAGCTACGAGGCAGAGCCAAGCAAGGTGGGCATATGTGTCTGATTTTCCCTATTATCCTTGTTCCCTTTCGCTCACAAATTTAGCCTCCATTCTTTGCCATATTAAAAAATGATCAAACTTGTAGCTCGGAGAAACTCGCCCGCTATTAAATATCCGCCGCTGTGAGACCACGAAGGCTTATGCTTGCTCTGACCGCTGCGCCCCCGCCGACGCCGAAGTTGTTTTGAACAATCATGTCTGGCGCGCTCAGTACATCCGACAGCGGAATATCGATCGAGCCTACTTCATCCTTTTTATTCATAAGAGCAATGCGGAAGCTCTGTCCCCCACCGGATACCATATCTGCCGAGTATGGAATACGGAAACTCTGATCAAAAGAAGGGTTTGAGATATCCGTCCCTGGTGCATCCGTTTTCATAGCCGTCTGGAAGCGATGCTTCTCGCCCCAAGTAACCACCACGCTCGGGTTCAGCTCCTCTCGCCTGCCTGGGATACCGAGCACGCCGGCTATCATAATGGTAGCAATGCCGCAGAGGCGTCCCTCACCGCTGTGGTCCGAGGCAGAGAAACTGCTGTTATCGGGTGCGAAATGGTAAAATTTGCAAGACAGCGAGACGCTACCATCTATCGGCTGTTCCTTGTGCACCATGCTCAGTTCCTGCTTACCGCCGGTCAAGAGAATGTCCTTAACAGTAGTGACAGCGAGTCCAATCTGGTCATCGCTTCCGACGTCATGATCCATTAAGTCAACTGTAATGCATTGGTTCATGTCTGTGACTACAAAGTCATGCACTTCATTCCAAGATGGATTAGTCGTGTTGTTCTTGGTCGATGTCCGCCATGTCGTCTCGGCGCCAACACTAACATTGCAATAGGTGTCGGGGGAAGCGCGAGTGATTTTTGATAGGAATCTCTTGCTCGCGCTTTGTTTCTCTTCAGCGAATCCCGATGCCTTCTCCACCGTGAGACGAAGGATACCAAGCGGGTAAATCTGTGTCTTGAAATAGTCGCTTGTAGCATCCAACTTGATCATGAGCCGGTTGGGCAGCACTAACATAGAGTTGATTATACTCATGATTACCGAGCGTACTGCTCCGTCAATCATGTCGGAGTCGGCCACATTGGCTGCCCCGGTGAAGTCCAGCTTCAAGACTGGCGGGTTCACAAAGGCGATTTGGGCAGCTCCTATCTGTAGTCACCGTCAATACGCAAATATCGTGCTACTGGAAGAATAATTGTTACCAGCGGAATAATGTCGGTCAACGGGCCCAGCAGGACGGAAAGTCTGCCGTGAAGTGCAACACCTCTCACTCCCTATGTCGTGATTCAATTCGTAAGTTATATCCCGGACGTTTCAAAAGCACGGCTAGGATTGAACTTACGACAGTAGGAATCATGGAAGCATCTAGCGCAATATCACATTTGCCCGCCCAGTCAACATTCAAGTCGAGCTTGATACCATCCGTCTCGGTTTTTGTGACAAGCAAATTGGAGAGTTCCAGAGGAACGTGACCGAGGTCTAGCTTAGTGAAATGGAGACTGGCCAGGGGCCCTGGAAGCATTGTCTTGAACATAGGCTCGGCGATTTCTTTTATCATTTTGCAGCCAGCAACATTGATATGCGGCCATAGCTGCGCGACGATGTCGTTCAAGAAGCCTAGATACTCAACGTTTTAGCGACCGTACGCCATGAAACCGAAGAGAGCCATAATTTGACGGCAGTTTTAGCTGTTTAACTTACGCACAGATTCCCCGCCGCCCTCAGCAGTCAATTTCTCAAGAAGCGATGCCATATTGAGACAGGATGGCTCAGCGCGGTATTAACGCGAGACAATTAGGCGACAGATCGAAGAAAGAAAACCCAGATAGACTATTAAGCTTTCTTGCGATGCAATAAATAAGCAGATCGAACGCAGGCTTCAAAGGATATATTTGAGGCGCTATATACTTCGAAGTGAGCGGGGAAGTCCTCCACTGCGGGAAAGACCTGAATAATTGATGTTCGTGAACCTGCTTGGAATGCATGATGCCTTGGCTGTGGCTGTGGTGACATCACTGTGACCAATTACTTGCGCTGGATCAAAACAATGTTTCTAGACCAATATGGATCAAATTCGATCGTGTGGCGGTGAATAAGAGGATTATCTGAATGTTTGACTAGGCGACGAGGGTCGTGAATCGAGGACCCGAAGACAACTCCTCGGAGCCAATTGTGAACTTGGACGCACAAACCACCATACATCAATATGTTTTCATGGTTATAGATGCCAAATCAAGCATTTCTCTCACATACGACCACAGACTAAGGAGAATTGGGCATCCCGTCCGCTCTGCCATACACAAGCCTTAGATCGGCAGATTAGTAGTTGGGTGGGTGACCACCAGCGAATACCTGCTGTTGTATGTTTTTGATTTTTTTGCTCGATTCTTAACTTTCTCTTTCTCCTTCAGCATCATGGATGTGCACAGATGTATTGGTTGACCGTACGCTTCTTCATGTAACTCTCACTATCGTGCTTAAAATAACAGTAAGTTATTACAATCCGTTACTTGTAACATGGTTGCGAACATTTTGCACGTGGCACACTACAATTAGAAAGCCCAAGAAAAATGTACTCCTAATTATGTAATCAAATATATACGGGAAGGCATAGAATAGGTAAAGGAGTTTTAGTATACTAACTCGATCGAAAAAAATAAAGAGATAATAATAAAAGCGATAATTAGTAGAAAGATTGCCGAGTAGGCTGGCGCTTAATTCAACCTCTTCCCCTCTAAATTAGGTATAGGCTTCAATGAAGGCGTAGAAATGAATAAGGTACGTGAATGTAGAGATGGTATAATGATGCGAGTTATATTATACTCTTTTGGCTTTATTATACAGGGCCAAGCGCTTTGCTAGTACTAACCTTTGAACTGTTGCATAATTGTTTTAACAATCTTATTTTACGCCTAAAGAAATATACATCTTATCCCTTTGTTAAAGTAGGTAATTGTTTGAACAATTTTTTGTGAGGCAGGCGAGTTGGAATTTTAAAGAGATACAAAATCAGTTTGAGATAAAAGCATGAAGCAAATTACATAGTGTAAGACGCAATAACTTTGCAAGGACGACGCAGTTGTTAGAAGCCCAATAAATGTACATGAAAGAACATTGCCCGCTTTGCACCTGGTGTTAATATAGTCAGTCAATTACCTGGATAATGGAAGGACGACATTATTTGTTCACTGGAAACTTTCTTAGACGTACATGTTGAAGTATTAATGAAAGGAGGAAGTTCACGAGAAATCTGTTTGTCGGCCTTCGCTATTTCCATTTGTGGATACAAACTAGCATACTACATGTTAGCTAGTGAGACAAGACTTTTTTGTGGTATTGAATGAACTTCTAACAATTGTTAATTCAGGCTGAAGAATTTAAGTTCATTAGTTGATTGGCCTGATAAAAGTCTTTATGTAGATTCTAACGTAAAGTAAAGACGTTGATTTTATTTGCCCTGCAACGGTATACTATTCTTTGTGAACTCATGTGTATTTTCTGTATTTAAATCACTTCACTTCATCTTGTACCAGTAACTTCAACAACTGATCGTCACTCATCGATCTCACCAAAATCCTTAAACCTATCCGAGAGAGACAAGCAGCCTATACTTTGACCATGTCAATTCGTCAACCATACCTTCAAGCCCACCAAATGTTAGTCTTCTCTTGGCCCCCAATCCTTTTCTCTTCATCTTTTCTTTTCACTAACACGCTTCAGTTCCTGGCGTATATGCGCCTACATCGGACCACTCACAGCTGGACGTGCCATCTCCTACCACTTCGACTTCGAGATCCTCCAAAACATCAGATTTGAGTATGAACCAACCTGGATACAATTCATCAGCCCCTGTCCGTATGATGTTACCGTTAGGTTGTGGACAGAATTTGATAGAGGAGGAGAGATGGAAGAAGTGCATTTTGATAACAATGATCTGCATGTCGTCCAGATCAGGCCGTTCAAGAGTTGGACTCTTTTGAGGAGACAGGATTTGAAGGTTAACGAAACGGTAGATGGGGAGGGAAAGGAGGAGAGAGTCAACGGGGAAAATGTTAATGAGAAAAAAAGGAGACGGAGTGAAGATGATAATTACGAAGTCAGGGTAAATGGGATTTTGGAGGAGTGGACAAATGCGGTTTGATTTCTAGAGCAATGAGGCTGCAGATGCGGATATTTCAGCTTGCGACTGAAAATCCGATTCCTAAATCTGAAACTCTTTCTACACAATCTATACTTCAAAAACTTACCACATCTTTGAAGTTTGATTTTGTGATTAGGCCGTGGGCCTTTTTTCTTTTCATCTGTTTTGTCTTTTTGGTCCGTGTTAGCAACACGTAAGGGTGTTATTTCGCGCGAGGATCCCAAATACTCTGGAACTCAAGTACAGATGATCGATTTATGGACGTCAAATTGAGGCTGAAAATAGGTACCCATTTCTACTCACGGAGGCTGTGCGAAATCTGCTGCAGTTCGACGTCATGTATTGTGAGGCACTGCAATTAGGTTGCATCCAGACCCCCTCGCTTAACTCGCTTAAATCTGTAAGCACTACTTGCGGAGAGACTTTTGTACAGCCTACCCCCACTTATGCTTTACCGTCGTATTTAGTACCTTTTCTCCCATTAAATTATGCGGTTGTTGTAAGTACTAGGCGGTATGTCGTTTGGAGTCGGCATAGGTGATATTTGTTTGATCCTCGATGGTATCATAACAATTTGCAAAAATGCGAGCGAAACGAAACAAATTCTGCTGGCTGCACAGCGTGATGTGTCAATGTTGAGGAGTACGGTGTTGTTGTTGAGAGATGAGATTGGCGATGAACGACTTTTTGTTAAAAGCGGGAATACCGAGTAACATCACTCTAAGTCAAATATACAACCGATGCGTGTATTTGCTAACGTTAAAGAAGGGTCTCCACAATTCGAAGCAGTTTGAAACCACTCAAGAACGATGTCCGAGAGATTCAAGAAATGTTAACTTCGTATACAAATCCGGCGCCAAAGTTTCTTGACAAAGTCCGCTATGCAACGCTTGATAAGAATCGGTTTGATGACTTGCGCGAAAAGTTCACGGGTCATCGTATAAATATTATTGTGATATTAAATCTTATCATCTCGAGGCGACAAAAAGGTCAAAGCTCTGTACTGTATCAAATTAACGAGAATCAAACAAAGTCTAGTTTGAGACAACAAGACGAGATAAGGAAATTGCGGAAGAGTTTAGAAAACAATGGAGAGAAGACATCGCAGAGTCTTGAGGAGATCCTGCAGCTTCTCAAGGGTGACCTCTCCCTGCCGAAGGCCAGTCCAAAGCTTGACCCACAGTCTATCTTGAAACAGATGGAAGAGCATTTGGCAGCCAAAGGTGTGACTGGGGAGGCTGCGAGAGAGCAACTGCTTCCACTCAAAAGAGAGATTGATAGAATATTAGATGTGGGGACTACCTCGCATGATTCCCTTAAGGAGGAATCGCCAAGAGAGCCAGCCAAACAGACCCCTTCACCCAAAAGCCGGCTTTCTACTTCATCACTACCATGTAGACCACCAAGCACATCGAGAAGGTCTAAAAGTGGGATCAAGGGATACTCCAGGATTCTATGTGTAGATGAGAATCATGGAAGTGAGTACCTGCCGTACCGAGAATGCTAAATGACGTTAGCTGACACTTTGTTGACATCTCGGTTCTTGCGCAGGCATTCCTAGAAATCTCGCGAACGAGAGTGGCCCATGGAACTGGAGAATGGATATTTAAACGAGTTGATTCCAAGGGACTCTATGTCAATGAAACAATACCCCCAGCTTCTGTGCCTTCATCCGAAGTACACAACATCACTAATTCTTCGCGATATTCTTGGGCCAATGATTATCCCAACGAAGTCATCAGGATAGTCAACCGAAGCAAAGCCCAAACTGTGTTAAAGATATGTCACCAGGATTTTGTAACCTATGACTTTATCCTATGTTTCACCGAATCTACTGCTGATGCAATACGCTCTCTCCGTGCCGATGCCGCCTCCAAGCACCCCGACATTCTTGCCAGAAACACGGTCAAGCTCCTCACGTCTCCCTCTGATACGTCGGGCGGTCAGTATCTCTTATCACTCCCAAGAGGCCAATTGAGGTCGGAAATGCGCAAGCTCATCGACAACTTTAGAGACGAAGAGTTTGGAAATTGGTACCAAGCCGCTAGTGTTCCTTCCGCAGCACGCTTTCGAACACTGCAATTTGTTATGGATTTGAGAAACATACCGAGAGGGAGCAAAGAACACGGATACTCATTGGCTGAGATTCCGAAAGTGAAAGAATGGGAGAAAGAGACTGGGTGTGTGATTAGGATCACGAAAATGGTGGGTGGTGAGAAATGTCTCATTTCAGTGATTGGACCGACAGGATCTCATGTCGGAGATAACGGGAGTGGAATCAACTCGCTCTTGCATCGGGTTGAGGGGTTTTTTAAAGAGAGAAGTTCGTGATTCAGCGATTCAATATACCCTTTCTAAATTTAAGTGGGCTATCTCAGCCGACTGTGTTAATTGATATTATTCCAAACCAAGTTTTATAAACCTATCTCAAGCCGGCCTTCTCATTATAAGAACTGCACTATCAAGTATGAATCTGCACACAGAGGGTGTAATCCATTTCATGGTACTCACAGGTCCTCTACGATAGAATTATCCCTATTATGATAGAGTTTACATAATTTAAGTACGGCAATCTTTTGCTGGCCCCAAAGCAATTATAACACCTCTTCGGCTCTCAATCGCCATTCTTTGCAACTCCACGTATTCTACTACCTCGTCCTTATTCTCAATCCACTCAAACTCCAGCACCAGCCTCAACAGTATATACGTCGCCTGCGACAGGACTTGCTGTTGTGCGGGACAAATTCTTGGGCCACCTAGAAAAGGCACATACTCCCAGCTTTTCCTGTTCCCCTCTGCCCAACGCTCAGGACGAAAGTCATCAGCATCATCTCCCCAGATGTCTTTGTCGTGGTGAATGTGATATGGGAGTGAGCAGATTGTCGTTCCCTTTGCTACGAAGACTGGAGACTTTCCGTCTGGTCCTCCTCCGCGCGGTAACATCGTATCTTTGCGTGCCGCCCGGAAAACTCGTCCCACTGGGCCGATGGTGCGGAATGTTTCTTGAATCACATAGCGAAACGGGGTGAGAGACTTCAGGGTCGAGAAGGATAATTGCTTATGGTCAGTTGGATCAAATGGAAGCGATAATGCTGTTTTTCTGAGCTGTTTCCAATATTCAGGATGCCGAGCGAGCTGAAAGAGAGTGTTGGCAAGAAGCGCAGCGGTAGTGTCGCGGCTTGGTAGAAAAACATTGATAAGCTCGAAGCGAAGACGTATTGGATCGCGGATCTCTTTTGCCATCTCATATAGGAGAATATATTTCTCAGAACTATTTTCCACTGGATCCGTTGAGTTTTTGTCGCTTTGGGGGGATGAGACGAGCTCGAGCGCCCGGTTAACGTGTGCATCAATGAAAGCGTAGAGTTGTTTATATGCACTAGACCAAGATTTGTCAAAAATATAGCGCACAGAACCAAGTCCAGCCAAACGTCGTTTGTGCCAACCTGCTAAGCTCTCGTCTAAGGCTTGGAGAAATCGCTCGGCGGCCGGACCTCCTTCAGGTGTCTGAGCATCTATGGACTCACCGAACAAAAAGTCCGTTGAAATATCGAGAACCTGATGTGTCACTTTCGTTAATCCCAATATCAATGTCATTGAAACTGACTTACCATCTTCTTCAACATAGGTTGAATATCAAAGGTTTCAGAATTCTGTGGTAAGAGGTTTAGAAAACGGTCAACATGCTTTGCCATTGATGATATGTTCTCAAGCTCCGCTCTTGCGAATATGGGTTTTATGATACTCCTGGAATGTTTCCAACGAGCGCCTTCGGCAACAAATATTCCGTTCCCTAAAATAGGAGCACTGATCTTCATTCTATGATTTGGTTTCCCAAAATCTTCAAATCCGAATACATGAACGTATTGCAAGTTTGCAGTATCCATCGTATTTATCACACGTTGGTTCCAAAAGACTTCTTCCCAAGTTTTAGCCAACATCTTGAAATGCCGAGTATACAAGGCTTGTAAGTTCCCGTTCTTCGTAGCCTGTTGTCGTTGTTTGACCAGATCGGAACCCCATAATCTGTCTGTGTGCGGATACAACTTTGCTCTGAAGCAGCCCGTCTGTCGTCTCTTGATGTTGAAGGCGACAAAATCTGTACATTTTTGCCATAATAGCGTTATGAGAATGCAAGCTGCAGCCGATGCTACAGCCACGAAAACAGGATACATTGGTGGATGGTGTAGAAAATGCCAAGACAAAGCCTGTTGAATCACCTTTTGTCTGCACAGTATTGATAAGGCAGTAGGTGGTCGAAATTAGAAAAGAAATGTCCGTGAATTCTGGAGATATAGCATGTGGGACAAGGAGTTCAACTGTATGTCGACCCACATTTCCGACAAGAGTTATCAGCCTCGAATTCTGTTCACACTCTCTACCTTACGGATCAGATGCAGGCCAAGAGGAACAAGAAGTTGTGCATCGTGGCACAACGCCCTGCCAAGCATATCGGAAGAATATATGGTGAGAAATGCTGTTGCACCACGCGTGAGTTGGCTTTCTGCATTGGAAAACCTATACTGCACGTTTTGACGTCGTGTCCGGAGGCATCTAGCACAAACTCATGACGCCAAATCCGGCTACAAGGGTCGATATGAGGGGCTGAGAGGGAGATAAGAAAGATTTAGGGCAAGTGCATGCAGCGTGTTGACCCGCATCTTGCATATGCATATGGTCGGCTATATTCAACACCCCAGCATTTTCTATGCTTATTCTACCTCGCACAACTCACGTTTGGTATTACCAAAGTAAGAATGATATTTGGTGTAGGAAGTTGAATGTTCGTGTCTTGGATGCGTAAGCCTCGGCCTATCTGGATACTTCTGCTTCACTTGGTGCTTTACTTCAGTTCTATCTGTTCTGGCTGGCCCTTGAGTGACTTCGTTTTGCAGAGTTGGGGTCGAATTCTATGTTCGAAATCTGTTATTAAGAAACCAAGAATGACGGATTACAGACTCTTAGAGCAGTCCGATAAGGATGGCGAAGAACAAACATCGATCTCACTTCCAAGACCAGTGCGCAGTTGGATACCATACACGCTTTCCTTGTTTCTTTTAGGTTCTTTGACTTTGAACTTCTTTCATTACATACAATCTCAAGGACTTCCAACAGCCGAAGAGTCGTCGGAAACGCCTTTTGGTAACTCTGTCCCCAAAAGTTATAGATGTATGCTAACATAATTCTGTAGCACATTTACAACGCAACATTCCGATCAAGTGGACACATGACAGTCCATGGTATAGTGACAATAGTACGGAAGAAGAATCTGCTTGGAACGACCCACGAGGCTTCCAGGTTCGTGAAGGAATTGTCGCTTTACCTGATACTTTCACACAATCGGTTGGATTGCTATCGGCTCAACGATGGCCATGGGATAAATCGAAGGGGATTTACTTCATTGAAGGGTTGCATGCTTTGCATTGTGTGGTAAGTTTCATCTCAGCATGTTCTCTTTGAATATCACGACCTAAATTACAGCAATGTTAATGAATGGGCAGAAATACATGCGCAGAACAGTACTCGAAGCTCACAGTGGAAAACCCCTAAGTGTAAGCTTGAGACATCTTAGACACTGTCTCGATGGGCTACGACAGTTTGTCATGTGCCATGCAGATGATACGCCTCGGTACACTGGACGCTTGCATGATCAAGCTAATGAGGAAGAACCGTTTGGCGGGGTAGGTCAGCCCAGAATGTGTAGGGATTGGAATAAGTTGATGGACTGGGCCACAGAGAACTCGGCCTGTTATCGCTGGGTCCCTGATGATGTGCCAGGATTTACCGAGAAGGATAGGTATAAAAGTTGCCCGGATGGGAGTGAGCCTTGGGCTTGAAGGAGAAAGGGATGTAGAATCTTCGAGTTGATTTGGCAAGAGTCGCCTATGATATTACAATGCACGTTTATGAATTATTGAGGACCAAATTCGGATGCATCCTTTCACTCACTCCGTCTACTGGAAAGACAATAAAAACATTTCAACCTTCAGTGATATATTTAAACGTGTTTTTATATTTGAACCATACGTCGGATTTTATCTATGTAGAACTGCATAGCTCTGGGATTTCGGTTTGGAAAACTCGGATATTTTATCAGCGGCTCCTTCTGGACTCGAGTCACTCAGCATTCGCCGCTGTTTGGCTCCGCCGTCGAGGTAAAAACATAGGTCTTATGGAAATTTCCTTGATTCAATACAATGAGTCACAAAAGTCAAAGATATTTGGAACGGTTCTTTTTCTTTACAGGAAAGGTTGATCGGCTTGACCATGAATGCCTTGAAAAAAGCGAGTAATCTGACTTTGAACCCCACGGGCCAATAAAATCTCTATGAAGGAAGGAATGTAACTTCGTCTTAAAATCGTAGACACTTCGATAAATCCAAATAAAAATTCCATAACAGATTTTCAAACAAAGATTGTTTTGCCCTTATGCCAACAAGCTTTAGTACCTTCGGGACATCAAATTCCAAACACCTCAAGCGAAATAAAGAAACCAAAAAATCAACAAAGTCACAAAACCTTCAGTCTCCCATGACCCAGAGAACTCCTGTACCCCATTTGAACAACTTCTTTCGCAGCCCATCAGAATATCTCCAAATCAAATTTTAATCATCGCGTCTGATTTCCATCAGAGCAGTCAAGCTTTCCACTTTGACCACAGCTATAAGGTATCAGTGTAGTCCTGGATCAATGATAGGGAGTTCACGAACGTTTGTCAACAACTAGTACAGGTAGCGCTGCAGTCAATGCTGCGGACATGAGGATGGTGATGTTGAGGAACTTCATTGTGGATGGAGATGAGATGTTGTGATAGAGGTCTGAAGTAGTGAACTGTGATGTTGACTGTTGGTTTGATGTTTGTAATTGGCTAAAAATGCCCTATGAAATGAACTGCTGAACGAGAGATTTGTGATTTTTGAATTGCGTCGAATGATGAAAATTCCATTTCTCGCCACGGATCACATCAAGTATATATCCACCCACCACTCCATCATTGCTATCTTCCCCAAGACTCATTCATGCCAATAACCTCAATTTCCCAAGCTATGTACCACTCATAATTCTAGGCACATTCGAAATTCTGCCTACATACTGCGTGAGGATAAATTAAAATGTGGACTAAGAAAACGCGACAAGAAAATTGTCCGTTTCAGACGGACTTATATCATCGGATATCTCCCAATAACAAAACTTGGATGATTTAGGGTTCTGAAAAATGTTAAGTACACATTGCATTGCATGAGTAGTTGAAGTAGTCACACCAAGATTAGCACCGGTTGTCTCGCCGGCAATAACCCAATATGTACTGTCGACCAATTATATACAGTCGCGTTTTCTTGGGTGCATACCAAACGTCTAGTTCAGATGTTCTATTCCTTTCAGCTCGAGTTCTAGAACGTTATCGTTCCGACAAAATCGCGACTCAAAACCTAATTGGCTATCACGCACGTTGTACTTCATGCGCTCTGCACCGGTTAATAGTACTCTGTACGACCACCCCTCGCTTCAAGTAATACGGGTAGATTATTGCCCCACGAGGAATTAATTCTGCCGGACCCGGTTGAGAGATAATGCACACTATCGGATTTCATTTTTTGATGTTGCGGTTGATAGGCGGTTGCAATTCGTGATATCAGCCGTTCCCGAAGTCTGGGGAAGCATGTGGAGTCCACGTTGTCTTGGCTTATGTCTTTATATATTCTTCTACTGTACAGTGGAGAATGAGCTCGGTAAGTAAGGGATAACAAACATGTCGACGACGTCTACGTATGGGCTTCAAGCCCTTTCAGGTGCGCTGCTTGGGGTTACGACTATTACTGTCGCTCTACGTTTCTACGCTCGGCGCTCACAACGCACGTACTTTGGGGCAGATGATTGGTTGATCATTCCAGGATATTTGACGTTCGTGGGAATGATAGCATGTGCGCTTCTCGGGGTCAATCTTGAACAATTTGGACATACAGATGCTCAAATCGCGGCGAAGAAGCTACCTTTCAGCATACAAGCTTCCCTCGTTGTCTCCCTCGATATCCTTTCTACTGCATCCTTAGGCTTCACGCGTATCAGCGCGTTGCTCTTCTTTCGACGAGTTTTCTGCGTCCCTGGAGGGACCAAAACTTTGCGCGCTGTTATATACTCAACCATTGCAATCATCAGTCTGTGGATGGCAGCTTTTATCATTATACCACCACTGCAATGCGGGCCAGATCTGAGTGTCTGGTCTGCTCCTGCAAAAGTTCGTGCTGCGCACTGTACAATTGGACCCAAGTTCATCTTGGGGTTTTGTATCTCAGATCTTGTGATCGAAACTGCTATTATCTGGATACCTGTTCCACTGGTATTACGTCTCCAAGCATCATTTCAAAGGCGAATGGCGGTGTTGTTCGTCTTCTTCACTGCATTCGTCTCGCTTGGAGCAGTTGTTGCGCGACTTATAATCACTACGAAAATTATCCAGAAACATGTTCGGGACAAATCCGGGACCAACACTACCCAGACTTTCATGTGGATATTGGAGGCGGGATTCGCGCTTATTGCTGTCAATCTGCCTACCCTGTGGTGGCTAAGAAAGAAAATCCCGACAGAGAAAGTGCTCGCCAGTATGCGAAGTGCGATGTCATTGCATTCGGTGCATTCTACACAACGTGGACTTCACACTTCACAACGGACTGAAGGAACCAACAAGAACATGGAGAGGGACCAGTCATCGATCAGTAAAGGAGGGGCTTCATCCCGTGAGAGTTCTATTGTCACACCATAAGTTGAAGGGTCGTAAAGTGTTGAGTAGGGCGTGTTTTGAGTGTTGTGATCAAGAATCATGCAATTTTGGGAGGATCCAAAGGGCCGGCTTTACTCAGTTCCTATCTCACCGCTTATTAGCTCTTCGTCAATGGAAAGAACAATTTAGATGGATTTTTCATGCGAACAATCTACCTCAATCGGAGCCCTAAGTGATTTACTTTAAACCTCTTTCTTGTGCTTGATGTTCCTCTCTGAAGAAAGGGTCTGCAGACCAGAAACAGTAGAATTAGCCCAGTTCTACCCACGAGTATCAGACCATTTCGGTACGGAGACGTTGATGTCGATACCACACTACAGATATTCTCTTTTTTAAATTGCCGAGAATGTGGCAGCCCCCAGATGTCCATTGTTAGTCTTTACTTTCACAATTTTGAGTAAAAAGCCGTGGATCCATATTATTCCGCTCGTCTTTTCCAAAATGGTCTCCTTGCGGGGGATTCCGACTCATTTGGAAGCTTGATGAACAAGCTGAAGGGTATGCGCTTTATTTAAATTAAAAATGAAATCAAGTAAATAGTGTAATAGATGACCGGGTCCAAGTGAATTTGTTGTATGTCGTCGGGGAAAGCCTTTTAGGCGAAAGGGGCTCGCTCGAGTTTTCTCACGTGTGCGATGTGCAACAAAACCGAAAATACAGGCTCTACCGAGATCCACAAAAACGCCAAAATGGCGCGCTAGAAACTGCTGACGCGTTTCAAAACACGACTTCCGTGTTTCGAGTTATATAATATTCTCTCTAAGTCGAACGTTTGCATAGTGGCAAAACGACAATCATGGATCGCAACCGAGTTATGAAACTTGAGATGCTTCTCAAAACTGTTTGTCAAGCAGTCCTGGCAGCGAAGATGAATCGGGAGATCGTGCCAGCACAAACTAAGCGTTTCGCGCAGATTGATGACGATACTCTATTTGAATTAAAACGCGAGTTAGTGGAGATGGGGTTCGGCGGTGAAGATGGTACAATGATCTTTGAAGAGCTGGGCTTTCAGCAAGCTGCCGAGGGGAACACTCTCCCAACGTCTGAACACGAAAAGGCTCTCGATGAAGTAGTCGGAAGACAAGAGACAACAGGCAACCTTACTGGGAGTTCCGGTGTGAACAAATCAGTATTTGATGTTGCTACGGGTGGAGGAAAAGAAACAGGCGTGCCATCCACCTTGGGGAAAGACGACCTCTCACTTCGTGAAGATGTGGGTCGAGATAGCGAAGACGACGAAGAGGAATGCTGGAATTGCTCTGAAATCCACCCTCTTTCCGAAATGGAGGAAGTGAAGGTGATTCACGAGTAACATGAGGTGTACATCTGCGACGAATGCGAGGATGAGTTGCACGAGTGTAGGCGTTGCGCTCTGCAGTTCATGAGCGGCGACCTAGAAGACGATGACTATCCGGAATGTGAGCCTTGCAGAGAAAAAATGTGTAAAATTGCAGCGGCTATGGATGTCGCCACCAATTATAAGTTCGTGACGGCGAATGGGGACTCATGCGGAGAACTTGAGGATATCCTCGAACACCGTCGGAAAAGGTACAGAATGTATGAAGAGTCTCGAGGGGGGAGCGGGTAGTTTGACATAAAAGGCTGGCTCTAGACCCAGTAAGTTAACATCCACCGCAGTTTAAAAACATACATTGGAAATCTTCGAGTTCTCATCTTTTTCGGTCAGAATGGAAAGCAACGTTATGTAGGAACGAACAGTCGAAGCGCTGTTCTTAATCTTCGTTCAACAAATCATCACAGGTCAAGCTATTCACTCGACGTGGTCTCACTATCGTTACACAAAATAAAAGAGTTCATGACTTAATGTTTGTACACGCCTGCAAACATTGCCGTACAAGAAGGAAATTTGTAAAGAAATGACTCTTAATATCATCAACCGTCCTGCTAACTTCGTTCGCCTAAATACGTAAGATATCTAGTCCACCTTTTAATCCCTGGAAGTTGCATTAGGTAACGCAAAAACCATCTTCTAATGCATCTATGCAGAGGCATAAAACCCATAACTAGCCCCACAACAGCAAGCCAAAAGATGATCCACACCTTATTGCCGGTATCTTCAGAGTCGATACTCGCTCCAACAAACACAACAAGAACGGCTGCATAAGCTGCTGTAACTCCAAGTATCTCAGATAGCCTTGAGTCTTTCATGAAAATTGCTAACAGGAAGGCGCAAATCATTACCGATGTTATTGCTGTCACTGTGGTGAAAAATAGCGAGGTGAGAATTGACATAACAGTCATGGGAGTTAAAATTGCAAGTCCGCCGACAACAGCAAAGGAGAGACGCTCCTCATACGTGTACAATTCGTGTTTCTGGTGTGAGCGCCCGGTCTTTAGCTGTTTGTGGTTGAAACTTGAGGATTGCGAAGCAGAAGGTAATAATTGTATAGCCAGTTCTAGAGGGTTGGACGCATTTTGATTACTCGCAAATTCTTCGGTTTCATGACGGTTGAGATCGAGGACTGCTCGGAGAGTTTCCATACTTAGATCGTCTATCTTATCTAAACCCATGATCGCAGCCGAAACTTTGCAGATATATCCATCGTATTCATCTCTAGGATCGCTCTTGCCATTCGAGCTTTGTGGTGTCGAGAAGCGCAGTGTATCAGAACGCCGTGATGGATTACTCGTAGTCTTGACTGGTTCTCCGCAGTCATTGGCCCAAGGGTTTGACGAAATTATCGGCTGCGAGGCTTCAATGTTATCATCCGTCTCATTGAGACAAACGGATCTAGCAACATGGTCATCATATGCCTTTTTGCTTTTCACTAGGCGATCAAATGTTAGAAAAGTGCTCGTTTCTCGTTCACGTTCTACTCACAATATAGCTCGGTAGCAATTCCAATGTCAGTCCTGCTCGAGGGAGGAACACGACTAGTCAACAGTGTGCTATAGACTCGATTGATTTCTTGGGTGTTTCGGTCATAATCAAGAAAAAGCAGAACGCCTAATCTTTTCTGGGTGTTTTCAAAGTCTGACATGAGCGATACAGTTGTCGTGGACACGATTTGACTGAACTGATCAAGCACTTTTTGAGAATCGTCGATGTCGCTTCGTCTTGCGGGTTCAACGCTAGCGGTACCACCTTGTGTCGCGTGCGAAGCTCTCTGAGCCTCAATATCAGGGGTCCTATCGCACAATTCCACAGTGTTTGACATTCTCTTGAACAGTGACTTGTAAATTAGGATTTTGCAGGTCGAAAATGAGAATACCCTACACTGGGCGCCGCTTCAGAGGGTTTAAACTCTTCAGTATGGCTGCCACTTGGACGCAGCCTTGTTGAGGTGACACTGCATTGCCAGCAACAGCCAAGCTTTGAGTGAGTTTCTGAAGAAGACTTACCTGCGAGGCTCTGCTCAGCCCTGCTAAAAGTTGTGGGAAAGGAGCCAAAGAAAAAATGAGAGAATCTCGTTCTTTCAACAATATAGTGGCACCATATCTATCACCTTCACTATGGTAACTTATAGGGAATATGAAGAATACGACGTGCACGATTGTGGCGCTGTTAAGCTATTGCACCATATTTCTATACTATAAGCGACATGCCGATACTGTGACCAGAAAGCAGGCTGACACCAACGTAGCAGTCAGCATCACACGCACACCGAATTAAACAGCCTACGTCGAGACCGATCCTTTTATCGCATGCAAAACATCCATATGGTGCGGCTTCGCTGGTTATCGTAGTCCGGTGGCCAGTGTATAATATGAATTGGAAAGGCTTTGCTGACGGAGAACAGAGGGCTCGCAGGGCGGAACTCTCTTCGACTTTCTGAGTTGAGGCAGTGCTAAAAGAAACCCAGGGTTACTTCCAATATTGCTCCTGGATCAGGCTCCGAGCTGAAAATTTTCCGCGTTGCGTGAGTATACAATGACGACGACTGGGAGCTCTCGTCCATTTTACTGCAAGTTCTTGGTAACTTAATTCGAACTTGAACGTGGGTACGGAAGCTGTTAGTCCTCTTTCCAATGTGATTTTGACAGAAAAGATCGAGATCTGTGGCAGCTGGAGAGCTGAAAGAGGAAGTCGTCACGCCACTGCATGCATCTGCAGCCTTCTATACACCAATTGAGGATGTGTCGGGGCTCTGCGGGCACATCCCACAGCCTCCCCGCAAAGTTTCCTTGGCAATATCTCCAGCTTCTTACAATCTTACATTTAAGTGGGTTTGCAGGAAAGTCTTGCTTTGATAACATTCGAATCCCTTACTGCACAAGAAATTATGGACATCCCACGCATCAGAAGACGACTAGCAGAGCTAGCCACCATTCTCTTCGAGAAGGGTCTCACGCCCAATTGGATCCCTGAGGAAGAAGAAAAACAAACGATCAGTCTCTGGGCCGTAGTGATCGATCTTGATCACCACTATCAAGACCTTGAACACGTATCGAAAGAGTTTCCCAGGGAAACATTCAGAGGCATCTCTCTGAACGAAGACAACATCTGCCAGTTGGTAGAAAAGACCAGTGGTTTGCGAAAGTGTACTCATGGAAGTGGCTGTGATCACTGTGCACTACAGGTCCGATTGGTTATTGTCAAACTCCAGTTGTACACGAAGCAGCTGGTGATTAGCTTGCGAGAAACAGTCCTACAAGATGCAAACTTACAGCATGAGTACTCCGATAATCCTTTGTTAAGGTTAGGCCCGCTGCATCTAGAAGAGAAAAGACTTGCTGATAGATGGATAGCATTGCGCCACGGCTCTATATGAGTCTCTCTTCAAGAAATTCCACGAATGACGTTGATGCAGTGGTCAATTTATCTAACGAAGTCATCAGGATTACGGAAAAGATTGCAGAGGGAAAAGTTCAAAACTTTGCACCTGAAGAGAATCAAGCATTCGAGAACACCAAATTCGAAAAAACGACACATTCTCCCAAGCTAGACATGACCAGCGAGGTGTCCAAACTCGAGGCCTGCGAGAGCTGCAAGACTCCAGTTGGTATCATCGAAGACTTGGCAAGCTGTCGGCTGCAACTAGCCAAAGCCAGCGCAGAAACAGCAGAATTAAAGAACGAACTGGTGGAACGCTTCAGAGCAGAACAAAAGTGGGACAAAGCAGCAGAAATATATTTACAGCTTACCAGTTTCGCGAAAGCCCAGATGAAATCTCACAAACTAATCCTAGCGGACGAAGAATTCATTCGGTGGGAGGAAGAATATCTCGATAACCGATACGAGCTCGCCGAAATGTATCGCAAGCTTGAGAAGAATGAAGAGGGGCTGGAGATAGCCAAGGATACACACGAAAGACGAGCCAAGTTGAACAAATTCAGTGCCAATGAGAAGAAAAGTCACTACCAATACTGCGTTTTTCTGCGGTCACTCAAAAGGTACGACGATGTAAAGGTAGAATATAGGCGGATATGGCTGGAGGCAAAAGAGATAGATCCGGCAAGAGCCATTGAGAACGGCTATCAGTTAGGCTGTACACTCGAAGAGACACGCGGACCCTCGGTAGCCCTAGACAAGTATTGGGAGGTTTTCGATGAAGGAAGTAAAAGACTAGGCCTTGAGCGTAAGCTTATGGTCGAAGTTGCCGAAAAGTTGATTGCAGCGGCAGAGAAGGAGGGCGAGCCACTGGTTAGTAAAAGAAGCATTGACGATGTTCTTAAAGCAGTATGGAACGCCAGGGCTGAGGCGTCTTTCGTTTCAACCAATCTCTTGGCAATTGGCTTCAAGTACGGTACACGACTTTTGAAGTCGAAAGACTACGAATCGGCTGCATCAGTTCTTGAGACCGTATGGACGACTCGAAATTCACAGCAAGGGGCAAAAGATCTAGGTACTCTCGAAGCAGCTGATCACTTATATGATTCCTATATTGGATATAAAAATTATGAGGGTGCTGTAAAGGTGGGCAAGTGGATTGTTGAAGTGAGAAGGAAGAAATCGAAGACGAGTCTTGAAACAATCAACTCGGAGCACTCGTTAGGCAAACAACTTGAACGAACTAACAGCTTGAAAGATAGCGCTGTTAATGTTAAGGGCGCGAGGTCCTATCTCAAGGACTCCTGGGATGCTCGGAAGAAACTACAAGGCGTTGACCACCTTCAGACACTAGAGAACGGCTTTGATTATGGCAAGGTTTTATCACAACTGAATGAAGTGGCGAAGGCTGAGAGCGTATTCACGGAGGTATGGAAGTTCTCCCATGAAGTACTACTTAAGAAACAGCTCTCAAAAAAAGAGGAAGATACCCTCCTTTCCTACGGCCTACGCTTGACTCAATGTCTCGAACACCAACATGAACAGAGAGATAAAGCTAAGCTGGCCGCACAGGTCTGGGAACAGCTAGTCTTTCTCGAGAAAACTAAACCACCCAGCGCTGAGACCAACAGCCATTTGCTGAAGTATGGAAAATGTCTATTTCACAATCAGAGATATGAAGACGCATTGAAAGTACTGCGACAGGTGTGGGACGGGAGTAATATTGTGGGGCCGAGAGATTCGGATGATGCACTTGACTCGGGGTATTATTCCTGTCTCTGTTGGTTAGAGATGTCGAAAGAGCACAATCATTCCAGAGATGATCGTAAAGGATATTTTGGGAATGCGGCGAAGATAATGAACGAAGTTATTGATCTGGCGACCAAAAAGAATGTGGTGGGCCAAACTCCCGAGAAATATATTGACGCATGGGATGCAGTTAAGCACCATCACTGGAACAAAAGAGAAAAAGGAACAGGACGACGAAAACGTTGATCTGCCTAGATATCACGATGAGCAGAAAAGTGAAGTCTGTGAGCAGCATTAGTTGTAATTATAATCATGTCTCAATAACAGGAGAAGCGTGGTAATGTGAGTAAGTTACTATGGCAATCAAATGAACATAGTATTCCCACATTTCGATTTAGACATAGGACCTATTGCATTTGAGGCGATTGAGTTCTTCTTTTAGATTTCTTCAGCCATCTGAATTTGTTTGTTGGTCAACATCATAGTTGCTAAAATTCTGACGTTGCGGACACTGTCTCCACAACCCCTGGATAAGCGAGAATCCCTGAAAACGCCAACAACACGCTAGGCTCTAGCCCCTTATCCAGAGCGTTCCTTTCTTTGTATTTACCGTCGTTCGCTTATTCAAAATATCAAAAGAGTACTTCTTTTGAAATCCCCTTAAATTTAAAAAAGCCTGTCTCACCTCGAAGATCTTAAAATAATTCTAAACCGGTTCTCACGGTTTTGCCGAAAAGAATAAGTAGGGCGTTGAAGTACCAACGAACACAATTGCTTAGGCCGAGAAAGATAAAAAGTCCCTAAATTTCGACGCGCATATGTGCCAGATCGTTTTCGAAGAACTCGGATTATTGTCACCCAAGATCACAAAACGATCTGTTCACAAGAGAAAGGTGGAAGAAGAGCCGAACGGGGAAACGGTCTGAGAATCATTCGATGGACTTTAGCTGAGAGATTTCCAGACACATTCTTACCTGCCAGAAAAAAATCCAAGCGGATAGCACACCATAAGATGATACTCGTATCTACAGCTGGGCTACGGCACTTGAGGCATGAGGCTACTGCGTAGAAAAGTGGCCCACGAGTCGAATGATGCTGGTGAAAGAGAATTGTCAAGTTACGAAGGGGATTAATAAGATCTACCTTTGCAATGAGTGTATGCAGTGCCATCGTGAATGCAGCCAGTGTTCACAGGAGTTCATAACTTGGAAAGATCTAAAAAGTTGTGAACCTTGTATTCAACTGACCATGTGTACGAGCGAGCCCTATCTGGCGAGTTGAGAACAATGGGGATGTTGTGAGATGATGCTGGTGAGGAGTGTGTTTCTCTTTGTTAAAGATTGAAAGATTAAGCCGACATGTTACACAGTTACTTGCAGGGAAGAAGAATTTAATGATCTATTTTGCCGACAACATCGAGAAATGGAACTACTCTAAATTGGAAGAAATCAATCCAAATAGACTCCTGCGCAGCTTACTTCTGGCTCCTCCTGCGACTTCATCAACTCTTTCTCACACAGCCACAACAAACACTCTTCTCCTCCGCTGCTTCTCCAGGCAAGATGCTCCTCTGACAAACCTCAAATATCAACATGGTCGTGCGCTCGCAAAACGGAAAAGGTGCATGTAGTAGTGACGGCGGAGAAAGGTTTTGGTGGGCGAATGGATAGTAGGCTTCTTAGAGCTTATCAAATTTGGGATCTCCTACGGAAGTGGGGAACTATTCTGGAGAAATGGCTTAGGTGTATGAAACTTGCGCTTTTGTGAAGGTGGTGGAACATGTGAAGGATTTTAAGGCCGTACGTGTCGTTGAAGTTAGATTTATAGCTCTGGCCAGCCCATTATTCCTTCTCTAAATAACCTAGCTGTAACCTCAAAACGGCCCTCTTCTAGTTTCTGTATTAACTAGTCAATATTCAATTGCTAATACATATTCATCCGAATCATTGTCTCAATCATGTCTCAATGGCATTTGAACTAATTCAGCCTGTTATAGCAGGTGCCACACCAAGTTGGTATTGAGTGGTCAGGTGGGGGATTAACGCTGCGGGATCGGATCTGGCATGGTCGACAGTCTGCTTGGGAAGTCGGCAGTACTCGAGGATGCATCCTAGTTTGCGAGTGTGTAGGTTGAGAAGATTGGGGGATGAAATCGAGAGCTTTAGGATTAAGACCACTGGGTTGTTGAACGGACTGGGAGAGAGGAGGAGGTGCGTGTTGAGATGGTTGTTGAGAAGAAAGATTTTGCGATTGGTTTGCAGTAGTGTCTTGAGGAGGAGGGTGGGAAGGGGGGTTATTGGTTGGAGGGTCATGAGCGTTGGGTTGTTGAATGGGGTAGGAGTGAGGAGGTGGGTAAAAATTCGGTGCATATTGAGGTACATGTTGGAAAGAATAGGGTCGAGGCTGATATGGAGTATTTTGTTGAGGGGGTGGAGGGCCAAAATAGGGATTGTTGGTTTGAGGGTAATGAGGAATGGGTTGCTGGATGGGGTAGGAGTAAGGAGGTGCGTGGTGAGGAGGTTGTGGAACAAGACTTTGTTGCTGTTGTTGGTTCCAATTATGGTCTAGAGAAGGAACTGCTGCCGATGGCCCATTCCATTGCCCTGCATTGGAGGCATTCATGCCCCGCGTATCACCTCTCGGGTCTCCCGTCAAATTTACAGCAGGATATTCTCCTGGCACCCACATGCCTCCGTTGCCTGGCGGAACATACAGAGAGTTATCTCCATAACCCGTCATTGCGAAACTCCCCTGAGCGGAAAGACTAGAATTGTTTTGGTGATCGGGCGAGGAAAATGGCTGTGGAGGCGCATGAGATGGAGGATATTTGTGATAGAATGGAACAAATGGAAGTTGAGCGGGAGCGGCTGATGGGACTTGTGAGCTCGGTTGACTGGCAGAATGCTGGTTGGCGATGTCATTTTCGAGAAGACTGTCGACAGGTGGGTTGACAGGAGGTGGTGAATTTGGTGGGCCAGGGTGGTCAGGCCGGTTGGAATCTGCCATATTGTGCTTTCACTAATGGGAAGTCGTATGTTGCAAGTTGTATCTGTTGCCAAATAGACTGAAAAAAGAAGATGCATATCTCAAGGCGAAAATAGTTACAAATATATACCTTCTCATCTTACCTTCTTAGCTAAGAGTCACACTTCCTCAAAGAATCACCACTTTCATTGATCCTGCAGTAAACAACGAGGTGACGATACACTCTTATGACTAAATTTTCGGCTCTTTATTATTGATAAACGACTTAGTAAGCTCATGCACCGTAAGTTTCTACAAAAGCTTCGGATATTATTGAAATATAAAGAATCATATCACTGACCGTCCTTATAACCTGCTACTACAAAGAGTCTTAAAGCGCTTATGCACCTAGGTAATTATTTTATTTTGTTGAATGTTCTACCGAGGTATAGCGAAAATATTGAATTGCTTCGATTTTCTTTTGCTCATCCTTTAATATTAGTCTTGTGTATCTAGTGTTGAATGATAGTTTGAGGCATATCTGCAGACAGACGCTAAGAGTCTTTGTAGTCAATTGTCATACAAGCAATCATCTGTAGAAAATCTCTAAGCGTCTTTGTAGCTGAAAGTCAGATATGCAGTCATTTGTCCTTTCCTCTACAATTCATTGACATGGGAATTCTCATCATGTCGCTAAGCGAGACCAAGAGAGACAAAACTATATAGGTAGTCAAAGAATATTGACTGATTTCACAAACTTTCACTCAACAACAACGGACACACATCTTAGCCAATGATCTAAATTTCAAAATGGACTTGTTGTTTGCTACGCAAGGAGAAAGGATAATTCTTAGACATAGTACATAGAACTAGGTATCAGTCAATAAATATTAAAACATGACCTGGTTGTTTGCTATACAAGATGAAAGGAGAATTCTGAGATAGATTATGACTCCCAGATAGGATAATAGGAGTAACTTATTATAAAAAGACAACTTTCTCCAACCTTGACACACTCACTTATGCTCTGAGTACATCTCACATCTCACATTCCTCCAACCCACTTACAGACATCACCATACACTCCACTCAGCAAAACCACACATCATGTCAGGTTCCCATCAACCAAACCCACCAAACCCCCAACCTCCCCAGCATCCACCCTCCCCAAATACCTGCCCAAAATGCGACGCCCCCATCACCTACGCCGCCGCCCTCGGTTCCATCAACCAGCCAAAACCAACATGGTGTGACTCCTGCAACGAAAAGCTGAAATCCATTATCTCCGGTTGTGTACAAATTGAACAAGTAATCCGCAATTTCAGGACATCTCAGCTCCTAAGTATCAAGAAACTGGCTTGGGATGGCAACGATTTAGCACAGGAGTTGGAGGGTCGTGGGATGGGTTTTACGGCCATGGTGGTTCGGAGCGGGATAGGGGGGTCTTTACAAGTGCAATCTCAAGCGCAACCTCAACCTCAACCACAACTTCAACCTCAGGCTCAACGTCAACGTCAACGTCAACGTCAACCTCAACGTCAACCACAGGCTCAACCGTCTCTAAGAAACCGCGGACGTCTTCCCCAAGATATCCCTCGTCCTTCCATAGAAGACAGAGTAAACTGTTCCGGATGCCTAAAGATGCACTCACGCGCCTCGCCTGAACTTTCGACGCCATCGCCACCAGATAGAATCTGCACTGTCTGTCGCCGTACGATCTGGATATGGTGCGAGACTTGTGACTTGGAGTATTTGCTAGGAGGAAAGAAGGGAGATGATGGACAGATGACAGTTGTCTGTCGTGGGTGTGGCGAGGAGTTGAGGAGGTAAGATAAGAGGAAGGATAGCGACAAATAGGCAGGAGAAAGGAGAGAGTGGTGACAGGGAGATGGAGGTCGGGAAAGGACAATGTTTCGAGGCATAAGACTTAGCGAGATGACGTTTCACGTGACGACAGACATAGGAATATAATATATTCACACCTAACCACATCTACTCACCAAAGCATACACTAATCTAATTCACCCACCCCACTACATCTAAAAGATCTCCTCAACATTCCTCCATGCCTCTCCACTCGCAGCCTTCTCGCGCTCCTCCCAATACTTCCCATTGAACTGCCAGTACATCTCCCCAGTCGTCGGATCCTGCGCCTTGTGAAACCACTTTGGTTCAAACTCCTCACCCGCATCCTCTCTTCTCCTACGTGTCGCTCGCTGTTTCTCTTCGACCCGGTTCTTTTCCGTGGCAGCGAGGTCATATTGGCCGTCTTCCATGGCACGTTGATCGGGGCGGAGACGCGTGTCGGTAGGCGGAAGCCATGGTTTGAGTTTGTCGTTACAGTCGTTGAGGGTTACGACGAAGGGGGTAAGGTTGAATGGAATACCTTCTGGGCGTGCGTTCGCTTCCCAGACAAGGAAAGCTTGAGTTGGATCGGAAACGCTACCGCGGTGGTTTTGTTGGCCAGCTTTAGGTTCTTCTGGCGTAGCTTCGAATCCCGGGGTGAGACGTGCGTATATTTTCTTGTTCCAGCGGCCGCCAATACTGTATCGTGGTTTTCCATCGGCATCATTAACGCGACCTGATATTTGATATGCACTCGATGCTTTCCAGCCTCGAGCCTTAAAATCAATCACGCAAACCTCTCCTGTCGTCCAGTTTTTAACTTCCATTGGGCCGTAATTATCGACTGTCGGCGAGCCAGTGATAATGCCAATGACAGATGATGTCACTTTCTTCCAGGTGTATAGCTCCTCCTTGCCAGACCCATCAGGACGAAGTCTCAAGAACCATGTCCCCAGGGGATTGATATCGAAAGATTTTCCGTAGAATTTGGATTTGACAGCCGATTCCCCCCAGTATGTCCATCTCGGTGACTCCGCCCAAGCAGCACCAACAGGAGGATGATGACTAACTTGCTCGATGAAAAAGCGATAATTCTTGTCCGGTCGGGCATATTCGAAAGTCTCTCCCAAAAGAGGATTGAAAGGCTTTGCGACACGTCCAATCGTAGAAGCATATTCACTTGCAGCGAAAGCGGCAACATATACCATACGTTCCATGGAGTCTTGGCGGCTTGCAGCAATGTCGAGAAGATCCGCGTATTCCATGTCTTCTGCGCATCGTTGAAGTAGAGAAGTAGGCTCGTTGAAAGAGACCGGCAGAGTCATTTTCGTCATATCCTTGCCAATCATAGATTTTAAGATACCCTAAACAGAAGTCAGTCATCAATGAATTTCATGGTGGAGAGAACATCACGTACCCATAACGAGATCTTGGGCCTATCATCAGCATCCATCTTGAGTCTCTTTCGAATGCCGTCTTCATAGCCCCTGAAAGACGGTGCAAGATCCAACCCACTCTTTTCCAGTGTCTCACCAGTCCCCGCCTTCTCATTGTACTCGGGTGGGTTCTCTACCATCGGAGCAACCTCAACCTCACCTGCGTCTACGGCATCGAAAAACTCATCGTCATCCTCCTCAGACTCAGTGTCCGATAGATTTTTGATTTCTGCCATGATGGATTTGCGTCGTAGCGAGCTCTTCGCAGTAGATCTTCGACTTAGCCCACTACTGGCAACATTCTCCGCTGCAACATCAGGGGACTCAAATGAATCACCAAAGACCCCTTCGTCTGCACCGTCTCCGCCACGGCTGACAGGTCGGCTAGTGACTGGAACATTGCCTTCAATAACTTCACGTAACGCTCTCTTGGTGATCCTACGCTTTTCTTCGGCTTCACCAACTCTGGCTTCGAGAATTTCTTGCTCCTTTGCCACTTGAGCCATGCTATCCTCCCACATGCGGCGCATATCTTGTTCACGATCAAGCCTAGACTGCCAATAGCCATCTCTGTCTTTGGATATCTTCAGAAGATCTGAAATTAACACTTTAAGGTTGCGAATAGATGAATCATATGTTTGCATGGCTTGTACGGCTATCGTGTCAGAAATTGTCAGTGTGGGATTCTTCGTTTGCGCGATTTGCAAGGCAGCGTGCACCTGCTCCATCATCTCTAATTGAAGTTTCGCTGAAGTTGCGGTGATGTCAAACGCGTCTTTCGTGGCCGGTGCTTCACGATCACTTGAACCATCATAATCATCATCATCGTCGCCATCTCCCCCCGGACCCATGTGACTTGGAACGCGAGAAACTTCACCCATGTAGCTCGGCTCATATGATCCGTAAGCCGTGCCTTCGTCATCGTCAGCAACGCTTCCGGACGTATTGAACGCGACTTTGCTAGTACTGCTATTCTTTGTAGCCTGTGCTATTAGTCGACCAGCTTGAAAACTGCTTCTTCGCCCATCGCCTATGCTGGCAGTATCGCTTCCAGGTGGTACGAGGTCTGCGGTGGAAGTTTCTCGGATAGATGGATTGTTCGTGTGCTCAGCTTTGGCTTGTCTGAGGAGCTCTTCTGATCTCTGCCTCTGCTTTTCTTCTTCCTTGGCTTGATCCTTGGTCCATTGTATCGAGTTGTTCAGAGCCCAAAACCATCTCTTTGCTTCCACTTCATGGTTCGCCTTGAGATGATATTTGACTGAAGACTTGCCGATAATGTCAAATTTTGTCTTTTCAGAAGGATCCATGTTGAGTCGCGCGATACGCATATTTATCGCTCCTCGACATGCGGAACCAGCGTCATCTTGGTGTTTTGAGTAACTCAGAATGCCATCCTCTAGAACAAACCATCGAAGCTGGAAACCTTTTCGATAATTGGTCCACTTCTTCAGATAACCTTTCATTTCTCGACCTTCTTTGCCGGCAAGAGCATCGCCAGGTGGCGCACTGGATAGTTGTTGTGACGCAGTTCCCAAAACGGCCTTTTCCTGAATACCGCGCTGAGCTGCTACGGCCGCTGGCGACTTTTTCAAGATTGATCTCGTGTGATCATCCTTGGTAACATCCTGCGCCAGCTTTCCTCTCCGATCGCGACGGAAGGGATCCGCCCCATGAAGTAGCAATACTTGAATTAGTGCGATATTCTTCTTTCTCGCAGCCTCATGAAGCAGAGTACCGCCAGATTGAACCGTGGTAATATCCGAACAAAATTCTCCACCATTGATATCCAATACCGTTTTCACACGTGGCTCTTCCAGGACTTCCCCCAGTCTCACGTAGTCTCCCTGCTGAACCAATGCTTGGACTTGTCTAACCTTCCCGTCGATGAAAATAGATCGCGACAGCTGTAATTCTTGGAAAATATCGGGTGTCCGTGCAAGGTCAAGTGGTAGACGTCCCTGATAATTTGCTATGGAGTCGTTGATTCCATCCTGTTCCAAAAGCAACTTGACAGCTTGGCCACGTCCTTGCTGCGCCGCCAGATGTAAGGCAGTATTCCCATCTTTGTCACGCGCATTGATATCGATCGAGCCAGCTCCATCTGACAAAATATATTCAATCACAGGCTGTTCAGCGCACTGAATTGCAAGATGCAAAATGGTTGTATCCTCCAATGCGCCCGAGGAGCCGCCTCCGGTTGCACTCGATGTGCTCATGCGGTGCCCGTCCGACTCTCGAATTGCCTTTGAAATCGACGCGGTATCCCCATTTCGAAGCGCCTCAAATACCCTGAACTTTCTCACAGATGATTCGATCGAAACACCCTTATCTTGTGGTGTTGCTGGAGGAGGCATCGGGTTTCGCGGGACGTTGAGATTGGAGGTTGATCGCATCAAACCCGCGGTTCCGGTTGATGGTCTCGAACTATGGCCTTTGGTGGAGTGATGATGCAGGCTCAGATGTTTGTGGTGAGAAGACGTCGAGCCCTGATCGGTGCTGGTGTCGCTGTCTTTTGTATTGTTCCCATCCTCTTTCGACTCCTTCTTCCTCAGCATCGACAGAGCAGCAGAAGACTTGCTTCTCTTGTGGCTAAGTAATGGCATGATTGTTAGTAAATTGCGCGCAAAAGGATTGCGCAGGAAGAAGAGGACAGCTCTTGGTAGCTGTAAAATAGCTCCCACGAGCAAACGCAACCTGGCCAATCCTACTCACCTTTCACCCGCTTCCGACATGATTTCAACTCTATCGTAATCGTACTTTTCGCCGCGACAGTTCTTGATGTGGTAAATGGGTTTCGGTATCTTCAAATTCGAGCACACGACGAATCGGAAAGCTGGCACGTAAACAGCTGGACAGATTTCCCCGGACCGTCGACTGGAGTAAGCGGGTAGTGCTTCACTGCCACAACTGGCACGCACCGAGTACGCGTAGCTCGACGCGATGGAGGCGAAGGAGGCGAAATGCGAAAATGTGTTCTTACTGTCAAAAGAGGGGTGAAGGAGTCTGGGAGTGGTGTTGTTGTGCTCGAGAGTTACTCCTCTGCACGTTGCGCTGAATGGCTTGTGCAAATGTGGGCAGGATCTCGAACTGGGCAAGGATCCGGGGATGACGTGGGGAGGACGAAGGGGACATGACTTACATAAGCAGCCCCCCCTTGAGGTCCCGTCGAGTCGGTGTTATATGCGAACCCCTCGTTGATGAGGGGTACGATGCCTCATTCATTATTTAGAAAACATGGCCCCTTAGGCTCTTTCTTAAATAAAACCGTTATTGATGATGCGCTTATCCTCACAAATTTTACCTCAAGTTTTAGAAGGAATTGAGGACATCCTGCCATTTACTTTATCCTTTACTTGCACAAGCCCCTGAAATCCCAAGGTCTTGGAAGCTGGATTTAACCGGTAAACATGTGCTAACGACTAACTGATGCCAACTATTTATTCCTGCGCTAATAAAGGCAACTTAAGCTCGAATTTGAGTAAAATCATTGGCTTCTTCTTAACCTATTCATAATCTGTCTGTCCATTCGATGCCTTTAACAGAACTATGTGAAAATGGCTTTCGTCAGTATCACTTTCATTAACATTATATTACTCCAAAATAGCTACGCTACACATACTACTTATACTCTATTTTGTTGGCATTTTCTTGTTTTGTCTATAGCGACCACGAGATAGCGACGGCGAGGTCCAAGTCACGTGTAACCCATAATTTCGATATATCGGCAGTGCTAATATCATTGTGAAAAGGTGAGTGTCAAATAAAGATCATCACAAGCTATTGCACAGCAGGTTTCAATCTCATGTCCTCGTCATACCATCGAAGTTGCTAGAAAGAGTAAACGTGATTTGCCAGATCCACATTATACCTCTCTGGATTTATAGCGAAAAATAAGTACTGCAGTGGGAATACACTGTAGAGCAATCTATTTTCTCTGCCATATCCTAATAAAATCTCCTCCAGGAATTTACGTCCAGAAATCCTCCTACGCACTTGTGTCTACCAAACAATATATGCCACCCCTCCCGCACCGCGCATCAACATAATAATTCTTGCTATCACTCCAAGATGCGTTCCCGAGTTCTTCTGGAAATGCCCTCCGTATCGTGTCCCATACTTCATCAGCACCCTTCCATAGGTGAGGTGGGCCATCATTGAAGAAGACCATTAACTTGTCAGCTTGCCAACCGCGGGTGTCGACGACCTGATTTACGATAGTTTGAAAGAACTTAAGATCATCCGCGGGGGTCTTGTTAGTGCAGATAAATTTCGGGGGCAGTGCTTTGCTAAAAAATAGGAGGTTATTTCCACGAACAACGAGAAGGAGTTGAGTGGCTATGACTTACCAGCATCCGACCAGTATCGTTTTGGCATTTGCACCTGTGTGTTTGACGACCAGTTTCAGCAACTCACACGTGATGTTGTCTAGGAGGTTCACATCACGAGCAGGGAGTTGATCGATGACTTCGGTACTGTATTCTTCACCCCAGACCGGTTGCACAGTCATAACCAAGTCTTTAAGCGCTAGGTAGCGGCTTGTTGTTGGATTCGACGATGAATTACTGTCCTAGAACGAAAGGTCAGGTACTGTACGAGAGACGCGATGGAGATAGTGAACCTACCTCTTGGACTATTTTGTCTTCGACCGTCTGTTCTTCAACCACCTTCTCTTTAGATACCTTTTCTTCAGCTACCTTCTTTTCAGCTACCCTCTCTTCAGCCACCTTTCCTCCAAGAACCTTATATCCAACTAGCTCGTGGTCAACTACCTTGGTAATCTTACTCTCATTCAAAACGATTTCCGAATACGTTGCTTTTTTTACCTCCTTCCCCGAGACATTCTTCTCAGGTACCTCAACATTCTCAAGCGGACCATTATTCTTGAAAGCTAGCGCATATGTCCAGAATGGAGCATTCTCCTGCGGTTTAAGCGTGATATCGATATTCTTGATATTTTCTGTCACAAATTTGTTATCCGCGACGTTAGATAACTCGAGTTTAAGATGTGGTGCAAGAGAGATTGTGATCGTGGCAAGACACTTGTGCTCTTTTATCTCATGGGATGAGAAGAACCCGTGGCCGTGGATGTTGTAGAGATACCATTTGTCCGCGGAAGGTCCGGTGTTTGGAGCTGGTTGGACATTTTTTGAAATGATGAATTCCGGGATGAATTTAGGAATGGCGTTAGAGACTTGGGTGGATGCTGCGTCGGATTCCTTGCTGGCGTCTTCGGGTAGAGTCGAAGGAATGATAGTCGCAGTCGACTCTTCGAGGAGAGATGTCCTCCTCGGCTTGGTTTCTTCGCGGGATGCTTGAGATGTTCCTTCCCGACCTTTGTTGAGATCTATATCAGGGATGTGATCCACAAGCTTTACAACCTCCAAGTCTGAGGCGAATTGCGCCAATGAATCTGTATCTGAGATCTCAGAGCCTTCCTGAGCTTTCTCGGAAACGTCTTCAGGGACGCCCTTGTATTCTTTAACGTCGATTGCGCTGATCGCTCGTGTCAGTGTGTCCATATAAGCCGGACCTGACATCGAGTTTGCATCTGCAACTCCTGGATTTGACGTGGAGGGATCGGGGTTTGGGGTCGATGTAGGAGCTACTACTGGAGAACCGCAGCGGGCGTCAGACAATTGGCGGGACTCGTTTGGGCGGGTTTTATTGGTGGCCTTGGCCATTGGAAGTAAACCGCTGACTCTTCTCGGATACGGGGAAGCTTGTTGCCGAGTCTGAAACCAGGAGAATCAACATGTGTAGTAGCATTTCCTCCTGTGGCTGGATTCACAGAATCGATGAGTTCTACCCGGTAACTTTTATTGGCTGCAATAGTCGAAATAACATCTGCAGGATTGGGTGAATTGAGATCTAGATGAGGAACCTCAATTTCCGATGGACTGTTTGTGCTGAATACAGGAGTGCTTGGGCTATATGCGGCACTTGTTGGGCTGTATTTGAAAGAGGTCACTCTGTCTGCTGGATTACTTGCTCTGTATGCTGAACTGCCTAAGCCGAAATCTGGAGTGGTTGGACTGTATACTGGACTAGTAGGGCTATATAGCGGACTGGTCGAACCGTTTGCCGCAGTGCTCGGTCTGTGTACTGGCGTGCTTGGGCTGTAATTCGGACTTCTCCGGGTGTATATCGGAGTCCAGCCAGATGTTGAAGATGCGGATCGCTGAGACATCTGCGTCGGTATTGTTCGTTATTAAGTTGTCGGAAATCGTGTAACCCTCACTGAATTTGATGCTGAGAGAAGTGGGGGAATATAAAGTCGCGGTAGTTAAAAATCGACTTGTGTTATCAACGTGTTAAAAATCAGATTTGAAGGTGGGAGACGCGATATTTGTAGGCAACAACACTTCAAGCTAGCGCCGCTAGTCTATACCGTGTATTCATGGTGAAAACAAGATTGAAATAGACTATGTGTAACGTCGACTTGGTGAACATATTATAGTGGATGTAACTTAAAGATCACCTTAATTCACTTGTTCATTTTGGGGGGCCAGTGACTTAATTCACTAAATTGAAGTATCCTTTAATGAATGAATCGATACTTTTCAGTTCACCGCTGTTAGGTCAATTGAGCAGATAGAAACAAGCATCCAAATCATCCCGCTATATCTTCTGAATGCCGCCCCTTTGTGCTAGCGTCTAGCATATCAGATCACGATTCTGCCCAGGTGATTCTGGATATATTAAGCGAGGGGTTTAGCGAATGGACCCCCTCTCAAGGTTCACTCACTCGACAGTTCAAAAGATATTCAAACACATCTCAGAAACAGTTGGGGAACACTCAATTCATTTATTGGACTATTCCAACAACTCTAGGACCATAGAGTTTCGAGATATTTTCAAAAATATGAAGGGAGGTAGAAGGAGAACTAGCACGTGACACTGCATTCTACCGTAAGCCTCAAACGCCATGCATACACTCGTCTTCAGCTCCTCCCAGGGTCCTAGAAAGAGTGACCACACTCATATATAAGCAAGGCTGTGACCATGAAAATTCAAATTACCCTCCAAAATCCCATCAATTTCGAGCCTGCAGTTGAACATTTGAAGTGACAACAGTCGGATATCACACCGATGGGAGGTCTCGACGTTGCAGGTGTGATCGGTACCTGGGTAGCAGCTGGGCTTGCACTGATTGCACTGCTCGGTATCGTGGGGCCGATTTTGATTTGGCGCGCATCCAGAACTGAGAGACAAAAAGCGATTGTTGCAATTGGCCTACACAACTATGGCTATGTTTCCAAGGGAATTCCGGTTTGGCCTGGCGTGCGATTGATGCAGAGAGTCCGGGCACCTCGGATTCATGTTGCGAGGACATTCAAGACTGACGAGTGGAAGAGTTTCGACACGAATAGAATGTCAATCGTTGGTGCTAAAGCTCCGGATTCTACTGCGTCTTGGGTGGAATTCGGTGCTTTTCTTGGTGGCTATGGTGTCAAGTTCGAAACAGATAGTAATATAACCGTCAGCAACGCGGCTGCCTATCTTCCTGTTAGCAAAACATTTTTGGCGATTTTCGCGCTCATGGGTCGCTTCTCTGATGAACCAGACAGACGACGCAAGGTCAGAGGAAGCGGAGTCCGAACGTGGGATCGACGGGTATCGAGGAGACTTTCGACTAACGAGATTGAAATTTCCGTACTGAACGGACAGGGACGACTCCCTGCTGGTGTAGCTGTTCGTCAAGAACGAGTAATTCATGGTCTGACTGGGTCTCTGTATTTCAAGAGCCCTGAGCACGAACCTGTTGCAGGGGATATCGTCAAATCTTCATGGTCGGTAGCCTTTGTTGGGGAGTCACTCCTTGAACCTCTTCAAATTGCACCGGACTCTCTTGGCCTTGAAACTATTGGTATGCTGTGCCTCGGTTTCTTACCGTTCAATAAAGACTGTTTCGTGAACGTACTTGATCCTTTATCCGATGACGACAATCGGAGCGAGAATAGTACAGATTCTGATAGTGATCGGGTTGCAAGAGGGTTCAGAGTGAGGCGGCACTCAGAGAGAACCAGGGTACGTGATGCTTTCGATGTTGAGGCTCCTAAAAGAAGAGCAAGACTAGGATCGGTGCTTCGATTCAAATCCAATAGTAACGAGCCAGAGGTCAACGTCGTCGCGTACGAATTATTGGCAATTACTGTGACTGAAGCTGAAATTCTCAAGGGTCTTCCTAGACAAGAGAATACGAAATGTCTTGCCCTCTACGAGATGACACTAGATGCAAAGACACGATCTGAGCTCCGTGACCTGGACGATCAAAGTTACATACCGGCTTCAGAACCTTGGCTTCGTCTGAAAAGAAGTCTGCCAAAATACATGGGACCTTGTGTTGTGCACTTCATCAAACGAGCAGATGCTCAGATGATAGCGAAAGGGTTACTTGAGATTATTTGGCACCAAGAAGGATATTTAATCCCAGGCTTAGGTAACCACGACGAATGGGCGAAAGTGTTGGAATTGCTCTGCTCCATTTCGGAGCGTACACGTCCGTTCCTGATTCGACTCAAAGAGGGGGTGTCGGCCTTGGACATGAGCTCCAGGGATGAACAAGGCTTTTTAGCTGTAGCTGAGCCAGTCATTCGTCGAGCAATCTCTACACCTACAAGACGTTCATTGCTGGAGGTTTTGTTTGATCTCGATGAATTTCTCAAACCACTACAGCACGACCGACCCGAGGTCCAACAAATGGTGGGCATTTTAATGTTGACGAACAAAGAATTCACCGAGCTAGTTTATCAATCTGCTCGACATATGACCCATTCCTCTCAAGTTCGGATTGAGCTCGACTTACGCGCTGGCACTATGGTAATCCCAAGTACATTTGGGACTACACAGACTTTCGAGCTGGATATGGAAGTTTTATATGGAGACAATCTTCAGTTGGGTGCTTTGGGAAAGATTTCGGCTAAGCATTCAGACATCCTCAAAGCAGCTTTGAGAGCTTATGTGAGGAGTCTTATGCTGGCGAGTTGTTATGATGCGGAGCCTTTGACTGAGTGTTTGGAGAGTATCACGTCGGATACGCTCTACATGGCTTGAGTAGAGTACGACGAACCCTATATATTTTCCACCATGCCAAAAGTTCAAATTATAGTGAAGTCGACTGACTCTTATGTTTTCTCGTCCCCTTTCCAAAACTCATCAATCAACTTCCCATACCACCCCGGTTTTCCGTTTTCAAACAGTCTCATCGCATCAATCAAATGCTGTCTCCTCTCGTCTCGCAGTGACTTCGATATCAACAGCTCCCCCATCATTCCCTCTTCTGCCTCAACTTTCGCAACCGCTGCAATGTAAACCTCCCGATCACCACATTTTTGACGTAACTCCTCATCAGCAGGATTCCCATCATCATCATAATTCCACGGCGCATCCATCTTGGGCGGTGTCGCCGACAATGTGAGTGGAAACGACGCAAACACTTCCCACGGCGCAGCAAACGCGCTTTCCCAGTCGATAACACCAAGAACTTTATAGTTGTCGTCTACGATGATGTTGTTGTGCCCGAAGTCTCCATGGCAGAGAGGGAATGGACCTTCATTACAGATTGATAGCTTTTCGGCTAGCTTCCGGAAATCATCTAGGAAACTGTTGATTGATGGAATGATTTCGTCGGCGTACGAGCCGCACGAGTCATGCATGAGATTTTTATCCATTCCAAACTTTGCGTTTTCAGCCCAGGCGTGGAAATATTCTCCAGCTGTGCGAAAAGGGCCGCCGATGCCTCGCATTGGACCTTGGATGAAAGTTCCATCTGAGTTCTTGCCATTAATGGTGCCTATCATTGGCAAGCGAGTTTTTGAGAGTTCTATCCGTGCGAAAACCTCACAGTCAGTAGTTATCTCGGTCTTTGTTAGAAGGATGATTTTCTTACATGTATACGCGCCATCTCCGCAAAGAACGATGCTTTATGCTCTGATGGAACTTGCATACCCAGATCCATTCCAACGTTTCCTTCCAAGCAGTCCATCAGCATGAATCGGGCGTTTATCAAAGGATGGAATTCAGACTCCACGGCATGGATTCGCGGAACTGGAATCATTGTGGTGGATTCAACTAAAGACGTCGTAATATACTCAGAAATCATAGACTCTGTCGCATCATCGCTGTCTGAACGAGTCAGAGAAGGAAGTCGAAGTCTGGCAATCCATCGAACTGCATCTGTAAATTCTAAAATTCGAACCATGTGATTATATCCAAGACCTATGTTGGGTAGCAAAACGCAATTAATTCCGTTTCTTTGAGCTGAGGCATAAACACAGAGGTGATCCCAGTTGACCACGGAAAGAAACAAATCGGCTCGCTTTTTAAGAGGGCCAGGAGAAAGATCGGTGTAATAAGTACACCGAAAGCCCGTGAAGTTATGCGTAGGTGCTGTGCCGAGAAGTCAGTACAATAAATTCAACGCGGATATTTGGTTTTTACTCATGATATATAGTGGAATTGGCTCGCGCAACTGAATAACCTAGATGGATGCAAGCTTGCGAAGAAACTCTGTTCGCGTGGGGCGCAGATGAAGTTGTAAAGTCTCGGAGCAAAATCAATCTAGGAGGCTAGGAAATAACCACATGACAACGAATTGTTGGTTTGCTGTAGCCCTATCAGCTACCGGAGTCCGACAGGGGGTATTCGATTGAAAAGTCTGCCACAACGAATGTCCAACGAGAGAAAGTACCTAAAGACCGAAGTCCAACCAGTGTAGACATTCCCGAAAGATATTCGGCTCCCAGCCTAAGAATTTATATGAACAGTCAACTCCCGTCAATATTATTTCCATATTTGATTACCTGGGCACTAGACGTTGAAAGTTGAACGGTGAACAAGTCCTTAGTAGAAATTTCTATTGAACAGCTACAGAAATCTCTTAGCCCAGTCACATGTGCCTGCCAAATGATGACACAAGTGACCTGATTCTTCAGTAATTTGAACTTCTAAATCGCTACGACCTCGAAAACATCTATCCGACGACTGCGTTCAAAAGAGCATACGTTCTCCCGGAAGTGTTTCAACCCCTTTAGAAGTCAGTGATCAGAATGCGGACAGGTGTTTGCGATAATGTGACTAAAGAAACTTACATCCATCGATATCATCATCAACAACCTTCGGCACATTGCATTTCATCGCTTCTTCGTTACTCTGAGTCTTGAGAACGGAGCAGGTATCGCCGTTACATCTCGCATCCATGGAACGCTGGAGAGAATCGCCTTCCCAACCGAAGACGTAGTCACCATGCTGCGAGTAACCATTCCTGCAGAGTCCTGTCAGCCCCGCATGTCAAACACGATATATATTAAGATGAAAAGCACTCACGTGTCGCCAGTACTCCACACGAAGGGTTGTGAGCTATCCACCGGCCACAAGTCCTTGTCGTTGAAACCTCGGGTCTACGAGACACCCACAGTTAGCGATGAAACTTATGAGAAGCCCAAGTAAAGATGATGCAAACCAGAAAACGAAATGTCTACTCACATCCCACATCACCTCGTACATAACCTGCGGTAATACTACAGGATGAGTACTTGGACAGTCGCCGGTCGGTCCCACGTCGTTAGTCTTCGACCCAATTCCATACGCGACATGACTTTGGTGATTCGGGCTGTCCAAATTCTTTCCATCCCAACATGTGGGAAATGTAATGACGGATCGTATGCCGCCGACACAGAATCCTGTTGGAAGAGTTTGGTCGTCTGGTGGACCACAGTTGATATTGCTATTATCCCCCGATTTTGGCATACATCGATGGCAAACTTTATGAGCCGTCCCCGGTGATTTCAAGTTTGCGTCTCCAACAAGCATCCGGAAGCCTGGCTTGAAAGCTGTCACCGATGTTCTATTGTTCATCGCTGGGATGTAATAGACTGTGATACCGCCTCTCCCGCCCAGACCTTCGCTCGTGATTTGAGGTACGCGCTTGAACGTTCCGTTCCGTGCCCGAAAGTATAGTACAGCGGTCCAGTAATTTGAGAAATCCCTGTCAATTTGAGTAAGTTTCTGTCCTCGGCTAGAACACAAGAAGGAGTCATACTCTGAGAACGTGCATGTGGTGCATGTAGATTGAGTGGGAAGGTCGTGCTCTGGGTGATACATCGAGGCATTGAAAGAATTTCCCCCAACTATCTGATGGAGATGCGGGGAAGGCACGACGCCTGGATTAACAAGAGGATCTAAACGGTCAACAACGAGCTGAGAACAAGTGAAGCGCAACATAGGCGCCGCGGCTGATTGACTGTAGCCATGCTCCGCCAGGAGAGAGAGAGCCAGGTATTTCCAAAGCATATTGAATGAAGAATGGCCAACGCTAAAACGATGGAGTTGACACTTTCCAAAGGGTCGTGGCTCTGGGATATATTTTTCATCCCATTAGTGCTTATGCATGGCCCCACACTCCATCCTATATGCCGTCAGGGCTCTTACTGTAGCATGCTCTAAACTCGAATATACTCATATATTAAATGAATTAGACGAGGTGCAAGAGCTGTCAGCATATTGGCTGCGGAAGTGGCGTAAGCAAGCAAGATCTTCCGGCTCATATGCCGGCCGTATTACAACCGCGGAACACTCCAAACCTCGACTGCCCTAATCTCCTCGAGCCATTGCCTTTGTTCATTGCGTTTGGAAGGGAAGTGGGAAGATATGTCTCGTGTAGTATCGCGAGGTCCTTTACGTGTCGATGAAGTTCTCGACAACCAAGCATCTTTTGTGGCGACGCGGGAACAACCGGCGCTAGATCCACTTCCCCGCTATAAGCGGCTTGGCATTATCCCCCCTTTTCACCCTGTGCTCGGATCCAGAGAGCAGTTTCGGATCTCGGATGTAAAGAGCCTCTAACAACCTGGAAACGAGAACCCAAACGTTAATTATATCTAGAACTTTGTTATTTCAATTTCGCAGACTCTTGCCCCTCCCTTCAACAATATTTGGAAAATCTGATGGGGCTGCCATTAAGGTTACACAACTGTAACGTACGGCTGATTCGGTAGATTATTACCGCACCAGTGCCATTCAATGCCGATATTGCAAATCTGCAGCACTTCTTAAAAAAAATTCTATTTGTATTGATAAGCTTCTATTTGGCTCTAACAGATAAAGCATAGGCGACAACTTTCAAGTACTCAATCAAAATTAATCAAACCAAATGTATCTATAAATCAACCGCGATTCTCACCCCGCTGGCAGCGAATGTCTTGTAAGCAAACTAAACATCCCTGAGCCAAGGATCCTGCAAGAGTTTCCTGGCAGTCGGTCTATCTCTGGGATCCAATTTCATAATCCTACAAATGAACGCCCTATCTTCCACACTAAGTTCTTTGTCCTCTGCCAGAGCAAAGGGTTTCCACTTCTTGTTATCTACGATATATTAAGTCGAATCACCTACCATCTCCCATCTCTCGTCATCTTCTGGCAAAATATCAAAGTAGCTAAGTGGAAAAGGTCCAAAATACGCAATCTGTTTCACGAAGACATGGTTGGGATAGGTGGGGTCGTCTGGTTTTGCATCCTTCGGGTCGGGTTTGAAGATGTGCCATCCATTGCCCCAGATGAGACTTATGAGCTGCGACAGAGTCAGTGGGAGTTTGACTTATGATGAGCGGGTATTGTGATGGGTAACTCACGGTTGCGCCAAAAGACCATATGTCAGTGGCAGTTCCCCATCGCATGTTCAGCATAGCTTCAGGGCTCCTAAACATATGAGCTCCGATTATGTGCTCATTCCCCTCTGGTTTGAGGTCGTTCAGTAAGCACGCATCGCCATAATCTGCTAATACCACATCTTTGATGCGATGAGAGGCACTGTAACAATTGATGAGAATATTATCGGGCTTGATGTCTATGGACAAGTCAATATTGCTAACCTCCGAGATCAAAACGTGTAAGGAACTGATTTACCGGTATGTACGTAGCCTTTGTCGTGTAACCCTTGCAACGCTTCAAGGACTCGCTTTACAATGAACTTGACTTCCGAATTTTGAAGTTTTCGTGAATTTTACACATTCAGTAGATTGTCATCAAAGCGTTGCAATACAAGAGATGGCGGGTCATTCGTCTCGTCCATCAACTGGCGGAACTCCTGCTGGCTCTGAAAACGCTTGAGAATATCACGTTCGTTGCTTAAACGATGTTTTGGTGCGGTCTTGATGACTACCTTACCAAGATGCAAGCTCCTATTCTCAGTCAGAAAATCGCCGAAATACTTGGTGGCAATGAATCATACGTAGCCGTCCAGACATCCTTATAAAGTTGCTTCCAGATAATGTGAGTGCCCAATTTTCCTTGGACGCGCTGGCCAACTTTAAGAATGGAACTTATTTCTTCGTGTTCGTGTTATTTTCGGCAAGGAAGTTTTACGAATGAAGTCTTTAAGGTAAAGTCTCCTCGGCTATTGAGGGCAGCATCTATTCTTATCTTACTACGGTTTCCTTTAAGACAAATAAGATGTATAACTGCAAGCCCAATGTAGATGACTCAAAAGCGCACAACATGAGTCACGAAGTACGTCAACTACGCACCAGTAGCCAAAGTACTTAAAGTTGGGGCTCAATACTACGGGGGGTTGAGCTGCGCAAAATGGGATGGCTGGGAGGCACGAGATTGCTGGTTCGAGACGACAGTGGCACCTTGAAAAGGTAGAGCTACGAAAGAGTGACTTCAAAGCACTGAGAGTTAAATGCCCTTTAGATTTCTATTCATACCAGGGGAAGGTATTTTTCTCTACAGTCGAGTGCGAAACATAAGTGCCATTCAGAAGCCGTGAGCTAGCCTTTTCTGTGCGATGTCAAAAGTGGTTTGGGAGCGACACTATAACAGTAACCCACGAGATTTTGAAAGCGGTTTCGAGATGAATATCCGTTGGAAGACAGGATAGACAAAGAAAACCCAGTGCAATCATTGTCGTAGAGACGCGAATGAAGGTGCATTAATTTAGTCTCTACCGTAGCAGCCTTACGTCTCAACAACCTGCCACTCTACACTGATTCCGCCCGTTGCCAAGACATAGAAATGCCAATACATACTACCCAACCTCCCGGTCATGTTCCTTCAATACTTTGACCCATCCCATCCACTTCCTTCATCATTCCCCAAATTTCCTTCCCTTCCACAAATGCTGAGAATTCATATACACATATCTCCAATCTAGCTTCTCGCGTTGGCTCTTGATACTCTCTCTCTTCTCAAGTCTTTTCGTCACAAAATACGTTAACCACGCCTCTTCCTGGCTCGTCTCTGCAGCCCGCGGAAGCCAACGAATCATAATCGAAGTGAGAGGGAAATTTCCATTGATGAACCGCTCTAAGAAGAGACTATAATCCTTTTGCGACTTTCCAAAGATGATAGTGAGATCCTGAATAGCGGCCTGGCGTAATGCTGAGTGGCGGTAGATGAGAAGCTGTTTCTGGAATTCGACGCCGACGGGATCGTTGGTACTGTCAAAGTTATTGAAAAGATCTTTAAAAGTAGAAACATGACTTACTTGAGAGTAAAGACGAATCTGTTGCAGCTCTTAAGAAACGGCACTGTAAGCTCTCGATATTGTTCCAATGTCAACCCATTTTGGAGGACTAAGCTGTAGCACTCGAGTGAACTTTCTGTAGGCTGCATCTTTGCGTGTGAGCCTCCTGTTTTGGTGGCAGTACTCTTAGTAAAAAGTCCTTGAATAAACTGGGGAGCCCAATTTGGTGCAGATGCCTTGAATCCGTCTGTCGATTTTGAGTAGAGACCGATGGTTTTTCCGATGGAGAATTCGACGACGAATAGCTTCTGGTATCTAAGTCCTTCGTATGTGCTGCTGCAACCTGTGCAGCTTTGGATGATTTTGGATTTTTCCGGAGGCTTGTAGGTCGCACAGTCTTGAAAGCGTCCTTAGTTTCCACAATTCTGGGATTGGCAGCCTTTGAGTGCCTCTCGTGTCCATCCATACGTTTCGGCTTTACGACCTTCGAGAATTCAAGAGGTTCCTCACTGACTGTAGGTCTAACGTACTTGGATGTACTCTTACAGTCCGCCGGTGCAGACTTAGCAGAGTGATTAGCCCCGGAGGATGCCCTGAGCGGTTTTGTGCTTTCAGATTCTCGAATTTTCCTTGGTCGTGAGACAGAACCACTTTCGATAATCCGGCGGAATTCTTGATGTCGGCAAGCTGAACTGATTGAGAGCATGCCTTGAATGCCACAGTCTCAGATGTGCAATCAACCTCAGAAGGCACTTGGATTGTCTCTGCGACTCTGTATTGCGCGATGTAAGGTTGCTCGGTGGATGATTGACTAGAATTAGCCTGTGTATTCTTGGATGGTGTCTTGTTTTCAGCATCTTTTAGGCAAGGTTCATCTGATGTCACGTTCGAAGAGCTCTCGCGGGTGTCTGTAACTGTAGGCTCAGTACCCTGTAACAGTGTTGCAGGCGTCGAAAGCCTTTTGAAAGGGGTCTTGAAGATTTCGGTCTCTGTAACTGCGGACTGAACGATATGCGACGATACCACTAACGTTGAGGTCGATGCGCTTAAGGTTTTAGAGATATCCGACTTAGGAGTAAACTCATGATCGGAATCCGAATCGACAAATGCTGTAAAGTCGTAAGGGTCAGCAACTACTTCCCACTCCCTAGAATCGCAAACCGCTGGTAACTAGAAGGAGTCCTTTGTTAGCTTCGTATTTTTAAAATAACGTAGTAGTTATGTGTGCTTACGTTCATTGTATGCGCCATGTATATAGGTGTAGAATGTACTTGTTAGTAGTAAATCTGTTTAGTTAGGGGTTTTAAAAGATGTACTCTGTCTGCGAAATAAAAATGCCCGAGGTTTAAATAGGCATCCGATAAGCTCGAAGTCAAACTACCTTCTAAAACAATGAATTAAGGGCGATTGTAACTTAGTTTGTAAATTCGCTCGTCGCGATAGAACTAATAGTAAGTATAAAATGAATTGTACAAGAAATAAATGTTAAATGCCCTAAGGAGTTAAAAGATTCACGATAGATTTATATCGCAGTCTACCTTATCTGTCTTCTAGTGAATTTTTAATATTAATACTAGTTATTGTTTAGAGAAAGAATATATTCTAACACTTAACAGAAGCTGAATTAGAGGCAGAATTAGGAGCTTACCTAAGCCATCTCTTTCGCGTATTTTAGGGGGGGTTCGTTTAGAAAGTTACGTAACATGCTACCTAGTCTCTTCTATATCCTATTATCTCGAAAGTTAGTAATAGTAAAATTCTATAGATAGTTAGTAGTAAATAAGAATATAAAGGTTTTTTTTAATTAATCTATAGACTATTACCGAGCGAAAAGAATTACGAATAGAAACATAGGAGGGAAGAGAGGTAATATGGAATTTTGTAATGTCGGTAAAAATGTCTATATCGATGTCGATACTAGTGTCAGTGTTAATGTCGGTAGTAATATCGAGGTTAATTTCACTGTTATTGTTATAAGAGAGGTTATATTAACGAATGTAATACGCTGAATTTAGAGCCGAAAGGCTGTCGCTGTGCCCGAAGGCCTATCTAAAAGCTAATAAATATATACGCTGTGCCCGAAGGCGTAAAACAAACGCTATGCCAATAAAGGCGATGACAAAAGAAACGCTGTGCCAATAAAGGCTAAACAAAAGAAACCGCTGTTGGGCATCCCCGCCCCATCCCCATCTCCCATCCTCCCCTCCATCGCACCCCATCCAAGCTCCAAGGCTCTAAAGCTCAAAGCCGCGAGGCTCCAAAGCTCCAAAACCCAACAGCCCAAAGCCAGAGCTCCAGAACCTAAGCCAAGCCCAAAGCCGAAGCTCAAAGCCCACAGCCCAAGCCCGAAACCCCAACTCCAAGCCCAACATCCATCACCGGAGACCTAAGCCAGTCCGCTCGAATCTAACAAGTCCCCAAACCTGAAAGACCGACCAACTAGCCCAGGCCGACACCCCTTCCTAACACCGCCCATCATTTGTTTGCTTTTGGAGTTTTTTGTGACTCCACCTTCCAAATAACCCTCTGCGCCGAGAGGTCCTGCCAGCAGGACATCGATAAATCGGACACGATAGAACCCCAAGAGATACTCAGCAAAGCCGCATAGCCCACTCCACGTGAAGTCAGAGTGAGGTACCGCTAAACAGACTGCGCATTGACTGAGGCGAGCGCCATAGCAAAGTGCTTTCGCAAACAGAGCTACGACGTTGCAGTTCCGCTACGTGATCGCTCACGTAGCTCGACCTTAGCAGAGCCTAGATCCTCGTGGATCTAGAACTCCTCAACCTAGTGTACGCTCGGTAGGAAGCACCGACGTGTCTTCCTACCTTAGCTGAAACCGAGTCTCTTGTCTTAGGAACTATCATATGTGTCCGAAATCCGCAGAGGATCGAGTGAAAGGAAGGTGGAGTCGAAAGAATGTAACCGGAGGAAGCCGGCGGCTTGAAAGAAGGCTGAATCTGGAAATCCGGAAACTGAAATCTGCAATAAATACCCATTAGCTTATGCTAAGATTTTGGGACTTTCTTTTTTGATAAATGACAAAAGGAAAAGTTGTCGATCAAAAAGACCAATCTCTACTTCTTAAAGGACAGAGAGCAGACAGCCTTCTCCCCAGTTGCTCGAACCAAAGGACAGAGAGCCAGCAGCCTTCTCCCCAGTTGTTGGAGCAGAGTAAATAGGAGATGAGCACTGGCTCGGACGGGGAAGTAAACAAATGAAAACATCAAATTGGGCTTACCAGAGTCAGAAATCCAGACCGAAAAGAAAGTAACCATCCGTCAAAACCACTCGTCAGTGGAAGGGAAAGATGGTTGGTTGCTGAAAAGCAGTAATGGTAGGAAAGAGGGTAAGTCGAAGGCAGTCGACTGGCTGGGGCGAACTGTTGGGGCAGCTCGCAGTGGAAGAAATGAGGTCGCTGAAAAGCGGTGATGTTATGTGGTGATCGGATGAAGCCGATCGCTTGACCGAATCTGGGGATTCGGAAGCTGGAAAGAAGGTTGGTTGCTGAAGAGCAGTGATTGTCGAAGGTATTGATCGCTGGAAGCTGATCGCGTGTACCGAATTCGACAATCCGAAAGAAGAAGAGGAGAGTAAAAGAAAGGCGACTGCTAGGCAGTAGAAGGAAATGAAAGTTGGTTGCTGGAAAGCAGTAACCGTGGAAAAAGAAGGTATCAACTGAAGGGAGCCGTCGCTCTTACCGAAGTCGAAAGAATGTAAGCTGCTAAAGAGCAGTGGTTGTAAAGAGAATGTGGCCGCTGAAGAGCCGTGGTTGTGGAAACGAATGTGGTTGTCGAAATGAATGTAACCGCATCGTTCCTTTCAAGAGTCCTTTCTACTCTCTCTTCTCATATACCCAGCGACCCCTATCAACTACACTTGTCGGATGTAACCGCTGAGTGACTAGGAAATATTTTCCGACAAATGATTTGTGTGGTAGAATCAAAAGACCCCCCCTTTGTACTTCAGGTTTGGCTGTTCACGGGTGCACATTGTTAGCTTAGTCGTGGGGGGTACTCGTTTTTCGTAGCCATGTGGCCTGTGGTTCCGGGGTCTTGAGGGGGTGTGTCGGGCATGCGCGCATCGCTTTAGGCTATGACCAATACCCTAATATAATAGTCGACACTCTGTGAGCAATGCTTAACACCCTAAAGAGTCGTAATATAGGGTTGTGTAGTGGGAAAGTCACAAAGGTGACAATAGTGCAGAAGGGAGTCGACGATGTAGGGCTTTGTGGAAGGGACGACGGGGTACTGCGAGCATGCGAGCAGGGCTGTAGGATGTTGACAGTACCCTGTAAGCAGTATTCGAATTTCTGTAGAGAGTATTTAACACTCTATGGCGATGTTCGGCACTGTAGGGCAATGTTCGATACTCTGTAGGCTGTGGTCGACACTCTGTAAGCTGTGGTCGACACTCTGTAGGCTGTCGTCGATACACTAAAAGTAATGTTGACACCCGAAAGGCGATGGTCGATACCCTGTAAGCAATGTCCAATACTCTATAGTAATGCTCGTTATTCTATAGGCAGTGTTCGACACTCTGTAGGCTGTGGTCGACACACTGAATTTAATTGCCGACACCCTAAGAGCAATGCCCGACACACTAAAGTCGATGATCGACATACTAAAGACGATCGTCAATACCCTGAAAACTGTGTCGATACTCTATAAAGGGAAAGTGACACCCTAAGCGCAAGTGGTCGAGAGCCTAAAAGAGGAAGGCGACACCCTTAGAGATCTCGGCAACACCCCGCGAGCGATGACCGACACCCTAAACACAAGAGTTGAACCCCTAATTTCGGAGCTCAATACCCCAAATTAGGAGTACAATACCCTGTAAGCGACGGTTAAAAGCCTACGCTGAATTTTCGGTACGCTAAATTCGAATGTCATTACCCTAAAGTACTCTGAACGTAGAAATCCACCCCCTACACACAATGGCCAACACCCTACAGTCGAGTTTCAAGACCCTAAATTCGACTATCAAGCCCCCAAAACATTCCAAATACGATGCTCAAGCCCCTACATCATTTGGACGATACTCTGAATGGAATCTTCGAACCCTAATTACAAGAATCACTACCCTAACGTCTTGCTTAACACCCTACATTCGCATGTCACTACCCCGAAACACCCTAAGCTCAATGTTCGAAACACTACATATTACGGCCGATACCCTAAATGTATAATCTACTACCCTGATCGCAAGAATCATTACCCCGAACACGATGTCACACACCCTACGCATAACATTCGATGCCCCGAAGGCTATACAACCTTAAGTCCAAAAAGGAAAACATTATGACATCGCCTAAATAGCTATGTCAGGCCGCCGCCGTTCCACTAGAGCCAAGAACACAGGTTACAAATCTCGCATCTCTATCGGGATGCTCTCGGCAAAAAACTACGCATTCCGCATTTTCATTCGGCAACTCAAAGGCGTTTGTACTCCAAATGCCACCCCATCTACACGCTAACAAGCTACACTTCGCATTTTGTCCCTCTTTATAAATTTTCCATCAACCTCTCTCCAAACTCCGCACTTATATTCCAAGTAATCGTATTTTCCCCCAACTGACTTGTATAAATAAGCCAACATCCGCGCATCCTCAAAGGTATTGACAATACATCGATCCTGAAAATATCATTGTGCAAACGGTCTTACAACTACGAAATCTCACAACCCTTCAGAAACGTATCTATCTTCAACACACCTCCTTATGCAAAAAACAGGGCGAGAGCCAAATTCCTCATAACTTCCGAAACGCATTCATCCGCAAAGTACGTACTCGCATAAATGATCCAAGATACTATGAATTCGCAAAAGCCCTCAGAAACGCATCATTTCTCAACACACCGCCGTACGCAAATGCCCAAGATTGTAAAATTCTCAAATCCCTTCATAGACGCATCGGACAAAATAGATCCCATCCGATTCTCTCGACGGCAAGCACAGCAGGACGCATTTACACCCAGACATTACATCTGATGCTAAATGCACCTTTCTCGAGTACACTCTACCCAAATAACCAAATGTACATATATGCTAGATACGCAGACACGTGGAATAACATTAAATAGTATACATTTACAGCTTTTTCTATTCTAAAAAATATTTTTAGAGAGTACGTAAGTATAACGAGTTCGCACGAAGGATAGCCGCTAGTAATCCTTAGCCCCGCAATCTCCTTTTGTCGGAAAATATTCTTGGGGACCCCCCCCCTCTCATTTTTCCTGGTCGTACTCCCCCCTTATGTCTCCTTTTGTCGGAAATTATTTTATGACTCCCCCCCCCCCTTCTTCTTTCTTCCTCTTTGTCATACCCCCACCCCCCTTACCCCCCCTTACCCCCCTTACCCCCCCTTTTATCGGAAAATATTTTTTCAAACCCCACCCCCTCCCTTCTCCCCGCCAACCTTTCCATTCCTCTACTACGAATTCTATTTTATCAAAGTAGGACGCATTTCACAAAGTAAATATAAACATTTTCGAATACCAAAAAAAAAATAGGAGATATTTGCAACAGTCGGAAATTTAAGAATGTTTAATTGAAATCAGAAATAATATCGAAATCACAAGTAATAACACGTAACTATAATACACATATCTTGTACATTTTGAAGTTCCTATCGTACTCACCGCATGATTCTACGCCGAAAGTTGTTCTGGGAATATTTTCAATTTTCAAGTAATTCGAAGTCAAGGAGTGAAAAGGGGGGAGGGTCATGTGTTTTCGAAGCGGAAGAAAGGGGGGGGGGTGTCTCGAAAAAAAGAAATTCCGACAAAATCAGCTATAGGGTGTAGGGGGGATGTATGGGGTGACACGGGCATGCGAACATAACTTTAGGGTGCAGTCGATAGCCTAGCGGTAGTTGTCGATACCCCGAAAGTTTGTGTCGACACCCTAAAAGCTTCGAGGAGGGCTTTAAGAAGCGGTAGTGGGGAGGAAGAAGGTAGGGGGGTAAAAATAATTTCCGACAAAAGGAGACATAAGGGGAGAGTACGACGAGGGGGGGGTCCCAAGAATATTTTCCGACAAAAGGTGACACAGAGTGTTGGCAGGAGGTTATAGGGTGTTTCGCGCATGTGAGCATAGCCGTGGGGTATGGTCGATACCCTAATGACAATGGCAACACACTAAACACGTATAGTTGACAGCCCTGAAGCGAGGGTCGATACGCCGAAGGTATTTTGATTTTAAAAGGGACTTCGAGGGGGGTGCTTCGGCATACGAGAATGGATTTAGGGTGTCGTTGACAGCCTAAGAAACTTGATCGAAAGCCTAAGGATGATGACAATACCCTAAAGACGGACGTTCGACACCCCAAAAACGATTGTCGGCACCCGAAGGCGCGTGGAAGTTTGTAGGAAGGTGCGATAATATACGAATGCGGCCTTGGGCGTGTGGATAATAGCCGAAAGATGATGGTCGATACCCCATGGGGGTGGTCGACACGCTGAAGAGGAAAGGTCGACACCCTGAAGACGACGACAATACCCTGAAGGTATTTTAACTCTAAGCGAGACTTCGAGGGGGGGTGTTTCGGGCATGCGGGTATGCATTTGGGGTGTGGTCGACACCCTAAACTGGATGACAACACACTAAAGTCAAACAGTCGACACCCTAAAACGATGGTCGACACCCTAAATGGAAACGGTCGATACCCCGAGGGTCTTGAAATTTCGAGCAAGGGGTACTTCGGCGTATGTGTATAACTTTGGGCTATAGTCAACAGCCTACGAAGGATGGTCAACACCCTAAAAGTCTATGTCAACAGCCCGTAGGAAACGACGATACCCTAAGAGAACACCCAAACAGTTCGACAACACCCCATGCACGATTAGCAACAGCCCGAAGACAACGACAAACACCTTGCCAACACCCTATGCAGGATCTTCGACACCCTGAAGACAACGACAAAACCCCGAAGATAGTCGACGCTCCAAAGACAACACCCCAGAAACTTTGACAACCCTACAAGGACGATGGTCGACACCCCAAGAACGGTGATAATACCCCAGGAAGCATGGTTGATACGCCGAAGACTATACGGTACACCCTGAAAACGATGACATTCACAGATCTCACAGCAACAACCAAAAAGCTCGAGCACAGACGCCTGATGTTCGAAATTCTGGTGATGCAGTTTCGCATCCCGCTCGATGAGTTGAATCGCCAAGCTGCATCTCTTGACAAGGCCTCAAAAGACCTCTTCTACAACAGAAACATGCTTCAAACTTCACTTTGAAAGAAAATCTAAAAAGCTTTGCACAAATAAACAAACGGGATTTGAATGCACGCTCAGTTGAATCCATAAAACAGATTTATCTTGGAAAATTCCCCATATTTCAGAAGATTCCAAAATATAGAATTGATCCATTTCAAATCTTCAAAATCTGAGATCCCAAAGAGGGGGAATTTGCATGATGCCTCCATTCACAAACGACACTTGCCGCACCACGCATCATGCCTCCATTCCCAAACCCGCACCTTCCCCACTCAAACCCCCTCACGAACTCCAATCAACCAACGCATCATCACCAACCTTATCTTTGATAAGCCTCTCACTAAGATCCCACAGCGCCGCGCCAAGCTTTGGGTCTGACGCCTGACTGGTTTCTTTTCCTGGTTGGCCCTGTTCACGTGTTAGATTCTGACAAAAAGGACAAACGGAAAGGAAAGGGGAAGGTGCGACGTAGACAAAACAGGAGGTGAGAGGATGGATGAGCTTACGGGGTCTGAGAAGTAATAACCGTTCCAGCCTTTTTCTTCGATTTCGGGGCTGGTGGCTGCGTATCTATTTCGCAATCAGTCAGTCAGGAATACTCTTCCAGTTTTCGACGCCAGAGATGATCTTTTTCAAACACATCCTGCACTTACAAAGCACTGTAAGAGCCCTGCTCAACATCCCTCCCAGCCGCTAACATAACCCCAGTAATCATCTTCCCAAGCAGTCCCGGATACGCATCTTTCCACTGCTGCTGCATCGCCGTATTAACCGCGCCGGGATGGACACTCGTCGCATAGATATTATCCCCATTCCTCTTAATCACCTTCTCCACAATGCCATACTTCACGCCCAGGATGATCGCCAATTTCGTCCGTCCATAAACGCGGAGACTGCCGATATTCTCATCGTTAATCTCCTCTAGCGAGCCGAAATGCACGTCGGGGGGCGCGGCGCGATGTTGTTCGGAAGCCTCGAAGACGATGCGTGGAGCGGGTGTGTCGGGGAGTTTGGAGGTCTTGCGGAGGAGTGGGTAGAGTAGGTTTACGACGTAGAATTGGCCGAGCCAGTTTACGCCGAAGTGGCGGTCGATGCCGTCGGCGTCGAGGCCGAATTGGTTTGCGTTGATGCCGGCGGAGAGGATTAACTTGGTCGTGTTAGCAGGATGAAGTGGTTGTGGAAGTGGTACGTACAAGATCAAGTCTACTTTCCCTCTCTCTCAGATCTGTGAATACTTTCTTGACTTCCTTCAATGATCCCATGTCGCATGGTAACCATTCGATCTGTGCCTGGTCGCCTACTTCTTCTTTGATCTTCTTGATTGCTTCGGACCCCTGCTCTTCTTTTCGGTTTACCATTATTACACGGCATTTATTTTGGACGAAGGCGCGAGCAATTTCGTAACTTCATAATATGTGAGCTACACGTTCGACGAGTCTCGCATACGAGGATCTTACCCAATTCCCATCGCACCACCAGTGATAACCGCGACGCGCCCATCGAGGTCGTGGATCTCTTTCTTGGGACCGATTATAGGATGAAGTACGGATTGCATGATTGCTCCCTTTTTATTTTATGTTCGTGAGATATATTGTTTCAACGATTTAAGTTGCAAAGTCGAAAATGAAATGAAAACAAAGGTGTATTCAATCAAGTGATATTACCCATCATGTAAACAAGGTGACCTCATCTGACAATAGTAGGATATCTCATCCCATTCAATCATGCCCAAATCAAAATCACGTTGCGTCATGTTTATTTGGAGATGGGAGTGAGGTGATGTAAGATCAATTCTTGACGTTCCTGTTGCCCAGCAATAGACTACATAAGCGAGATTAAGCGAGAAAGCCCCCTCGTCGTCCGGACCTTCACCTCAATCGAACACACGCATTTTGTATGCATACATGTCGTTGTAATGTTGAAGGAACAGAGAGAGCTACTTTTGTGGTGCTGAGATATTCATAGAAGCTTTTGGCATGATTTGATTACACGAAACAAAATAACACCCGCCCTCACAAACCGGAGCTCTGCTCCGGAACACCTCTCTCAATACACTTTCCTCACTTCACGACACCTCAACATCAGAAACCCATTCGATCATTGCAAACCGATTCAAATTAAAATTATCCACCCTCCAAAAAAACTACACTAATATTACAAATCCCAAATCCCTCCCCCAGACCCCATCCCCCACCCCTAACGCGTAGCACTATGACCATCCTCCCCATTCAACACGCTCCTCGGCAACCCCTCCTCATCCCCAGGCTCCCTATACGTCCCCACCGGCTTCGCATGTCTCGTCCTATCACCCTTCAAAACATTCGAGGTGTCGATTGCTTCTTTTTCATCTTGTTCTACATAAAACATCAGCATACTCCCTTTGCCACCAAACCCACCCGTCTCCTCAGGCACCACATCACCCATTTCCCAGCCATCTCCCAACGAGAAATCGGGGTTCTGAGAGGAGGAGTATTGCTTACCAAGCGCAGCATCCGAATCAGGATTCCTCAGATCATTCGGCTGCTCAACAGGCGTCTCGTCCGTGACTACCGGAAGTGGTTCCTTTCCGGACGTGGCGTAGGAGTTGTCGACTGTGTCGCCGCCTTGAGGGATATCGTCTGTTTCGGTATTTTGTTTGTCGAATTCGGAGGTTGCGTTTGTTGCCATTTTGACGATATAGGATGCACTTGTTGGTGTTTTGGGTTTTGTGATGGTGTGTTTTGTTGTTGTTTTGAGGTTGTAGTTATGAGGAAATGAGATTGAGGAGGGGATGTTTAATACAAGTATGCACTCATGAATTGCTTGTTCGATAGATGACTTCATGTCCACTTTCCCCGCGGTGTTCGAGTCCTCATTCCATAATCTCTATTCCTCACAAACAACCTCCTCCATCCCATACCAATAAAATCCCATGATATCAACCAACCACACCCCTCAAACCGACCTCAAACAAATGATATCACACCCCATCCAGCCAATCACAGATCATACCACACAATACTACCCAGACCACCGTCAAAGCACACCTCCCAATATCCCAAGTATATGTCGTGATCTCGTGTCTCCCTCCTGACGCGTCGTTACACCATGATATCACCTTCTCGCCTAACAAATTCCACCTGACCTCACGAGTCCGGACCTTCAACATACCTATCCGGTCAAATAGGAAGTTAAACAATTCTCCTTGCAAGAAAGGTACGGCACGAGGTTGAATTTGATATGATTGAGGTCCGGCTTTTGTACTATGTTACAGCTTTCGCAGGTACACAGACGGCACGTGAGTGGTATAGGCGGAGTAAAATGTCCGTGATATCATTTTTGGTTTCCGATCTTTCGGGTCGTGGGTTCTTGTTTGATTACAGTAAAAGAGAAAACTTGTGATGATAATAATTTCACGATGTGTGATTTTAATCGTAGTCTTTAAGAAAAGAAGTTTGGTTCCTCGTCCAATTTAAACCACGTGATACACCCATCCAAAGACTCAGGCTCTCGTACAATATATCATATTAAGACTACTCTATAACCACTCTACCCAAAACAATTTACAATTACTTCCTCAACCATTTTACCGCCCACATTGCACCCTCCTCTAAATAACCAATGAATCGGTATGTACACCGGCTACAATGAACAAACGAAATCCAACGCATTACCACATCAAAGGTTGAACTTCGAAAGGATTTCATCCTCCATCTATCCAGATTGATACAAAGCAGGCCCAGCAACAACATGAGGATTAATCAACGTGATGTTGAAAGGCGTGACAAACAAATCAGTATCCGTCACGGCGACAAAAACGGTACCATTAATAGCAGGCGCACCGCCCAAGGTGGTTCCATTGGGTTGTATCGTGGTCCCTGACGTACCATTGAGGACTGTCAGAGGTGAATAAGTGACATTCAACTGTGAAACCCAGGCGACGAATTTTGGCGGACCTGCTTGGGTCGTTGTCACATAAGAAAGGTTTGGACCAACGGGCTGTCCGGGCAAATCCCAAGAGAATTCAACGACTCTTCCAGGCGCACTCAGAGGGGTGCTCATATTGTGAGTGATGGCTGGTTTGACGGTAGGCCAGTCGCATCCACAGGTGAGAGTGTTGTCTGGGTTGTTCGATATTCGGAGAGCTGGGAAGTTTTGCCAGATGAGTCGCGTTTGATTGGCAGGGCAGCTGACGATATCTGGAGCGAGTAATGTCCACTGCCATGACTGTGGAACACCAGGGACAAAGTAGAATGGCATAGGAAAAAGTCCTTTGAATTGGCGGAAGATGGCTTGCTGTCTCGATTCAACTGTAATGGTTTGGGAGATCAAGTCGGCAGATGGTCGCGAATTGAGATGTGCAAGGAATCCGAGAACGCCTGATTCTCCATATCGAGTGTTCTTGATGCTGTATTCGATGAAACCTTCAACTGTAGTGAAGGGATATCGGTAGGTGCATGGTTTTGGCGCAGCAGGACCAAGAATATTTGCCATCAACTCTGCATGGCCAATTTCTTGGTCTCCCATATACTTGATCAAATATTGTTCCTCGGGACTGATTCCAGCAGCTTCAAACTCTGCTGGGCTGAAGTATTCCAACACCCAATGGAAAAGGTCAAGTTCTATGTATTCTTGGTAGAGCGCAAGCGACTGGATAAGGGTTAGTCATGTTACAACCCTATGGCTCAAGGCAGTTACTCACTATCGATTGGAAATCGAAATCTGTCTCTGGGACATAAAGCGGCTCACTGCCATTCGTACCCAGACCACCAGATGGGGTGAACGGTGCTGGTTGCGCTCCGTGGAGTAGACCATCGCGAGGATACGCTGTCGCACTTGGACCCGGTGGAAGATGTGGGATACTTGGTGCAAGAATGTCTGTCTGGAGTGCGCCAGTAGTAGTCGCTGTCTGTGAAGCAATCGCGCTTGAGTATGAACTAAGCATACTACTCACATAACAGGATCGACTCGCGCTATAAGCAGCTTCCGAAACGTGACCATCCGCTATCGCAGCCACAACCCCAACGCAAGCGGCGCATATCGCTAGTGATTTCATGTCGGCGAAGTATTCCAAGTATTCCAAGTATCCAGCTGGTGTCTGTATGTGGATGGTGAAATTACAAAAAGAGGCATTTGGCTCTATTTGTTCTCTTTTGAACTTCAATTCCAGTGTCGTCACGGCGACAGGTTTTAGAGTTCATCATCCTCTTTTCCTCCGATGTTACCCAACTGATGTGCCGATATAAAGACATGTCATTCGAGAAAATACTGCTTGGCGGTTGACCTTCAAGAAGAACAAATTTGGAAGTATGCCGACCTTCTCCCCTGACACACTAAGCATGCTTCTGGGAGTTTTCCGCAAGCGCCTTAGTTCCACTGTGATTTGCGACATGAGCTGGACCGTTTTGTCGAATTGACATCAGGTGAAATGACCGCGATTGGTGGACCTGCTCTCCTGCTTGCATCAGTACCAAGAGAAAACATTTCCAAATGACAGCTCGATGCAATATGCACATACGTAAATCATTCGTTTCGGAGATACAGCCGTGGGATATTGTTTCTTAAGTCACTGCTTTTCCTTGCAGGTGTAGATGTGTCTGAGTGGTGCATTGGTGCTTCAAAAGGACGCGGAGAGTCTCCAGAAAGCTTTGTGGGGTCAAAGAAGCCTCTGGACGCCAAGCCACGACCCCATCCATGTACATCATGCCGACCACTCCAGGTACTCTCTTTAGTGGTGATTACTCGTGACGACATTTCTGCTCTAGACAATGAACCACACTAATTGGTGACCCTTCGTGACTACCCAGGTGCACAATGTACCTGACTTGGAAAACATAGCTATTATTACTATTATTCAAGATAACAGAACTTTTTTCCCATAAAACCCAATCCTCGGTGACAATCATCAGAATGAAGTCTTCAAAAGGATTAGTTCAGTCCGCAAAACGAGTTGCATCCAAAGGGTACCAGCCTGTAGGAAGGACTTCTCCACACAGCCGGGGGTACAGTTATTACAGTGTTGCCAATGAGAACCCCCAAAACACCAGAAACTTGTATGGAACAAATAAATCCTCAACAATCGGCTCATAATATCTGACTAACAACTTTCTTGCAGAATACTCGCTGGAGGAGGTGCAATAGTCCTAGCAGGAGTCATTGGTTACACGCAACCCTGGTATTGGCAGAGACAAGTTCAGAATCCCGAGGAAGCAAACACCAGATGGACGGCCGTAGGAGGAGACAAAGCAAGTACTGATATGCCCGGTATTGGGCCAAACACCGAGTCAACCAGACGAGGCCACGAACCCCATGAAATCACGGGTGCGAACAAAAATAAGGGAACTTTCATTGAGACTTATCAAGATGCGAAAGGAGGGACCAAGAAGAGAGTTGTGAGCGAGGCTGGAATGAAACAGGGTTACCAAGATAAAGCTCCACAGGCAGGGTATGATGGGATGAGGGACAAGGCAAGATATTTCCTGCGCATTTTTATTAGCTGTTTCGGTGCTAATATGTCCTTCCATAGGCGGCCGCATCCAAGACACCAGGTGGTGAGGGAACGATGTCGAAGAAACAGGAAGGTCTATCAAATACAGACACGAAATACTCGATTGACCTGACGAACAACCCGAATAAGGCTCAGAAGGGGGAGGGGGGACCAGAGACTGCGAAGTTGAAGGGGACGGTAGATTCTCGAAGACCATTGTCGGCTTGATTTGTTGTGCTTTTGTGTTGTATCCATACAGTATCCCAGCAACTGAACAGCGACGGCGACGCTGATGCCTGCCAATTTGGTTGCGGTCAAACACTCAGTCGTGGAATGGGTGAGCGCTGGTGAAGGAGAGATCGAGCGTCAGTTGTGTTTTGGGCGGCGCAAGCTGTAAATATCCATTGCGAAGGAAGAATTAATTTCAAAAAAGCAAATCACGATCCGAGTATGCACGTGACGCTCATGTGATCAGCACCAAATCCCTCCGAGGATGATTGAGACAACTTTAAACTGACGACAGTTTTGGATATTTATAACTGGGTACCAATCTATTAACGGTACAGAAAGGGTGTATCTTTGCATCATTGTGGCTACAACATTCAAATGTTTGATCGATATCTGGAAAACCAACATTTTCAAAACACCTAGCAAGCCGTTGGTTGTAATGAAGAACAGTTTTGATTCACCTGGACCTTATATATCTACGATACTCTTCGACAGAAGTAGCCCTCCATAGCAGAATACCTTGAAGAATTGTTGCACTTCGCAGGCTGTTTCAATCTCGAATTAACTTGACCAGTCTGCCTCGTATATTGATTTGTTGCAAATCGTAGCCGGTTTCAATCTCCAGGCTTCGAGGCAGATTGGCCTGTCAATAGGTCTTTTGCTCTCTGTTGCAAATCGCAGGCCGTTTCAATCTCCAATGTACGAGGCCAAGTGATCAATTTGAACGGTTTGTTGCACATCGTAGGCGGTTTCAATCTCCAGGCCAAGGCAGATAAAGTAAATATTTTGTATTTGTTGCAAATCGCAGGTCGTTTCAATCTCCAGGTCTCCAACTTCGACTATGTCTGTTGCATTTCGCAGTCTGTTTCAATCTCCGATTTACGAGGCAGATTCAATATGTGAAAGCAGAAGAAAGGCATTCGTTGCAAATCGCAGCCCGTTTCAATCTCCAAATCTCCAACCTACCCATCTCTGTTGCACATCGCAACACGTTTCAATCTCCATCAGATTACCCCAATTTCCCTCCTCACCCACCCAATTTCCTACCCCTCCAGCTCTCTGTTGCAAATCGCAGCATGTTTCAATCTGCCAACCAGACAGGACCCGGTCGTTTGTTGCATTTCGCAGGCTGTTTCAATCTGCTAAAGATCTGGTGAAAGATGTTGTTGTTGCGGTTTGACGTGCGTGATGGGTTGGTTTGGAAGGAAATTAATCGGGGTGCTGTTTGGGGCGGCCCTGGTTTCAGGGTCACATGTGATCTTTGGGGTTTGGGGGGTGAAACTGGGGGCGATGTGCAAGAAGAACTTTTTGAATGATTTGGATGATCTGATTTTTGGGAAAGAGTTTTTGATGGAGTAGTCGGTTTGTGAGGGCGAAGTATTTGATAGTCAAATGTTTTCGTGTTAGTGAGTGGTATGGTTTTGACAACTATCAAACAACCGGGAGTACGACCACAACAGACTCCCGTCATCCATAGGCCCTTAACAAAGCCGAAATATATATGCTCAAGCAGTTTGAATTATGGGTTGGTCTTGTAGCTTTTTTTGTTACATTCCCTCATTTCTCGTCCTATCAGTCCTACACTTTCCGCCCAAATATGTACATCCCGCCATCCCCCTTCCAAAGCCTACGCACTACTCTTCACCAACCCCGTAACTTTCTCTTCAATCTCCTTATCCGATAATCCAGCTAACGACTCGCTCTTCTCCTTCCCAAATTCTGCAATTGATCGTGTTAGCATTCGAATCCACCCCATGAGATCCTATCCATAATCTCCGTCCAGCGCAAACTCGCCCACCATAGCCAAATGACCAAAGGGATCGACTAACCGTATCGTGCATACACTCTAGCCGGCGTATCTGCAGCTTCGCGGAGCATAATTGGAGTATTTGGATTGTTCTTCTTCATCGTAGGATATGCGCGTGCTAGGAATGTTCTGTGAAATCACGAATTGTCAGTCTCGTTCCCTTTACCATCAAACGTCTCCCAATCGAGCCATAGCCCTTACGATCTACTCTCGCCGTATGTTTATAGAGAATGAAAGAAACCACAAACCTCGCACCAGCGCTCTTCTCACTCGTCTGGCAAAACAAAAACCGCACCTCCTTCAACGTCTGCGAGAACGCGTATTTGCCCGACATCCTCCCTGTATATATCCTCAAAATCAAGTTTTCAATACGCGTCCAATCGAGTGTCCTGCGAAGCGGTAGATGGTGTCGTGGGCGAACAATGGCAAATCCAGTTCATCACATCACAATCGCACCCCAAAACCTCGCCATGAGGTTGAAGCTCCTTGCACAATTCCCTAGCAGCCCCACCAAAATTATGCAAGGTTATGCAAACGCCCGTCGGGGATAAGCGATACCGGCCTCCGTCGATCATTTCCCGAGATTCAACAATCCCAACTCCACCATCAATTGTTCTCCCTCCCCAATTATCTGTTCTATATCCCTAGGTACCCGTCGCAATGCCATCCACATCATCCATCCTGCGCGCCGCGCGCCCCGCGTTCCGCGCAAACACATTCGCCTCGCGAACGACGCAGGCTTTCAGACCTAGATTCCAGCAGCAGAGCAAGAGATGGCAGAGTACGACAGGGGCGGCGACGGAGGCGGCTGCTCAGGGTTGGTTCGCGAGGATGTGGAATAGTCCTATTGGGTTGAAGACTGTGCATTTTTGGTGAGTGAGAGGTTGGTTGGTGTGGATGGGATGTTTTGGGGATTGGTGGGGAATGGAGAGTGGTGGGTTGGGATGGGATTGGAAATGCGTGTTTGAGGGGATCATTGGAAGGCTATGGAAGGGAATTGTGTTGGTTTGAATAAATTGGCTAACGTTCTTGCGATGTAGGGCTCCTGTCATGAAGGTATATCCATCCTAAACCCACGCTCAACCAAGCTTCTGCCCCATTACACCGACAACTCCAGCTCCGAGAATGAATATTTGATCATCAGAACCCATGGAAACAGATACTAACAAACCCCCAGTGGTCCCTCGTCCTAGCAGGTGTATCCGATTTCTACCGTCCACCCGAGAAACTCTCGCTCACGCAAAACGCCGCACTCACAGCCACCGGAGCGATCTGGACAAGATGGTGCTTGATCATCAAGCCAAGAAACATTCTGTACGTCCCAATCTCCATTTCACACCCCATGCCCCAATTTCTATATATACGTGCTAATCCGTTGTGTTCAAGTCTCGCAACCGTCAACTTCTTCCTCGGAGCCGTCGGTGTCATCCAAGTCACCCGTATCTTGATGTACAATGCCTCCGTGAAGAACGAGACACCAAAGGAGCAGGCTGAGGAAGCCAAGGATAGTTTGGTTAAGACTGCTGAGGGGTTGAAAGATGATGTTGTTGCTGCTGTTAAGAAGGCTTAAACAGTCTGCCTGACATGGGGGTATGAAGGGTGAGATCAAGATATGTCTTTGAAACGATAGACAGTGGTGGTAAAACGGGCGGCACGTTGCATTGAATACGAATACCACGCGTGGGGGGCTACGATGATTTATACATCTCTCAATTTGCCAAATCCGCTGAGCCATGGGCAAAATGAAATTGTACACTACCTAACAATCCTTGATTTCCAAATCTCACAAATACCAAAACCACTGACTTCACATAGACCCAATCCACTAACATCCAACAGACCCTCTCCAACTTAACAAACCCCCTTCCCCGCATCCTCAAGAATAACATCCGCCCCCTTCTGCCCAACCATAAAAGTACTAACCACAGGAAACACCCCCGGGATCCTAGGAAACACACTCGCATCCACGACCCTTAACCCGCCGACCCCCCTAACCCTAAACCTTGAATCCAGCACCGCATTCGCATCGCCATCCGCCCCAATCGCCGCCGTGCTCGTCGGATGATGTCCAAACGTCTGCGCCGAGATCCAATCTTCGTCAGTCTGTCCACAACTACCATTCGCATCTACACTCGCACACGGCGGTTCCAACACCTTGACCGGTCCCGCGGGTGCTTTGATGGCAGCGAAAATCCGTCTCGCCCAGGCGACTGTGTCTTTCATCGCGCCCATATCAAGGTCCCGTCCCTCTTTAAACAAGTTAAAATTTATCTCCGGCATATCCTGCGGGTCCTTGGACAGTAACTTCACCGTGCCAGCTTTGTTCTGGGGATGCATTTTCACGAGACTAATCCCGTAACTACCCTGCGGATCGGTGGCTAGCTTTGTGTTGGTTTGGTTGGAGGGCCAGAACCCGCGGAACACGCCGGGGAATTGCATGATGAAGACGTCGCGCTCGTCGTAGGCCGCGAAGGGCGTCTTGCGCATTATACAACCGCCTGCGCTGCCCATCCCGGCGCTGGGGAACTGGCCGACGGTGGGGACTTCTTGGTTGTCTTGCATGTTCTTCCCGACGCCTGGCGAGGAGACGAGGAGGGGGATGGAGAGGGCTGACAGTTGGTCTGGTGGGCCGATGCCCGAGAGCATGAGGAGTTGCGGCGTGTTGAAGGCGCCGCCGGAGAGGATGACCTCTTTCCTCGCGGTGGCGGTGGTGAGGATGCCTTTGTTGGAGGGGCTGTAGCGCGGGTCGGCTTTGTAGAGGGACTTTCCTGCGAGGTATTCAACGCCTGTGGCGCGGGGTTTGGTGGTGCAGCCCGTGGTGTTGAAGAGGATGCGCGTGGCGAGGGAGTTCATGGAGAGGGTTAGCGGGTATTTGAGGTTGATTGTGTCGAGGATGTAGTCGCGGGAGCTGTAGCGTTGGCCGTTGGAGCGGGTGTGGGATGGGAGACCGAAGATTCCTGTTGCTTGGTCGCGGTTGGGGTCTACTGCGTTGGGATCGGTACTCAGCATGGCGGTCAATTGACTTGCTTGGGCACCGAATGAGGCGGCTGCTGCGTTGAGAGCTGCAAGTCCTGGGTTTTGGACGCTCGAAGGTTTGGCCATCATGGTCTGGAAGAAGCCGTCGAATCCATGACCTGCGGTGCCTTTTGGCAGGTAGTTGTTGTGTTCAATCTTCATAAAGACGTTTCTCATATTCGCAGGACTGACATCTCATTAGCCTGCTGCTCTCACCATTGGAAGGGTCATTTACCTCCAAGACTGATCCCCAGTAATATTAACAATATGAGTCCAATCGCTATCCGCTGGCAGGAACGTAACCATAGCATTGATCATGCTACTCCCACCCACAGTCGCTCCTCGAGGATAATATACACCCAACAGCTTCGCTCCAGCAGGTGGATTGTCTCTCCCAACCCAATAAGCACCTTCCTTGGTTCGCCATGTTAAATGGCTATACTTCGTCTGTCGCTCATCAGCATAGTGCTTCACGAAGAAATCCCAGGTTATCTGCGCTGGGTATTGGCCGCCAGTGTTGGCGGTACTTTGGTCGCCAGCATCGAGGAGGAGAACGGTGTAGTTTGCGCGTGCGAGATTAGAGGCGACGGTACCGCCGCCGGGTCCGGATCCGATTACTATGTAATCGTATTCGTTGGCTGCTGCTGAGGTAGCTTGGGAATTTGGTGTTGGTGTTGAGAGGATGGGTGTGGTGAGGAGGAGAAGGAAGGTGAGGATGTTGATGAGTGGTGCCATTGCGCTAGCGACGAGACGCTTGAGTTTTCTTCACGCAAGATTCAATCGAAAACTTCAATCAGTCCAGAAACTTCATAATTGCGATCACCAAAGCAGGATCTACTTTCTATTAACTCCCTTCCCCTCCACCACCATCCCAAAAGTGCCGTCCCCGATCATCATTCTCAAACCTCCAATCCGCGCCAAGGTGATACGAAATCTACACTAAATCCACCATGAGATCGATCGGTAGTTTCATACCGCGACATCGTCTCTTGCATACTTTATTTCAACCAATTCGGTTTGCCATGTCGTTGATGCCAAGCTTGGATATACCCAGCGCCAAGAGAAGTCGTGATATATCCAGAAAGATCGCGGGGTCGAGGGGAGTAAATTAACCGAGATGGAGAAAGGGGAGCTGACTGGGATATTTGGGAGGGGATTGTTTTAAGTGGAGGGTGCGGCAGATTTGGGTTTGTTGTAGAAGTGTGTAAAGATGTGTCGTGTAGTTGAAAACGTAGTGTCGTTTCATTACTTGCTATCAACCCTTCTCGCGGTAGACAATATTGGTTGGCTGTTAAAACACGATACTTGTTTACTTATGACATCAAGTTGACCGAATGCCCTATATTCCGTCAATTGACTGCCGTCAATATGACGTTTCTGGGCCTTTGAAAAGGGTCTGATGTTTGAAAGTGTGTACCTTCACCAGGGGCTGCGCTATTTCATTAGACACCCGTGAAGTACAATATCGCTAAATTGCGGACAACGAAACCAGATTTGTACGAAAAAGCTTGCAGAAAGGCTCAAATTAGAGAAAGAATCTCAAGAGAGACATAAATATACTGACAGCAGCTGTTTTGACAACTAAAGGCACTATAACAATACTGAATAATAGCCAAATATAAGTTGAGCGTAAAAGATGTCCTCGACGAGAATACATTAAATTTCCTTCTCCGACGCCTAATGTCAAATAACGTAAAACACAACAACACTTAATCCCGACGTCTATGAGACGGTTAACATAGTTGAGTTTTATTTATTTTTCTTTGGGGGATAAACAAGATCGTGCCGTGATGCAAATTACAATAGCTTGGCTAAGTATTCAAGTTACTCTTAAGTAAAGAGTTTGCTAAGGCGACGTAAAATGAAGCAGTACGTACGCGTAGGGCATCTAATGAATTAGCACAAATTCTAGTGCTCCGTAACTACAATTTACGTCACCAGGATAGTGAGAGGGTTCTGCCACTGATTTTTCCTCCGAGAGCTCTCCTATATATAGAATAGCCAGGTTTGACGACATACTCACATCTTTCAAAAGATAAAACGGCCATTATTTTCTATATCTGACATCTCTTTACTACACGTTTACCACGTGCCAGAGCAGCAGTCTCGCACTTGGGTGCTCGTGTTACACGCTAAAGGCAAAGTATCGCTCTCTTACTTGACAGCCTGCCATTGACCATTTTGCTATTTAGAACATACAAGAGTTTCTACCCTGGCAGTATATAGACTTTCACGCCACTACAACTCAATTAGATAGTCGGTGTCCACCACAAGCGAAATTCCAAGAAACCCTTAACATCATAATCGCCAACGGCAACCAATATAGTGCACCATAAGTCGAAAGCTTTACTAAATAACACCAAACACCCTTCTCCATTTTAGTTATGACATAAACCCAAAGACTTCTTAATTTAGATCTTGAATCTAGAACTAAATATCTTTCCTCCCCTCAAACAAATCCTCGCGATCCTTACTTCAACTACACATTGATATCCAAACCCTACAATAAAATCGTACAAACAAGCACAAACAACACACTTCTGGAAGCCACATACAGACCAAGCCCCCACACATCAACAAAACCCCTCGAAAAAAAACCACAAACGACTCCCATCACCCAACCCACCACTTCATACCGCTCACCCTCAACGTCGTCCTCAACTTCCTCAACCTCCCAAATCCCACTCCACCATGTCCCCAACACCAAGCGACCTCTTCCAAGGAGCCATAACAAACCTCAAATTCCTCTTCCCAGAATTATCAATGTTTCTCGGTGGAGTTTTGGTCTGCGTGTTATTCTATCTCGGACACCTTGAACACGAAAGGCGCATGGAAGCATTGTTTGAATCCTTTGAACAACGCCGGCTGTCTACCAATCCAGTGGTGGTAAACGACCATATGCACGATCGCGGATGCGTATGGCAGGCTCCGAGAAATAGGAGGGTGTGTTTTGGTGATTGTGATAGATGAATAGTGGAAGGATCGAACGTCCTGCTTTATTATTGTACAAAAGTCTTGGTTAATTGTATAAAAAAACTGGATAGAATTGAAAAAGGATAACGGAACATCAAAAATAGGAGAGGATTAATGCAAGAGGGCTAATAGGAATGGAATAATGGAAGATGAATAACGGAACAGGACTCGTCGAGAATAATTCATGTTTCAAAACGATAGTAATGGTAATTATGTAGGATGTCGGAAAAAGAAATGCGGAGCTTCTAACCCCTACTACCTAAAAATAAAAACTCCATCATCCTTGACCAACCTTTATGCCCCTTCGTCATAACCTACACCTATCCCAAAAAAAAAGTGCAAAAAAATGGAGAATGCAAGAATCGAACTCGCGACCTCTCCCAAATCAATCAGACAAGTCTGACTTGCTAAGGGAACATTATACCACTAAACCAATTCCCCGGCGGTGTGTACTTGTTACGACAACATCCCAGTGGCGGTTTTGAGTTGGCTTTTCACCATTGCTCAAATTCTGTCTCAAATTGGGCCCGTTAGAGCATTTTTTGCTTTTTTAAATATATAAAGTAATTACTGTTTGTGGGCGGGGGATTCTCGGAACGAGTGGAAATGTGGGGCTCGAACTTCTACCCTCTCTCGAGCCTCTTTATCAACTACCTAACAATCCAACTCAATAGTACTATGAGCGAATAAATGTAGTTCCAAGTAAGAACACCCTTTAGACCTTTGATCGGGAATTTAAATTACCACACGGATTGTTTAGCAAAAATATAATGGATCCCGCCAGCGCTGCGACATCGATTGTTGCATTCCTTGATCTTATCACGACTATATTTCCTCTAGTAACCCAAAATACACAGCTTCGTCTGTTTAAGACCCATGGCTTGGGCATAAGTTTCGCATTTTATTGCATAATGAACCCGGCGTATAGACAGCTCGAACGAATGGAGACGCACATCGTCGAGCAAGAGGATGCCTTGATCGAGAAATTTCGGGACCTTTACATTTCAGAATGCAACATGGCCGCCGTTGCTGTTTGCCATTTCTTGGTCGAACCATTGACAATGCTGACTGGAGTACAGGGGACAATCATTGCCCAAGTCGCGTTAACCTCACTAAGCCTACCCAACCTTAGCGAGGCGCATTGGATTACTCGAGCAGCATTTGTCTTCAGCTTAGCTTAGCGTCCGGGTGTCTCGCTGTTTTTTACTCCTCGTTATTACAACGGCTGATGGGCAATCTTACACGCCCCTCGGACTTGCGAACCTGGATTTCTCGTGAAAACTGGACTCTCGAAGAGATTCGGGTTGGGAATCGGTCAAACGACCAGTTCTTTGCTTCCTTATCTGCGGCGGCTCTGCTCTCGTCTCCCTCAGTAATGATCAACTTTTCTTTAGGTGCCTTTATTTCTGGGATTGGGCTATACCTAGCGTTTACATGGACACGACACCTTGACATATCAGCCAATCCGAATGACAGCCGCAACGTCTTCCTTTGTTTCATAATCAGCCTAGGACTTTGTTCTTGCTTTTATCTGGTTCCCCTTCTGTCAACAATCTTGCGTGGTATCTTCAAAGGGTCCGAATTTCGAGCAGCACGAAGTGGCGCAGGGGGAAACAGACATATCACAAGCCCGGTACCCAATTCTGAAATCCCGAACAATATGGCCTTAGACAGCGATTTCCATGCTGCTCTTCTTGCCGCTGCTGAAGTTCAAGAGCAATGCGCTCGTGCAAATAGACGTTTAGCTGAGGAGTATGCTGCTTTGCACCAGCGATCTGCAGACTCGCAAGCCGCTTTGGACGAAGTGATAACGAACAAGGTAGGCATTGTATAAAGCATGAAACGAACTCTGCTTAAAGTAATAGGACTCACACGCTGGCCCGTAAAGCAGTGGAATAGAGAATAACTGAAACATGATCCTATTGATGGGGACTTGAGGGGTTTCATTGCGATATACTCAGCTTGATTTAGGCTTTGGATGTCCTCAAAACTTTCTGGCTGGTATTTCTTGAATTTAGAGCCAAGCCGAACCGACTTTTCCTTTTCGTTTTTTCCCCATTTCTGATATTTCAAGGTAACGAGATAAATCTATGTCCGCTTTTATGAAGATATACACATACCCTCCAGTCTTTCTCCTCCAAAAGAATAGTAGTTTGGGATAAAGATGTCGCTCAAAATGCCTTTTTTTAATTGTTATCGATGAATATAGTCTGGCTTAAAAGATCCGACCTTCTCGAAGCATCTCCTTTTTCTACGCTGAGCCACAGAGAGCCCTCGAGGCTCGAGAAAACAATCCTCCTAGTTGATATCTCTGTCAGGTCAAAACTTGGAGAAATACGTTTATGCACGGCCTGGATAAGTTTACAAAATTTATCCTTGCCTGAGAGAAAACTAACTTATTCAAGCTCCAGCTCGCATCCTTCAAATATTTCGAACCAACTACTATAAGTTCAACGAAGCAAGCGCAGCGGGACAAATACTACCTCTGAAATTTTTCGTCATCCAAGACGGAAGGCGATGTCCACATCATCAATCCGTTGGGAGATATTTTAGAGTGCGCGTAAAGTTGAACTTCATAAAGCGCGAGAAGGTGAAGTAATCCAACTCGAAGAATTTCGATCTCCTTGAACTGACATAAAGATTCCTGTCCATATGGAGTACCTAATGAAACACCTCATAATATTTTTTTGGACTTCAAATCAACGAACGATTCAATAAATGGAGGACGGTGGGAATTTTCGTTCGCTTGATTGACATAATTTTATTGGATTTTGCACACGTTGAAAGATGCACTTAATTAAAATGTTGTCGAGGAGATGGAGAATCATTCTAATGGCCCACGCTTCGCCGAATTGATCAGGGTGTTGTATTGCTCTCTTACGTCTATGTCTAAAACCATATTCACTTATCGCAACGCTTCTACTACTTATACATTTTTATACGTTCCACCAAAACCCAATTTCACTGCCCATCAATAAGACCACACAGCGTATCAAAGAACCGCTTAACCTCCTTCCTACTCAGCTTATCAAGCTTAGCACGATCCGTCTCCAGAAACTGAAAGCCATACTGCATAACCTTCGCAGTCCGTTCACTCTTCCAGCCCGCAGTCGTCACCTCATTCCTCCTCAGCAACTTCTTCCTCGCCAGCTCGTCCGCATCTTTAAACGTCCTATCAACCACTTTCCACTCCGCAATCTCCGACAAGATAATCATCAAAGACCACACATCGTGATACCATCGCGATTGTCCCGTCTGATACCTAGGATGCTCATAGATATTCGACGTGGCCGAACGGCCCCAATCTAGAAGGTATGGTGTTCTGAGATCAGGTTTCTTCCCATCGCCGAAGAACACAAAACTCTCCGTTCGCAATCCCATATGTCGCATTCTGAAATGCACATGCAGCGACCTAATCTTATTGGCAATGATCCCCGCGAGCTTCCCTCTATCCTCCCCAGACGGCTTCGGAATCGTCGCAATGATATCCCGCAAATTCATCGTTTTCTGCGGACATTCGTATACGATAGCTGAAAGCGAGCGTTCCTTAACGAGGAATAGCCCTTGGAATTTCAGCGTTCGAACTTCTTCAGGTCGGTTGTAATCTTCGTTTGTTGGTATATTTTCAAGTGTTTTTGCGACGAGTGCTTTGGCGACGTGCGCTCCGAGCTCTTGATCTTCTGGTTTGGTGGCTCGCCATTCGAGGATAACGTTGACTTTGATTCCGTTGGCGTGGGTTAATATGCCTGTGCCTCGTCCGCCTGAATCTTCCTTGCTGGGTGAGCAGACGACTTGGTTGCGTTCTAGTAGGAAAGTCTTCGCTGTCATTCTGATTGATGTTGCGCGGTTTTTGAAGTATGAATTTTACAACGCAGGTTTGTGGTGGAATTGTTAGACCGTAGCCTGAGAAAAGGTGATTTATATCAATCTTCGTGATTCATGAGCAAGAACAACGGATTCTTTGAAAAGACAACCTAAATTCACATCACTCATCGGCTCCGCCACTATTCATGAAAAATGGGCTGTACTTGTCAAATGACCTAACCAACGCTGTCCTCGTCCGGTCCGACCTGTTTCGTCCGCCTCTATGGTCGGCGCATTTGATTGGCAAAAATGATGTTATCGCGGTCACATAAACGGCCGAGGCGCATTCGAGCAGCGCCAAAAGATTCTGGCGTCTATACTCTTGCTTTGAGGGCAGAGGCAATTATGGAGGAGGTCTAAGTTGTCGTGGTGCAGAGATCCTTGATGTTCCTGTCGTCGACGTTGCTGAAAGAAGGTGGAAGTCACAACCAAAAAACGAGGTACTGAGCCAGGTCATGTGATCTTTCCCAAAACTCGATTAAATAGAAAAGTCGTATTGCCAACTGAACACGTTTTGGAGAAACAAATTTGTCAAATGGCTCTGCGACACAATAATGTCAGGTAAGTTTGTCATTGTAATGTTGGGTTGTGGTACTTGATTGTAGTGTTTGTAAATTTCCAAGTTGTTTGCTCAAGCTTCTCGCTTAATTTTGTCGTAACGGTCCATCAAGTTGTAAAACGAGTTTGATTTGTATCACAAGTTACTTCATACAATTGAGTGCTTCTCCAAATTCATAGGTGATGGTGTCGTCATTGAACACCCCGTGCGAGGATTGAGAGCAGTGAAGGATTCTGGTCACTGAGAAATGAATGACTTTCCGTGACCTCTTTTAGACAACTCGTTTCTTGAGGGTGATGACACAATAACTCAAGCGATTTAACTCGAAAACGCCTCAGTGATAATCTTTTTAACTAGATAATATTCATGAGTTGTAATGATGCTCAGGACCAACGACACCAGCTCAAACACCTCGCCGGAATTGTCAAAGATCCAATGAGACCGAAATAGTTAACAGTGAATGACTTTCCACTAAAAGCCAAAACCAATCTGAACACAGATCGTCTCCAATTCATAAGTCATCAAACTAAAATTGGAAGTACGACATAGCCGACCCCGTCCTAAAAATAAGTTTCCTAAGACTGAGAACGAAGCGAAGCAGCAATGTCCAAAATGGATGTCAAACATGTTTATTATATATAAAGTAGGGTTTGGTTAAGCGAGATATATTTCCTCATTCTTCACCAAAACTGCTTGCCAAAAGCTATGCATTGACGGCTGTTCTGCGCCCTTGGACAATACTGTCGTAGAGTGAGATGTTAGAGGCCTGAATGTAACTGTTAGTGTCGTAATTTTTAAGAATGAGATGTATTTGCGTTTTCTACGTGTTTTCTTTATTATCAAGTGAATCTCGCCACTATTGACTTTGCAATATTCTAGACTACATTTGATTTAAGTCTCGAGCTCTTGTCGTCTCTGTTTAGAGTACAACTGTTGCTATTGGAGTATGTATTTCAATGTGAGATCGTAGCATGAGTCTAAGAGGCTGACTGCTTAACTCCATGAATCTCAGTCTAACAAGATCAAAATTAGATAATCTCACAAATTCACATGTTGGCACTTGCAAAATATATGATCAAAGATTCCCCCGTAGCAAAATGATGTATTGTTTATTTTCCCCAATTAATGACTATTAAACGTAATCTATCCCTCCAAGCTCAACATCCATAAATCCCCATAAGTACATTAAATTCTGGATCCTCTAACAACTCCGAAGCTGTCAAACGATCCTTAGACTCATACCGGAATACCTTCAGAAACACAGACTTGACTAGTGCTTGTTCGGCTCCATCAATCTGCACGGACCTGCGGGCTATATCTGACTTCAGATCGATCATCGGATCAGACCTCCTCGTCTGATCATACCACCCATCCTCCCAATCCTCGTCAAAACCCTCATACCTCCCCTTCCACCCCTCCGGAAACGGCCCCAACGCCGCTGTCCACTCCCTTATCATCCCACTTCCAGCCCGTCCAAAAAGCGGATTAAAATCCAGATACAACAACCCGAGGATACACATGTAACCCCACATATCACTCGCGCAACTTGGGTTTTGGCCATGATAGCGTTCTGGCGCACAGAATTGCGCGGGCGATTTAATTTTGCATTCCACTTCCGCGCCGTCTTTGATGGCCTCGCCGAAATCACCTAGAAAGATCTGGTCTGTGAGGAGATGAGAAGGGACGTCCAGAGGTCGAACGTGTTCGCCTTTTTTCCAGAGGTCCCATAGTTGTAGGCGTTGAGGTCGGCCGAGGTGCTGGTATATAGCAGTGGTATTGGAGGGGGAAGGATATTGCATCTTCCACATCACGGCGCCTTCATTGAGGTCTACATTCTATCAGCATGACCTCGATATTAGGGTGACATACATACCTCCATGCACAATTCCACAACCATGTAGCACTTTCAACGTAACAAGCAACTGTCTCGCCGCCTTCATACGCACCTTGATATGTGACTCCAACAGCATACGAAGTAATGTCATATCGAGATTCGGTCCCACAACATCCATCACAAGCACCCTATGCTCCTCCCTCATACCCTGCACCTGAAACGCATCTTTATACAACACCAACCCCTCCCTCTTCCCCTCCTCTATAGACTCCTTAACCCACTTCTGCACCTCATATTCCTTCTCCCCGTCGCTCCCCGCAACCAAAACTTTGAGCGCAACATCCTCGTTCGTCTGTTCGTCTCTAGCTAGCCAGACGGTGGAGAAGCCGCCCCAGCCCAGCTTGTGGATAATGCGGTAACGGGTGTGGAGGACGTCGCCGATGCAGATTGGGTAGTAGGTGCCATCGTAGTAGCGATCAGCGGGTTCGGATTCCGATGAAATTTCACAAGCGTCGGAGTCGGAGTCGCTGATGAGATCTCCATAATCCGCGGACATGATTGTCCCTTTACGAAGAAACAATGAGTAATAACGGATTCAATGGCAGTTCGGGCTGGTTCAAAATCCACTGCTGTGGTCTGGAATGACACTTCATGTATTGATGTGAAAAAGTGACCACATTTTTGAAACTCAAATGATGCTGTTAACTAAAAGAGAACCAATAACTCATTCGGCATCAGGAATGGGTTACCAAATTAGGACAACTGACAACAACCGTAGCGATGGTATGAATATATTGCTATACAGTTAGTGAACTGAAAATAATATAACCAATATTGAAAAGGCCACCGATATTCTTTTTGGCCCGAAAATCGCTGAGGTATAACCGGTAGGCGGGCGGTAGGGAGGAAATTGCCAGCTTTTTGTGAGTGGCCAAGGAATTTGCGCAGATTTTCTGGTGTAATTCCGTCGACGGGAGATATTTGCATCAATAAATATTGCGCTTAGCCTCTCCGACGAACAAACCCAATCCACCTTAAAAATCCCACAGCATAACACCAACAAAACCCTGTTTAAGCCTAGATTAAACATAATCATACATCCCTTCCGTTCGAATCCTATGCATCCATAACGCCGTATTATACACCCATCCTGTACAACCCCTTCCAAACCTCGGCCTCCTACAAACTACTCCCGGGAATATCACTCGTCCCCGACTTCCTAATTTCCTCTTTCCTCCGACGAATCTCCTCGACTAATTTAACTTGTTCTGCTATCTTCCCATCGCGTTGGTTGCGCTCGTCTTCGGCGGCTGCTTCCCATACTATAGCGCTGTTAGCCTAGTCCTCATCACCTTCCCATCAATCAATTCTTTTCTTTCCACCAAGCACCCAGCTAACTCGCCCATCCATCCCACGCCTCTCATCACATCACCCTTCTCCTCCCCTCTTCCCCCCATATCCTCCTCTCCTATAGTCCACCACCTATTCCAACCGCAACTCCTTCCCCATATACCCACCCCACACCCTCCCTTCCCTCCAAACCACTTAAAATATAACACTTACTAGGTTTATCACTCTTCGAATACTCCTTCAATTTATTCACAAAATGATCGAAATCCTCCTGTTTCCCCTTTCGATTCTCCAGACTCCTCTTCTGTAACTCGGGATTGTATTTCAGAAATAGCTCTTCTTCGGATGGAGAGACCCAGATGATTAGGGCGGGACCGCCTATGGCGCAGACTCCGAAGCTGATGGGGTTGTTAGAATACATGGAAAGGTTTATGGGGAGGAGGTGAGGGGATACTGGGGAGGGACTTACGCAGCGGCCATCTTGCCGTACATGGCCCAGTTTGTGGGTTTTGGTGGCATTTTGAATGTAAGTTTGGAGTGTAGAGGGTGGAATTGTGGTTGTGAGGTTGATGGTATGAGATGTCGTGGTGACGATATTTGGGGAGATGTACCGGTGTTCACCCGAATAACAAAAAACATTGGCGAATCGAAAAAGGGGAATTATGAGGGCCAATTGATTGTTTCTATTTACCTTTTGTGGGGCTAGTAAGGATTACCACAACAACCATTCCATTACTCGTACTCGATCGACAAAATTCACATAGCCCTACTACCTAGATACGAGAAGTTAAAAATGATGGCTTCAATATGAGAATCTTGGAACTCAAAATACTCAGCCCATTCGTGGCGTAATCTCAGCCACACTGTGGCGGGCTTCCATTTTCATCCGCGTGGACCCTGTTCAGCTCGTGGCATACTGGTCAAGATCGTCAGGAGACTAAGTTACAGATTCATCTCGGCATTAAGCACGCTACTGCGGATTAGTATGTGCTGACCTCGTGATACTTCTATGGATGATCTTTGCAGATGATTCAGGTGAAAACCAGACAATTGCAAGACTGAACTTCTTAGATGAGAAGCGAGTTGAGCACTGGATATAACAGAAGCTTGTTATATTTGGGTTTTATGTATAAGTGAGAAGACTTTTGGGGCTGCGTATGGGACATGGAGTGGAATCTCCAGTTTCTACTTAATAGCTACTTCAAACTCAGGTCAAAGGGAGATTTTACTTGCTGGTTTTGGGAATTCCAAAGTACTCGCCTGTATTGTCACTGAGGATATGTTGCATTCAGTATACAACATGAAGATCTATTCTTCATTTCTTCGACTTCAAACAAATGAAAATAACCTCCTCCAATAACAATTCATGTGTTCGAGGTCGTTTCTGATATATCGGAATTCCAACGGCCGAGTGAGCGTAGCCCCTGTCTTGTTGAGACAATCCCAGGACAAAACCTCCGCGCTGGGAACTCGAGGTGCATCAGATCAATGCAGCTGCCATAACTTCATCTTAAATTTGTTGTTGATATCTTTAATCTTTCATCTGAGCTCTTCAAAACGATGCAGAAAGAAATGCAAGATTATTCACATCACAAATGATATACGAAGCCAGCCCTACCAGGATTCTGTCTCACCTCGCTCCCAAAACAGCAATACGCCCCCGTACTTCGTACAGCTGCTAGCTCGCGGATGACAACCCCACCTCGGCGACTCCATGTTATGACTTCTCAACCGACGACGATCCGACAAACTTGACCAGAACATAACGCATAACCGCCAAAAGCTTGTTTCGTCGACAATTCATCCTTCGAAGCCACGAACCCTTCCCTGTTGCCAACCGCGACCAACAAAGACCACGCCTCCAAAGCCTCGACGAGAACTGCAACAACCTCTTGCGTTGCGCTGAAGAATTGAAGAAGTAAAACTAAAGGCTCGAGTGAACGGAGAATTAAGGCGGGTCGTGAACTGGTACGGTCGACAGTAGGCTTCGGAGAAAGGAGAATAAAGAGAACGGCTGGCAGATACCTGAGGGGAAAGGCTGTCGTGCGATCGCAGCTAGCTGAAGGATTTAAAGACGCGCCCACGACAACAGCACGATGGCATACGATCAGAATTATTACCAGGCGCCGCAGAGGCCGAATGGTAGAGAAAGGCCGGGTCCTCAGGGATATAATGAAGCCCCTCAGCAGCAATATCCACCACAGCAACAGGAACAGTATGCGCAGGACGGTTATGGTTATGACGACTACAACAATCAAGCATATGGCCAACAGTACGACCAAGGTTATCAAGCTCCAAATGGCGCTGGTGGCGGGAGGGGAAACGACTATCCACCACCGAACCACAATTATCCCCCACAGCAGGAATACTACGGCAATGATCGGGGCGGAATGGCTCCAAGGGGTGGTGGAAGAGGACCGCCTCCTCAGCAAAGGCCACCCCCAGGAAGCAGAGGAGGATATGGTGGACAAGGTCAAGGCAGAGGATACCCAAATGGTGGTCCCATGGGTCGAGGAGGACGGCCGCCAGGTCCAGAGAGAGCTCCCTCCTCTGATCCAGGTCGTGAGTAATAGTCCAGGCAAGTACTAGGTGAAATTATTAACATTCATGCAGCAAACGGAATGGTCCGAAGACCTCTGAAAACGCCGCCAATGTCACCAGATGTCCCGTCGGCATGGGATAATCCGTTCCCTACTCTCCCAGGCGCGAAAAAGAAGACATCATTATCTGAAGAGCAGGATATTTTGAACAAGATGGCTGCGATGGAGGTTGGTGGCCCTCCGCAAGGTCGTGGAAGAGGTGGGAAAAGTGGGAAAGGATATGCGCTTCGGAATGTTCCAACAGATGATTATGGTCGTCCTTCGATAGAAGGCAGGAGACCGCCGCCTGACGATTATGGACGACGAAGTGCTGAAAGCTCGAGGAGACCGCCACCTGATAATTACGGACGACAATCGTCTGATAGTCAGCGACCCATGCCTCAGCGGAATTATCCTCCTCAACAACAAAGACCTCCGCAGCAAGGATACCCAGAACCAAGAGGGCCGCCACAAGGAGCATATCAACAACAGCCGCAAAATGCCTACGGTGAGTCTGGTTACGATGATAGAGGGGGTTATGGTAGAAATGGCCCTGCATCGCCAGGTTTTGCTCCACCTGGAAGGAGTATGACAATGGGCAGCGAACCTCGAATGCAAGCTATGCCACGTCAAGCACCAATACAAAATTCTATGGATGGTGTCGGACCCAGCGCACCTTATAATGGACCCGTAGGTCGTCAAATGGCACCAAGGCCTGCAACAGCCGGAGGACAACGACCTATACCGCAGAGGAATTATGGGCCGCCTGCTCCTATGGAACAAGATCCCTATGGCACTGGTCGTGCACCACCACCTCCTGTGAATACTTATCAAAGTGACCCACACTACGCACCTCAAGATTATTCAGCTCAGTCGAATGATGCACCCTATGATGATTTTTTTGATGCGTATTATGACGGTCCAGCCAACGCTGGTCCTCCTGCAAACGGACGACGCCCATCAGCGGACTCAGATATGCCAAACTTTGATGCTGTATCTAGCCGGCCGGGTAATCACAAAAGAGGTGCTTCTATCGATGAACATATCCAGCCTCAAGCTGGCGGCCCTCCAAACGGTTACACGCCGCAGCTCAAGCCTATAAAATCTCAACCCGACTTTCGAGGAAGGGCCGAGCCTCAAACTGCTGTTTTTGAAATGGCTGGCTCAGTACCGGCAATGCCACCTGCACCAGTTCCACAGGCTTATGATTCTGAATACGGACAGCAAGGTGGATATGGAGGACCTCAAAACAGTAATTACGATAACCCGGATCCAGCATATCAGCAGCAATATAGCGAACCTCCACCACAACAGAACAGCTTTATTCCACCTCCAAGAAGTGCCTCTGCAGCACCACGAGCAGGGCAACCTGGATATGGCGGTGGCCTTCCAAGTGGCCCACGACCAGGTATGGGTGGGCTACCAAACGGACCATCTCCTCAGAACCCATCACGTGCAAACACGATGAATAGTATGCCGTCAAGACAACCAGTTCTATCACCAGATGCGCTACCTTCACATCCCCCGCCAGTTCGTGCTGGATTAATCCCTAATTCTGTTGCAAGCCTAGCAAGTAACAAGCCAACTCCAGTCCGCAATTATGCTGGCATCACCCCGTCGCCTCAGCAAATAAACCCTCAGCAACCTCCGCCTCAGCAGCAAGTACAGCAACCGATTAGTATGCCAGCTGCACCAGCACCAGCGCCTTCGGGGCGGCCTCTATCGTCTGCTCCGGTGACGGCTGCAGAATTGGAACGACTTAGGCAGATAGTAAAAGGAAATCCAAATGACCAAGCCAGTGCGCTTCAACTTGCTCGCAAGCTAGTAGAAGCTTCCGAAAGTTTGGTTCAGACGATTCCTGATCAAAGGACGCGGAACAAGACGCGCGAGAAATACGTTATGGATGCACATAAAATTCTCAAGAAGCTTGTCCAAGCTCAAAATACTGACGCCATGTTTTTCCTCGCTGATAGTCATGGAAGAGGTGCACTAGGCCTGGAGCCTGATAACAAGGAAGCCTTCACATTATATCAGTCTGCAGCTAAAGCTGGCCATGCCGCTGCCGCGTATCGAACAGCCGTCTGCTGCGAACTTGGTAACGAAGAAGGAGGTGGGACAAGAAAAGATCCTTTAAAAGCTATACAGTGGTACAAACGCGCTGCCACACTTGGCGACACTCCAGCAATGTACAAAATGGGCATGATATTACTAAAAGGATTACTCAACCAACCCAAGAATCCTCGCGAAGCCATCGGATGGCTCAAACGTGCAGCTGAACGAGCAGACGCCGAGAACCCTCACGCCCTCCACGAACTCGGTCTCTTATTCGAAATGCCACAAAACCCAGAAAGTTCCGTCGTCCGCGACGAAGCCTACTCTTTCTCCCTCTTCCAACAAGCCGCCAACCTCGGCTACAAATACTCCCAATACAGGCTCGGTTGCGCGTACGAATACGGCCTCTTCGGCTGTCCCGTCGATCCTAGACAGAGTATCATGTGGTACTCCCGCGCCGCGGCTCAAGAGGAACATCAGAGTGAACTTTCACTCTCGGGCTGGTATCTCACCGGTATGGAAGGCGTGCTGCAGCAGAGCGACACGGAAGCCTATCTCTGGGCGCGCAAAGCTGCGATGGCTGGATTGGCTAAGGCGGAGTATGCGATGGGGTATTTTACTGAGGTCGGGATTGGCAGTCCGGCGAATTTGGAGGATGCGAAAAGGTGGTATTGGAGAGCTGCTGGTATGTTATCCTTTCTTCCTATTTCAGTTTTCTATCCTTTTGATTTCTTGTTTTTGAATTCATCCTAACTTGTGCTATAGCGCAAAATTTCCCAAAAGCGCGAGAGCGACTCGAAGACCTGAAACGTGGCGGTAGTAAAGGGGCGGCGAAACAGCGCGAGAGGATCTCCAGATCTCAACAGAAGGATGGGGAGTGTGCTGTTATGTAAATTAATTGTTTTGGAATACAGCAGATTTGGACTTGGCGCGACGACTTCTTGAAATGAAAATGGGGGTATGTCTCGAGGGCAGGGCCCTGAGTTATGGGATCTTTGCATATTTACGGGATTGGACAGGGAGTTTTTTGATCTACGGGATTTTTGGAGGACAGACATGAAAATCTAGGGTGGTTAAAAGTGGTCGTAGATGGTTTCTGGTTCTGCGGAATATGAAGGATGTGGGCGTATGACAAATAAATGAAAACGTCTCGGCTGCTCATATAAATCTCCTACATCGATAGGACATATACGCGTATAAAAACATCAACAGTATTCCATCCCCGCCGGCGTTCGACATTCCTGCTCGATATGCTCGAGGACACTGGCTGCCCCCTTTGATATGTCTGGATTTAGCTACGCCGCCCGAAAGAACATCTCGTCGACTAGCTACGTCCTCGCTATGAACTATAACGCGCAGCGTAGAATGGAGGAGGGGGGTTAAACCGTATTAGCTTGGAAGGATACTGGGTTTTCGAATTTAACGTGATACTTCTAAACCGTTCCCGGGGGTAGCTCGGAAGTCTTCTACGGCGTTGCGTACGTCGATAACGTAACGCCAGATTCGTGTTGGGATGGAGATTTTGGACAAATGTGATGAGTGGGGGAGATGGGGAGATGGGGGGAGAAGAGGGCTGGTGTGGATGTTGAGTTGAGCGTTGACGGGGAGATAAGGGGAAATGAAAAGAGGTGTAAGAGAAGAGAGGAGATATAAACGAGAAAGGAATCAACAGAACAAACCATCTCGAGTGACCTGCATACCGGACTACTTTTGGAAATACCCTCGTAATTTCTTCTTACCTCAAAACCTTCCGTACCCACAAAGAAACCCTAACTTCACGCGCCACCAATTATCACGTCACATGCTCAGCCCACTATTCATTCCCTTGTTGAAACAAATTCTCATTCCACTCCCCACCACAAAAGCAATTTTCTAAGTACAAGCCCCTTAAAGCAACGCAGAAAACCAGACATAATATCATAGCAACAGCCAACAAGCCATTATCGCGTGAGAATAAGAGGGTATAAAGCGCGCTCGACAACTAATTCGTCGAGGTGTGGAGGAAAAGAGCAAAAAAGCAAACGCAACGCAAAAATCCATCGTCTTTCATCATGAATCTAACAAACCCAATCGACCAAGTGAGTTTGATCAAGCCTCCGGTCCAACCTCAACAGCATCAACCTTGACACCATTTTCGGCTTTCGACGAGGACGCCACGTGAACACCCTTATCATTGACGCCGACTTGGGCGATGAGAGTCTTGACAGATTGAATCTCGCTCAGAATTTCTCCCTCCTTGTTCTCTTTAACGAGTGTAGCGACGGCCTTGACTTCTGTGATGAGATCGGAATGATCCACGGTTGGTGGGGCGGGGAGGCCTTGGATGAGTGTCTTGATGGATTCAACGGAGGTGAGAATTTCGTCATCTTTAACGGGAGTTGGCGCGGGGAGACTTGAAACGAGAGCTTTGATGGAGGAGACTTCGGTGAGGATGTCGTCTTCCTTCGAGGCTGCGGGTGCTGGGATAGCGTCGATGGAGGATTTGATGGATTTGACTTCGATGAGAATTTCGTCGTCTTTGACGGATGGGAGGGCTTGGATGAGGGTTTTGAGACCGTTGACTTCGGTGAGGATTTCGGCGTCTTTTGTTTCCACTGGGGCGGGGGCAGCGGAGACTAAAGCCTTGACTGATTTGACTTCCTCCAAGATTTCTGCGTCTTTGGTGGCGGTGGGTGCTGGGATGGCTTGCACTAAAGTCTTTACAGATGTGATTTCAGTCAAGATTTCTTCATCCTTGGTGACTGCTGGCCCTGGCAGAGATTCAACGAGTGATTTGACTGCAGCGACTTGAGTTAGGATCTCATCATCCTTGACTGTGATAGTTGCAGGTGTTGGGATGGCGCTAATAAGACTTTTCACAGACTCAATCTCTTTCAGAATCTCATCGTCCTTTACAGTTGGTGCAGCCGCTGGTGCAGGAATAGCTTGGACAAGACTCTTGACAGATTCCACCGAGGCTAAGATCTCATCGTCCTTTCCACTTGGCGAAGCGAGAAGAGTTTTTAGAGCAGCAATCTCAGTAAGAATTTCCCCGTCCTTGACAGCAACCGGGATTGGGGCTGGAATAGCTTCGACAGCAGATTTCACCGACTTGATTTCAGTTAAGATTTCAGCATCCTGATTCACGACTGGAGATGGTGCTGGGATGGCTGAGACAAGTTCCTTGACCGACTTGACCTCCATCAGTACTTCAGCGGTGCTGATGGCAGAAATGGCGGCCTTCGATTCGGCAATGTCGGCTTTGATCGCCTCAATACCAACCATGACATCGAAAGATGGCTTAGCATTCTTGATCTCGGCCAAAGTAGAGTCTTGGGTGGCAATGGCAGCAAGAATCTCAGGCCCAGAGGCGTTGGTCTTGATTTCGGAAAGAACGCCATTTTGTGATTCGATCGAGGTGATGATGGTCTTGAGAGATGACTCAACCGGTGTAAGGTCGACCTTATCTGAAGTCGGAAAAGGAGCTGCCTTGATTTCGGTAAGCGTAGAGGACTGTGTTTCAAGTGTTGTGATAATCGTCTTGACGGAAGTTTCGAGTGACGAAAGATCGATCTTCTCGGGGACAGGAGCAGGAGCGGAAACAGTTGAGCTGATCTCACCAATTGCAGCAGTCTGTGCATCCAAGTTGGTAGAGATAGCTTTAACGGATGCTTCGAGACCCGAAAGATCGGTCTTTTCAGGAACAGCAGCAGGAGTTGAGACAACGGTTTTGATTTCGTGTAGTGTGCCTGTCTGAGCGGAAATTTCATCGGCTAACGTCTCGAGCTGCGACTCAACTGCGCTAACACTGATTGTAGCTTTGATATCAGAGAGAGCAGTCGCGTGAGTTGTATGAGACTCGTTGGATGTCTTAACGGCGGCGAGGATCTCAGGGTTGATGTCGGAAGATTTGATCTCTGAGAGGGCAGCGTTGATAGCTTCAACTTGTGTCTTTACTTCGGCAATAGATGGCCCATGGGCTTCGTTGGCAGCTTTGAGAGACAGCAGAGAGGTGGCGTGGGAAGCGTGGGAATCATTGGAAGTGTTTATGCCAGCAAGGATGTCTTTGGTAGCATCAGATGTCTTGATTTCGTCGAGGGTTGTGTTTTGTGCTTCGATTGCGGCAAGAACAGAGGTTATCTGGGCACTCAATGTAGAGACTCCGCTACCGTTTGCCGTATTTCCAGTTTCAATATCAGTCTTGAGGGCTGCGAGATCGGATGTGATGGTGTTCAAAGCCGTGACTGTAGCATCATTTGCCTTGACCGCAGCCAAATCTGCAGAGACAGTATCAAGCTTCGTAGTCTGTTCGGATATAGCGGAAATGATGGGTGCTTGACCGTTCTCTCGGAGTTCAGTAAGGTCGGCGGAAATCTTGTCGAGGCTGGCGGTATGGGCAGCAAGAATGGAGGTATCAGGTGAGGCAACATTCTCCTGTATCGATTTGACGCTTGCTTCCAACTCCACCAAAGAGCTTGTGATTTGTGTTACCGTGTGTTCCAACGCAGTCATTTTGTCCGTGGAAGCTCCATGGCTGTTGTTGATCAAGGTAGAGAGAGAGTTGAATTTTGAGTTGGACTCTGCGCTGGTAGCATCGAGTCTCTGAGATAGCTGTTCCGCAGATTCGGTGAGCTTGATCTCGATAGATGCAGAGTCGAATGCTGCCTTGAGAGAAGGTTGAAGTTGGTTTGCAAGGTGTATCGCAACGGCCTTGGTGAAATCCTCGTTGTTGAGAGCATCCGACACCGCTTTGGAGATGGCATCCTGAACCTCCTTTCGATCCTCCGCAGCTTGCTCTTCAGATATCGGTGGTAGAATCGGTTTCGAAGCATCGTCCGCCTTGAGAGGAGTTCCAGAGATGGCACGTCGTAATCGATTGAAGATAGGAGGAGCCATGAGAGCTGTGAGTAGAAATGCAGGGAGGTAGAGAAGATATTTTGCGAGCGACATCCGTAAAGGAAGGAACAAAGTAGGAAGAGATTTCGGAGGAGAAAAGTTCAGCAAGCTCGACCTTATTACGTTACCTTCTCCTGCTCACCTGGACAACAGCGTGGGATTGAGGAGAGAAAAGTGTGGTGGTGGATGAAAAATTGCATAGATTTATGCGGTGTGGGTTGCAGGGACTGCCCAATTCACATTGTGTGTGGTCGTTTGCGGTCGACCAAATTACCATAATTACGAGGTTGAAGGTAAAAAAAGTATATAGAATGATGCCGCTAGCAGGGGCTAGCTTGTGTGGGGCGGATAGCTGTTCCTGAGAATTGAAGGCCCGGCCCGAGCGTTTCTCCGCTCCGTCTTCCCCATCGCCTTCCTTCCCTTCGTTCTCTTCCAGTCGTTTGTCTCTTTTTCCCCCGTTTGCTGCAACCGTCACGCTTTGGGATTTAACGCGTCGAACAATTCGCTGGCATGGCGTCAGCGTGTCTGCAAGAGAATATGCAATCACTTCTTTGGATCGACCATGGAGCCCATATTTACCAAGACCCTCACCGTTTGGAGAGAATATATCCTCTTATTTACCGTCATCCATCCGAATTACCGCGCATCCCCCACAAACGGCCAATGTGTGGTGGCATCGTAGCAGTGACGATGCAGTGCGAAGTTGCACAGTTGGAAATGCACAGCTCTGCCAGCCAGTCGCCAATTTCACCGAATGCCAAGCGGGATGGGTTGGGCAGTCACCTGCTGGACAGCGCATTGAAATCTCCTTCAGGCCGAATAGTCGACTGCCACTTCACAAGGTCAGTCCGTACAACGCAGCGTGAGTAGATCTGTTCCATAAATCGCCCTGTTCAAGACCATTTGGAAGCATCGCAAGGTTGTCATCGGCGGCTGCAGCAGAGAATTGCCCAATGTGCTGTTGCGGCCCTGGTAAAGGTACCGTTCCAAAGCAGCTGTGATGTGCGTATCAATACTTTGCCTCGGCCAGAAGGGAAGTTGATTTGGAGGAAGCAGTCATTTGGGACTTGAGGCTTCTAGCGTCATGGCTGTTCTTCTCTGTTCGTCGACCACGCTTCAACTATCTCTTCCAGTGTAAAATCTAGAAATGAACATGGTCGTTGAGAAAAGGTTTCGACCCTTATCTTGGCGGCGGGAATTGGCAAAGGGGCGGCAAAAGGTATGTTAAAGCGGCACATGGTGTTCTATTAATTGCTCCCGGTCAAAGAAGAAAAGAAAGTTGCGAAGACCATCGGCAGCTATTTATATGGCAATATTTGGCTCAAGCGCGCAAAGCACGCTACAATCGCAATCGCCTGGACAATTCATCGCAAACTCTTCTCTGGGATGGAGCTCGTCGATAATTGTTTGAACTATCTTAAGCTCAGCCAAGGGCGCAAGTCGTTAGACCTGATACGAAGGAACAGAAGGATTCGGCGTTTGGCTTTTTTGACTGGCGTTGCGGAGCTGGGGATATGTCGCCGAAAACATTCGATTCTGTCGTGAAGTTTTGAATTATTGTTTGGCACTTCATTCCTTCTCCAGGGCATAACCGTTTGCATAGCTGCGAATACCAGGAATTTCGATCTTGTTGGCGTGCTAGCCACGATGCAACCACTCGTGCAACACAAAAGCTTTTACATTCATGTCGCCGAATTCGAAAGAACGGCATTCGGGTCAGGCGAGCCAACAACTTTTCGGGGTTGGAAACACGAAATGAATGCGCGGGACTCTATGAGCCAGGGGTTAAAGGAAGAGTCAGAAGCTGTCAGAGAGGATCAATCAGCCCTCTAGCTCGACGCAGGACAAGGGCATTGATGCCTACGTTCTATCACTTTCCTATTACGCTCTATACCAGTACATTTCTTATTTTCTCATTTTTCAGATCTTCAAATATTCTTGGGCTGGTGACCGATTAATCTCAACTTGGGCGTATAGTTATCCCACACAAAGTCGCCAACATCAAACTCCGGCATCATGTTTCTGCAGCAGGGAGAATGTGTTTGGTTGAGCGTCAAGCAATATCTCGATTACTTGCTGGCAACAATAGATACAGAAAGCAAGGTATTCGGTACAAGCCGGTTATACACAAGAACTGGAAAGGTACTGGGTTCCGATGCTCTTCGGCCTCTGGTTTTTCGATATTAGTACAAATGTGGAGAAGCAGCAGGTTTGAATACCTCGTACATCGTATAGTCCGAAGATTCTGCAGGTAATCTGTCGATCGGCACCTTTTGCTACGCCACATGAAGCCACGCTATTGCTTCCTAGCGATAGAGTGGGAGGAAAGTAAAAATGAGCAGGCGACGTTATAGTAAGTTGCCTGCCCGCTGTTCTGATTCAAATAACTGAGAGTTGCTAGTAGCTTGTCATCGACGTTGTTGTCACACAAGTTCCACATTAGGTCTCCAAAACGCCATAGTATTTTTTGCCCGTCGGAACGAGTGCTCAATCTTCGATGCCTAGTAGAAACCTACCTACTTACCTAAACTCTGATAGATTTATTCAACAGGTACCAACTGTCCAAATTAATTGAGGGGTATCTTTCGGTGACTAAGCGAGCACGGTTCCCTCCTGTGTTGCATGGTGTAAGAAATACGCGACTCGTCCCCTCGTTCTATACTACCCCAGTGCCATGGCCATATAAGCTACCCACGCCACCGGATCACGCAAATCCTGCGGTGATCTTGCTCGGTATCTAATCAGAATGGCGTCTTATCTCCAACTATCACCATCGCGACACCATCGCGCAGGGCCAGACCGTTGGTGATAAGAAGGTCCGCCGAGCAAGGTAGCGTGACCTGCAGTATGGACAGGGTCTAAAGCTGTAATAGGTATGTGACAAGACTTTTGAACCAGACTACTCAACCAGACTGCCTAAAACAACAATATTGCATGCAGGTCCCTACTGTTTGTGCAGACGAGCAAATGAGCTTATTTTCTATTCCTATATAATGATGGTCTTGGAAATTTATTCTCAATCATTCCTTTGGAGTCCTGTGCTTTCCAATTCGTATCAAATTTCTGGGCCAAGATGCGTTTCTCAAACTTTCTACTTGTTCTGTCCATTGCCGGCAGCAGTATTGCTGCCAATGGCCGAAGGGACGACAAGTCACCACCACCAACGGAGGTTGATCGGAAAACAGCAGTTCAGCCAAAACGATTCATCGTCGAATTTGCGCCTGTAAGACAACATGAACACTTATATTTTATGGACAATGTTGACAGTCGGGTAGGGTATCGATGCTAAAACAGCTGCGGCAGACATTGCGACCAAGGCTGGAAACAAGCTGCTGAAAGTATTCGACAGCGATGTTTTCAAGGGTGCAGCTGTTCAGGCCGAAACCGAAAACATCGATTCTCTTACAGCTAGGGCGCCCGTACTTCAGGCGTGGCAGTCCAGGAAGATTATGCTTGATCCAAATGTTCCTTCCCGGTCATTCAGCGCAGATGCTACTGGTGTGAATTACTCTATCCATGGCATGACAGGCGTAGACAAGCTTCACGCAAGAGGCATCTTCGGTAAGGGCGTCACTGTTGCAGTGGTTGACACTGGCGTTGACTACAATCATCCAGCTGTGAGTATAGACCCGATCTAATGGATGCAAATGACTGATATTTTCCAGCTTGGCGGTGGCTTCGGACCTGGATTCAAAGTTGCTGGAGGCTACGATTTTGTCGGTGATGGTTGTATGTGATGAAAACCCAAAATCCTCGCACTTCGAATATTCATACTGATTATAATCAATCCACAGCTTGGCCAGACAGTGGAGCCAAAACACCGGACAATGATCCCGCGGATCAGCAAGGCCACGGAACCCACGTATCTGGTATTATTGCTGGAAAGGAAGGCGCGTAAGTATTGTGACATCGGTTCCTCTCTCACTATTACGGGCTAATGCAGGATAGGTTTGTTGGCGTAGCCCCGGAAGCAACGCTCCTGGTATACAAAGTCTTTAGCGCAGCGGCAGGGACTGACGAGGAGACTTTAATTGATGCTTTCCTCAAGGCATATGATGATGGTGTAAGTTCAATGTCTCTTTTTCTTTCAGGAATTCTTTTTCTCGCGCATCGATTTCTAACGTCCGACTACAGGCTGATATTATCACGTCATCCATTGGTGGTCTCAGTGGTTGGGTTGACAATGCTTGGGCTCTTGTGGCTAGTCGCCTGGTTGAACAGGGAGTTGTCGTCACGATTTCAGCCGCAAACGATGGTGAGGTAGGACCATATGCTGCAAGCAGTGGTTCTTCAGGTGCAAATGTTCTTGCAATTGCGTCCGTTGGTGCTAGCATGATTGCATCTCCATCATTCAGCCTCACGTTCAACTTGGATAAGTTCTCCAACAAGACCTTCGCTGCTTACAGATCTTCCGAGGATTGGTATCCATCTGAGGTTAAGGACTGGCCACTCTACCCACTTACGCTAGACACTACAACAACCACCGATGCTTGTAGTCCACTCCCTGCAGGCACTCCAAACCTTTCAAAGTATGTCGTTCTAGTTCGCCGAGGCGGTTGCACCTTTGCTGTCAAACAACAAAACGTCGGTGCGGCTGGCGCCAAATATCTCTTGGTATACAATAACGCGAGTCCGCTTGTGGTACCCGGAGCCACCCTTCCATCACCCAAAATTGCGGCCATTGCAGCGAACGTTGGAGAAGCCATCATTGGCGCAATCAAGGCTGGCGGTAACGTCACAGCTGACTTTACTGTTCCACCGGCAGACGTAATCATCGGGCTCGACAATGACGTTGATGCTGGTGTCGCCAGTTACTTCACAACCATGGGGCCAACGAATGAGCTATACATCAAACCAGATGTTGCAGCACCAGGTGGTCAGATATTTTCCACATATATCGGTGGTGGTTGGGCAACTTTGAGTGGTACTTCCATGGCCTGCCCTTACGTTGCAGGTGTCGCAGCTCTTTACATTAGCAAATTCGGAGGCCGAAGCAAGAACGGTGCTGGCTTTGCTAAAGATCTTGCCATGCGAATCATTGCCTCTGGTGATGCTATTGCATGGGATGATGGTCAAGGAGCTGGTACTGACTATGGCGTCTATGCGTCAGTCGCTCAGGTTGGAACTGGTCTAATCAATGCCGTGAAGGTCCTCGATTACTCTACCGGTCTTTCCTTTGGCAAGTTTGCTCTGAACGACACACATCATTTCAGCCGGTACCACAAGATCGACATCACCAATCGTGGTTCCACACCAATCACCTATACCTTCTCGACACAAGACTTCGGTGGCATGAACACCTATGTCACAGATCCCGCGGTGTATGGTGCTCCTCGTGTCGCCTATTTCGAGGACGTTATTTTCTCGCCTCAGAAGATGGTTCCGTCAGTTTCCTACCCCGGTGGAACGTTCACTGTGGCCCCAGGACAAACCAAAACCGCGCAATTCAACTTCAACTACCCCACCGGTCTAGACCCTAAGAAACTCCCTATCTACAGCGGCAAAGTTCTTATCAAGGGTTCTAACAATGAGACGGTAGGTATTCCATACCTCGGTCTTGCCGCCGATCTACACAAAGATTTGGGCATCATGTTCCAGTATCCTCTTGGTTATCCAATAATAACATCCACCGTTGATTACATTCCAATCTCCGAGAAAGCAAACTTCACATTCGACTTAAGCCTCGCCAAGCAAGACTTCGTAAACCTGTACACCAAACTCCAATACGCAACCACCGAACTCCGCTGGGACATCTTCGACTCCACCTGGACCGAACGAAACTGGAAATACCCACCCGTCGTCGGCCAAGCAGGCTACATCGGCTCCGCAACCGCCTGGAATCCCGCCCCAGGCCCCGGGTTCTTCGACCCCGCCACCGACGACGAGAACGATCTCGTCGCGTTCCCGCTTCGACAGATGTCTCGCACGATCCTCGGCCGTTCGGGTCTCGAGCTTTGGTGGTTGGGGAAGTTGGCGAATGGAACCCAGATTGCGCCAGGCAAGTACAAGATGAGGTTTGCGGCGCTCGTGCCGTTTGGGACGCCCCAGAATGCGGATAATTGGGATGTGTACCAGACGCCGGCGATTACGGTGTTGCCGAAACCTAAGAAGTAGGTGTTGTGAATGTAGATGAGGGGGTGAGATATGATGGGATGAGATATGATATACGTATATAGTTAGCACATAAATAATGTATTATTTTCTTCTTACCTTGGTCGGTAACATTGAAGGAGACGTGTCTACAACAAGTGGCTGCAGAGTCGAAACATGTAGTATTGGAGAAGGCTATGTTACTCGTCTTAAACGAGAAACAGACCTACAGTGTATTTTATATGTCTTAGAGAAAATAATTTGCCGTTACAAAGCCCGTTTATTCGTTCGCCAGTCCTAGAGACCTGTCCATGCACTTTAAGCGGGAGTATCTGTCAAATGTCAAAGAAGGAGATCGTATAGAATGTAAGGTGTGTCTAAAGCCTTTAAGGCACATGATGTATCTCCAAAATCATACGTTTTTAATTCATGGGACAGCATCGTAAAATAAAGTGGGTCAGAGCTATAGTTATATTATCTATATAGGAAAATAGACAAACATAAAATTCGTAACAGATTCGTATTCCGAATAATCAAATAATTCGAGAATTAGTTCGTAATAGAAACCTCCGTATGACATCTACGCAAGTTCTGTCAATCATAGCTAGATGTTTCTGTACGTATTCTATAGACCATTCTGGGAGGCCTGCTAGGGCTTAGTAGAGCCCACGCCTTCTTTTGAGGCGGTCAAGAAGAAAACATAGTCTCTATACTTTATGCACAGAATAAGGCTAGCAAATTCTAGCCGCAGTATACTTTTAGAAGTCTTAGAAGAGTCTTGTTCGAGTGGTATTTGAAAGGTGTATCCTACAGGGACCCCACAAATTTGCTTACGACAATCCCCTGCCCATTCGCCTCAAATTCTTAAAGCCGGTCTCAATACTTCTAAGCCTACGCCGTAGAGGCTTACTGTACCCTGCCCTCAGTTTTCCCCATCAAAATATTCGTAATGTTCTTGGCTTCCTGAGAAATATGGCCCAAAGCGCAAGGACTCTATAGAACACATATACTCGTACAATCTCACCCTAACATCCGAACTAACCAATCCTCCCCGTAATAGAGGTAGGGAGAGGCTGAGCTCACTTGCTTAATCAGCTGGTACGGTATGATTTATACATATTGACAAAGTACGTACCCCGGCCCGCGGTGCATTTTACATAAAAGGTCGACAAGTTCGTTGTGCTTACAACTCTGGATGGGGGCGGAGTAATATATATAAGGCTGAGTTTTTCTGCTAGTAATAAATTTGAGAAGCACATTGTAGATTGCCGTTCTTTTAATTCTTTAATTCTTGGATACTGTATTACTTTGCTATGAGGCGAACTACTGTTTCAACGTTTTTGGCTTTGGCGGTTGGTGGTCTGGCTTGGCCAACCTCGCTGCTGGAGACCAATTCCATTCCTGCTTTAGCGAAGAGAGATGTGCCAATGTGCGGTCCTTCAACAGGTGTCTCTTGCGGTATGAATGTTTGCTGTAGCGGATCTGGCTACTGTGGAGTAAGCAGAACATTCTAAACTCTTCCTCGGCGATCCACCGCCGAATTTTCCACCCATTTCCTCAAATCCTACTTACTAACTTACGGTTAGACTACCTCAGCGCACTGCAACTCGTGCCAATCAGGCTATGGAAGCTGCGCCGTTCCCACGCCTAAGAAGTGCGGCAAGACCTCTGGAACCGCAAATGGACGAACCGTTGGCTACTACCGCGGAGCATCCGGCACAGGGCGAACCTGCCATGTAGTACAGCCCAGCAATATCGATACGTCGAAATTCACGCATCTCAACTATGCTTTCGCAGTCTTTGATTCTGGATTCAATGTTGTCCCTCAGGATTCCGCGGACGTGGCTTTATACACCAAATTTACTGCGTTGAAGAGTTCTAAGCTTGAGACTTGGATCGCTATTGGTGGTGGGGGAAGTACTACTCCTTGGTATGTTTAACTTCTTTCAAATGATTGAGAATATGAGTTAATGCAGAGACAAATAGGAGTTCCATGGTTGCCACTTCCGCCAACCGCGCCAAGTTCATCACTTCTCTCAAGGCTTTCCTCGTAAAATACGGCTTTCAAGGTGTTGACCTAGACTGGGAAGTCCCCCTTAATACAGCAGACAAGGTAGGCTATACTAGTCTTGCAAAAGAACTCCGAGCTTCCTTTGGCACTACCTATAAGATTAGTATGGCCTTCCCTGTCGACTACGGAGACATGTTCTACGTCGATGCTAAGGGAATGGAGCCCTACCTCGACTGGATAGGCTACATGTCCTACGATATCAAGAATCCAGATGGGACCGTAGCCGGCCATACCGATATTGTGAAGGTTGAGGATAAGGCGTTGCCGTTCTGGTTCAGTGGAATTCCGCCTGCTAAACTTAACTTGGGACTTGCTAGTTATGGACATGGGTATACACTTGCTAGTATGTGTCCTTCTCTACACAGGGTTTAAGGAAACTAACTAATAATTCTAGGCACGAACTGTCGAGTCGCAAACTGCGCAGCAACCGGCGTCTCAGCGCCAGGTACCTGCATCCCAGATCCTACTGGAGTGATGTCCCTCTTCGATATCAAAGACATCATTGCAGCCAAGTCATTGAATCCAGCTCTAGTTTCTGCGGGCATGTACAAGTACATTGCGTTCAATAATGGTCAGTGGATTGGGTATGATGATGCAGAAACGGTGGCGTTGAAGAAGGGGTGGGCTAATGACTTCTGCTTTGGTGGAACTATGCAGTGGGCAATCGATTTGGGTAGCTTTTAATAGATGTGAAACAATAGAGTGTAAGTATTTTGGAGAGGTACTTCTTAAATTTTAAAAGAAGAAACCCTCGTTTAGAGTGTTCTACTTTAGCCTAGTAATCTCTAGCCTTAATCTTAGTAAACTTAAAGTTTAGACTATAGAATCTCTTTAATATAGCTTTTACAGTTTACAACTATCTATATTAGATAGGAAGTTCTGATAATAATAATTTGAAAAACCAAGTACTTTATAAAGACACTCAAGCTATTAATCATTCTCTATAATCCACTTTTGAGAGCCCCTAAGTCCCTATTTACAATGGATCATACATGTTCCCATGGACCCACTCATCGAGCGCTTCGTCATCCATCTGTCTCAGATGCGTTGCGCGATCTACCCTGTCTTGCTGTGCAGCATCTACCCTGTCCTGCTGTGCAGCACGTATGACGCTTCGAGCGACACGCACGTTGACATCCCGGATGCGGCTCAGCGCTGGCCAAAGCAAGCCCATGGCTACTTCCTCGGACATGAGCATCTCTGGCAACGCTGTCCCGGAAGCATAGATCATGTTATTTGTGACGCAGGTTGCTCTAGAGACGATGGTGCCGAGGCCAATGCCGGGAAATACATACCTGTTTTGGTCTTGGATTAGCATATGGCATGACCGGTACCGAAAAAAGAGGGTGTGCAATTTTCCTACGCTGGGTGGTAATCGCCACCTTTAAAATGTATATGGTTGAATGAGATCCGGACGCAAATAGTACGCGGCTATCGGTCGCGGCGATGGTCTCGCTGAATGTGCATTCGGAGTGTGTTAGTGGATTTGACAGTGGAAATATGATTGGGAGTTTGTTCCATTTAGCTATTTTCTTTAGAATAGGTCGATTAAAAGCCCCGCGGACACCGCTTAGTCCGAGGAGGATAGTTGAGATATGATATAACGTATATAGTTCGCACATACATAATGTATTATGTTCTATTAATACTAATCAGTATGTATACTTTACATCAGTTGAGTAGCAGTATTAATTTGCGAGCTATCAAGCATTCAACCAAGACATATTTAATAGCAGCCACTTCTGTTTAATCAGTACAGAGAACTTTTAACAGTTTCAAACCTTGTTATACGCCTCCAGCATATCTCGTATACCAGGGGGTCGCTCGCTTAATATCTACGCCTCCGCCCTGATCAGCCATTATCCGGTGAGATCCAAGATACCAATCAGGAACCCTGAACCAACATGTCAATTGCATATCACTCTTTCCAACGACAACGTTGGTTTGTTGCTCGATGTTGATTGATATTCAGGAGCCCTTCTTTCCGAAACATTTACCACTCTGTCTTCCGTCTTTACAGCCTAAAAAATTTCACATTCAGACTCAGCAGTCTCGAAAATGCCTAACATACTGGCGGCAGTCGCCATGGGCGCTATATCGGTGTATGGCGCTCTTTATGCAATTATGATATACACTCAAGATTCGAGAGAGCCCCCTTTAGTCACGTCATCCATGCCATTTATTGGATCTATGATTTCACTTGCGAGAAAGAAGACAAAGTATTATGTTGAACTTAAGTATGAATCAATTTCTCATTCATTTTCGATCAGACAGTCATTGACAACCCCTTAGAACCAAATACAACCACCCAATCTACACAATCCGTCTCCCTGGTACTCGACTCTACGTCGTCAACTCCCTTCCCCTCATATCCGCCGTCCAACGCCAAATCAAAACCCTCGCCTTCCCACCTCTCGAAGCCAAACTCGCTTCCAGTGTCTGCGGCTCCAGTAAGACTGCAAATGATATTTTGATGACAAATGTCAACGGCGACGAGGGTCATTGGGGTTACTCTGTTACTTTTTACAAGATGATTCATACGCCGCTAGCTCCCGGTCCCGAGTTAGACGCTATGAATCGTGTCATGGCACAGAGAGTGACAGCTGCTATTGATGCTTTAGAAGCGCCTAAAGTCACTCCGCTGTTTGAGTTTGTTAGACAGGAAATTACGCTCGCGACGACGGATTCGGTTTATGGGCCAAAGAACCCCTTCAAAGATCCGGCTATCAGCGAGGCATTCTGGTAAGCCCCCCTTCACCACCATCCCCCAAGTATTACTAACTCCCCAGGAAATTCCAACCCGGAATCATCACCCTCATAATCGGCATCCTCCCCTCCCTCCTCGCAAAAGAAAGCATCGAAGCTCGCGAATTCATGACCAAAGCCTTCATCAAGTACTTCTCAGAAGGCTCCCACAACTCCGGCGCTGCCCTCATCAAAGCCCGTTTCGAGCACAGCATCGACCACAAAATCCCCCTCGAAGACATCGCACGCTACGAAGTCGGCGGCGCCATCGGCCTCCTCACGAACACCTCGCCCACCTCATTCTGGATGATCTATCATCTCTACTCCTCCCCCCTCGCCCTCAGCGACTGCCGGGATGAACTCGCTAAAATCGTCGTCGACGAGGTTGTCACCGATGAAGCGGGACAGCAGACAAAGTTCCGCACACTCGATATGACGCAAGTCAAAACCTCATGTCCAATTCTATTATCAACATTACAGGAAGTCCTCCGCCTCCACACCATCGGCATCTCCACCCGCTTGGTGATGCAAGACCACATGCTCGACGGCAAATACCTCCTCAAAAAAGGCAACACAGTCATGATTCCCGGGCCCGTCCAACACTCGTCGACCGCGCACTGGGGATCCGACGTCGCCGCCTTCAACCACCGCCGTTTCCTCCCCGACCACAAAACCCATAATCCAGCTGCGTTCCGCGGATTCGGGGGCGGGAGTACACTCTGTCCTGGGAGGCATTTTGCGAGTACGGAGATCCTGGCGTTCACGGCGTTGTTGGTGCTGAGGTTTGAGGTTGAGCCGACGCTGGGGAGGTGGGTGAGGCCGACGACGGAGGGGGCGGCGATGTGGGAGACGACGCCGGTGCCGGATTGGGATGTCGATGTGAGGATTAGTGCGAGGGAAGGGGGGGAGGGGAGGTGGAGGGTGCTGGTGTCGGATTCGGAGAGGGGGATGGCGTTGGCGGCGGAGGATTTGTAGGATGGTGGAGTTTCATTCTATATGATATTCACAGAAACACCGAGATCCTAACATTATTACCCGTTCTTATAACCATCCACTTGATTTAAGCAAGCAACTCACTGCGTCCAGTTCTTGTTAAAAGTATAAAGTTCCTCCTCGAGGAAGTTTTCACCCATTCTCCTGGCTTTCACGCGGCGGACTGCAAGCCAGGTGAGAAAGTTGTTTTCGATTCTCTCATTGTCAGCCTCTTTTAACTTGTCGTCAGCCCACTCCCCAGCTTGACGCTTCTTGTCCGAAGAAATCGCACCTACTGAACAAGGCGCCTCTTCTCTCGCTGTAACTCACTTAAAAACTTGACGGCATCCGCAAGTGATAAAACGAACCACGTCTTTACTGGTACCGCAGACGTCGGTCTTGGCTAAAGGTAAGCATAAGCCACTCGCACTCAGGGTCTCAAAGTCGATGGGAGTACTGAGGTGGGACTCGACCCCAGTCAGGGCGAGCAAGACGGTTTGATTCCGCAACTCTTTTTCAAAATTGATATGCCGTAGCGAGCTGATATCGGGGTCCCCAATTGGGGCCCACATATTGATCCATTATAGTGACAACGGCACGATACGTTGGTTTTAAAGTATAATTGTGAGGCTCTCGGCAAAGGTTTCCGTGATCTGGAGTCAAGCCGTGGGATTTTCATGCCCCCTAAAAGCGAAGACGCATCATCGCAAAGCTTTTTATGCGCCTCAATAATTCCCTGAATTGTTGCCGGTCCGGCGGGCAAGACGCGTATAACTGAAATATGTTAGCTTACGATTTGCTTATCGGCTTAGAGCCTGGGGCCGTATGAAAGCATGAAATCCTATCCGGTCGAAGAACAGAGTTTAAAACTAGGGATACTAGGAAACATTACGTACGGCTGCCGAAAAAGCTTCCGAATTCAATGTTTGGCAGGTTATCGTGATACTTGTAGCATTCGTTGAAGAGAGGAGTTCCATTAAGCTTAGATGAAGGCATCCAATAAAATGATGTGACCTTATTACATAGCTCATAAAGCATTCTAGATTCGAAATAGACATGTGCACTCTGGATCGAGATGTAGAAGGTCTCTTTGAACCAGGAGCACTTCATCTGTCGACGGTAATCGTTCATTATAGAAACAAAATACGTATCTATGAGATCCTCCCTAAACGCAGCCCTTAATGCAGGTGACAGCGGCTCTTCAGTAAGAATACGAGTCCGCCGCGCCTCTTACTAAAGACGGCAATCAGATCCCGGCGCTGGGGAAGTGACTCCTGAGCGCGCAGCAAGAAACTTTCGATTTTCGATTTTGTCTTTTCCTAGCAGAATCCTGTAGATGGTATATTTACCGTAGCTAAAGTAACCTTGCTTAGAAGCTAAGATGATCGAAGGTAAATGCTTCTAACCGGGCTCAAAGTCTGACGGCCATTGCTTAGGTTGCATCCGCCTGCGGGATCATCTCTACGGCTTGCCATGGTGAGAAGTGACGATTAATATTGCGTTCGAGTGGCTAGCCAACTGGCTGGGAGAAGGTAAACCGCAATCGATATTTCAAAATCTAGAAAATTGTAGACTAAGGGTTGTTTGGTAGCGGTTATTTTTGGGTCTAACGGGCGTCTGAGAGAAGTTTAGTTTCAACGATTCCTCAGGTTAGAATGTGGGTTTATTGCTCGGTTTTAATATTTATAGTAGTTAGACGTTAACTTTAGTTATTAAATAGAGAGGTTTATATACCTACACTCGCGGGGTATAGGTAGTCGAAGCGCGATATTTCTTTAATTAATTTAACGAAACGTCGTTATTTAGTAGGTTAATTTAGAATAACTTAATACCTTTCTTTAATAATTTAAAGTAAAGAATACTTCTTAAACTCTTTTTAAAGTTTACTTATCTAGTTTAAAGATTAGTAGGTAGATAACTAATACTTATTTTGTTCTCTATAAGCCGTTTTTATAGTCGAGTACTTAACTAAATAATAGAGTTATTAATTCGTCTTATCTAGCTTCTCTTACCTTATAAATTAGGTTTATCTCCGTTAGCTCTATTAAGCCAATCTATACTATAAAAGTATAACTTAGATAAGCCTCCTACCGCGAAGAGTCTAAGAATAGATATTTCTATCTAGAATAATAACTAACTACCTAGTAATCTTATAACCTTAAACCTTATACCTCGAAACACACAGCTACCTAGCTAATCTACAGTAAAACTTTCCTAAAGAAATACAAATCCTCGAGTGAAATAGCACTTGGCAGTATTCTACGGCGTATAAAAAGAAGGTTGCAAGCATTAATAAGTAGTAAGTAGTTAGTATGTTAGTAGTACGAATTGTTGTCTAGATAAACAAACGTTTAGTATAAAGATACTTACTACAAGAATATTTGTTATTATCTAGAAAGGAGTAAAAAAGAGTTTGAGGCATAAGTATACACTGGACTGTTAAAACTAGGGGTGGCAAATTAACTTAGAAAAGTCTGCGTAATTCGGAATATAGATTTAGGGGTTACTCATTTTTGATGTGTACTTTATAACTTAATTTCGCAGCTATGTTCCATATATCTCATCATCCAAAACTCTACAATCTACTTTCTTGCACCCATCCCAAATTTACCTTATATACCATCAAAATCACAAAACCACATCCCCCACCTCACTCCACCCCCCGAAATCTAAATAGGCTCATCCCTCGGCTCAATCATAACCTCATTAACAGCCACATACTCCGGCTGACTCAACGCATAAACAATACACCTAGCCACATCCTCCGGTTCCAAAACCTTCGCACCACTCGGCTCCCCATATTTCTTCAGCGCCTCCGCATCCGTACTCATGCCCAACAAATCCGTCGCCACATTGCCCGGCTGTACAGACGTGACCCGTAATCCTGACCCGGCAGTCTCAACTCTCAGCGCTTGCAGAGTCGCTTCGACGAAAAATTTAGACGCAGAGTAGACGCCGAGACCGGGGAAGACTTTGCGGCCGGCGTCGGAAGAAATGGCGATGATGTGTCCGGAACCTTGGGAGAGCATGGATGGGACGGTGGTGGAGAGGCAGTTTAGGAGACCTTTGCAATTTACGTCGACGGTGCGGTCCCAGTCTTCGTTTTGGACGTTGGCCATCATGGTGAAGTACATGACGCCGGCGCAGGAGACGAGGATGTCGATTGGACCGAGCTTTTCTCGGGCGGTTTGCATGAGTGATTCTACGTCCGCCCGTTTCGTGACGTCGGTACGATGCGTGATAACCTTACCGCTACGGGAAGAAAGCTTGCTTTTGATTTTATCCAGGGCGTCGGTTCTTCGGGCTGCAAGAGCTATATGAGCTCCTTCGCGGGCAAGTGCTTCTGCGACGGCGGCGCCTATTCCTGAGGATGCTCCTGTTATGACTGCGACCTTGCCAGATAACGGGCCATTTTTCTTCAGACGTGAAGATAGACTGCCGTTTTGGCCGTTTTGGGAGTGTTTAGGTGGCCGTGGAAGCCATCCCCGTGCGTACCAGTGACGAGAATATATTTCAAGCAATTTTGTGTCGATCTTTGACCTGTCCAGGCCTTTAAGCGCAGGTGCTGACTTCTTGTCATTGAGTACGATGATGCCGGTCATGAATTCTACTGTCGGCATACCACCTCGTAGAATGTCAACGGTAAAAGCACTCTCACCACCAGGCGCTGTACTCCGTTTTTCGTTCCAAAGTTGCACCCATGCGTCCCAAGCGATTCGCTTTGTTGGATAGCCGAGGCCAGCAAGAGTATCGAAGACCTCGTTCATATCAACTGGATTTGAATCACCAATATGATATACGAGCTGATCTTCCGTGTTGTTGGCAATGGTTAGTATGCCTTTGCTAACGAAATCAACCGGGGTCATCTCTGCGCGCCACCCCTCAACATCAGGAGCATAGCCAAGATGCAGGGCTTCCACAATGATCGCATTGAGAAGATCCCAAGCGTTCGAAGAGCCGAGACTACTGTGACCACTGATCGTGCCAAGTCGCGAGACTTTGACTGGTAATCCTCTGCGAGCGGCCTCAAAAACGAGTTGCTCAGCGACCCATTTTGTCTGTCCATACCCATCGGCAAGCTTTTCTGCCACGTCCTTGACGTTCAGGTTTGTATCCTCTGTCCAGCCTTCGTTCGATGGTGGTAGAACACCATTTGTCGAGACATATTGCAGAGTCGCGCCACCTTCACATGCTAAGCGAATTATTTCTCTGGTACCGATTACATTTGGCGCTTGAAGAGCAGCGTATGGGTATACAAGATTGACAGTTGCAGCAGCATGTATGATGACCTGAACGTTGTCCGCGAGCTCTGTGAATGCGGATTGTGACAGTCCGAAATTTGGCTTAGCAAGATTCCCAGGCACCACTTCTATGCGCTCCAGGATAGAATCTTTCCAAAGACCAAGGTCAAGCAAATTTCTTCTGATTCTTGCGATTGCAGCAGAGTCGTCATCACGTGACGGGTCATTGAAACGAACAAGACACAAAATAGTCGCTGAAGTGGTTTCCACAAGATCGGCCAATAGGAAAGCGCCCAAGAAGCCAGTGGTGCCGGTCAAAAGAATGGTCTCCGCTTCGTCGAGAGGGCAAAATTTGGTGTTGGACGGCTTAATGGCATCTGGGAGTATGGCATCGGCTTTCAGAACAGCAGGAAGATCTGCTTCCACAGCAGCGAAGTGTCCATCACGTGCCGATTGAAGAGCTTCAAGATGTCCTTCAAGCGTTGGATTACCGACAAGATTGGCTACTTTGATAGGAAGGTCGTAAGTTTTCGATAAACTAGAGGCAAGGCGCGCAAGTGTCAATGAGTGTCCACCAAGGTCGAAAAAAGTATGCTCCTCCGTTACTGCCGCGGCTGGAATCTTTAAAGCCGCAGCCCATTGCTGTTTGATTGCTTCGATGTTGTAAGTTGAATCGCCGCCTGCGGATGTGGGTGCACGCGATGTCGCAGCCTTGGGTGGTGGCAAACGCTTCAGGTCAGTCTTTCCCGACACCGCGTGAGTGGGTAATTCGTCCATCTCAACCCACAGAGCTGGGATCATATACTGGGCGAGACTAGATAATAGCGCCTTGCGACAAGCTGGAGCATATCCAGATTCGTCGATAGTGAGTGGTGTACGATCTCCTGGCTCATCCTTGTCACGAACGACATAGGCTACTAGTTGACGCTCAAGACCATCGCCGTGCGCAACAACAGCACATCTCTGAACTGCGAGGTGTTTAACAATCGCATTTTCAACTTTGCCCGGGACAACTGAGTATCCTCGGACCTTAATCATAGAACCCACACGACCAGTGATTTCCAAACAACCAGAGGGAAGCAACCTTGCGAGATCTCCGGTCTTATACATACGCGCTCCTGGGGTAGGATCAAATGGATCTGGAAGAAATGATTTGGCCGTGACTTCAGGGAGATTGAGATATCCTCGTGCCAACAGGTCTCCGCCGATATAAAGCTCACCACTGGAACCGGTCGGTAGTCTTTGTCCATCTTCACCGATGATGTAGGTATGTTCGGGATCCACTGGAGGACCAACAGGACAATATGGTACATCGTCGTCGACTATTTCACGAATATCTCCGCATGCAATCTCATGAGACTCGCTGGCACTGTAGCAATTGAGCAGACGCGTATTCGGCAAAGCCTTCATAGCGCGCCGGGCTAGATCGGTCGTAACAACCTCGCCATTGAACCATAGCGTTCGCAACTCAGGAAGAACTTCTCCAAGATTTGAGTGACGAGCCATAACCGCAGCGAGAAGAGTTGGGGTCATGAGAGTTTCGGTGATGTGTCGCTCGCGCAACACTTCGACAAGTGCAACAGGATCATAACTGGCTTCATCGGGTACAACGACGACAGTTGCTCCTCGTAGCAAAGGTCGTATGATTTCCCAGATGAAGTAGACATTACAAGCAACGCGATCCCCAGGCTGAAGATCACTCAAGCGAAATCTCAGATCATATGAGCGGACTGGTGCTCTATGAGGATTGAGAATACCCTTGGGCCGGCCAGTGGTACCAGAAGAATAACACACGAAAGCAAGACGGTCTAGATCATCGTCCGCAGGTACCTTCCTGAAGCTGTTCTGCCTCGTTTTCTGGATGATTGCTTCTGATTCGGGCTCATTCAATAGGACGACAGGAACGTCGGCTTTAATCTGACCCGCGTGGCCTCGATGTGTGAGGATGACAGCAGGTTTGGCGTCCTCAATAACATCAGCTAGAAGGGTAGGTGGGTATGCGAGCTCCAGAACCAAGAATGCACCTCCAGCTCGGAGGGCTGCCAAACATGCTATTACATAGTCGGCACTTCTACCCATTAAAACTCCAACAAGACTATCCCGACCAACTCCTTGAGCAATCAGCCGAGTAGCCACTTGGTTGACTCTGTTGTCCAGCTCCGCATATGTCCATACTTCCTGCTGAGGATTGTTTATTCTGTTTCCTTGCAGAGCAATGGCATCTGGAGTGGCCGCCGTCTGCTGGCGGATGAGTGCCGATAAATCCTTGTTGATGTCAAGAATAGGCATCTTGTATTCTTTTCGAATTGTACTAATATTCAAATTGTCGTCGACCCTCGATTTCAATCCAATGTCTGCTAAGTTCGAAGCCTCAGTTGGTAGATAGCACTCTGCTGACTCCTCCCCCCTTATCTGGTGTAACGCTGTATGTATTCCTTCCGTTCGATTTCAATTGATTGACCAGCGATTTATGTTCGAGCAACGAAACGAAATATCAACAAAAAAGAAATGTCTGGGTCGTGAACTACCGGTGCAGGTTCGAACTTGCATATAACGAGCCGCAATTGAACACCCCACGTCTAATTAAGTAATTCGAGCTGGTCGTCCTGGAGCCGTCCGCCACGGGCGTCTAGAAAAAGAAAATATAAACCGGTCAAGCGTGGAGTTTCCTATCCCATCTCTGTACAGGTATGGATCTGCTACCAAGTCAGTAACAGGACCATTGGCACACCAGGAACTGAACCGATAAGCAAAATTCCAACATACCATCAATCAAGGCCCTCTATGAAGCAATTCCCAAATCAATTGACCTTTTATGACGCAGATATCGCCCATCTTTGGAAGTTGCGAAATGTTGAGAGCTTCATCGGAACAACGATCTTCCGACACACTTCCAAGACGCTGTCGTCCGGTTGCAAAGTGGAGGCTGATAGCACGTCATGGCGCTAGACTTGATGGAGCATAGAGCAAATCTTGGACGAACGACTCAACGATGAGAACGTGGGCGAATGACCTTGTTGTTTGTTGACGCTTAGAGACGGTGTTGTTCGCTTGTGAAAAGGGGAGGTGGTTAGGAGAGCCATTTGTTGCACGAAAAGGTTGGCGCGAGGACGTGAAAGCGGGGCGCGTGATGACGAGGAGTAGGGTCATGTGACCGGGTAAATGAAGGCATTCTTTGCTACGCTCGAATTCGGGACGACTCCAATAATATACGTTCAGTAGGCGGTATTGTTCGACATACCAGAGCAGGCTTCATTAAGATTGAACGCCCATTCATCTCATGGCCTCAATCAGCAGTACCCAGCACTTCTGATGCAAGCGATGGGTATACTTGGAGTCTAGAACCGTGAAGCGTGAAAGTAAGGGGTTTCGGATTTAGGAAAAAATTGAAGTCGGTTCTTGACCATTGCTAACGATGTTGAACAGATCTTCATTGGTGCTGTAATTTCTTCACGAATACCTTGACTTTCCAACAGAATGATCAAGCTTTTTTGGTTACTGTTTAATCAACTTCCATTAATTTAAATTTCACGGTTTGACTATCTTCTTATATGTCAAGCCCTCCGAATCCGCAGCGGTCTCCTCTCAAACTTCGTCCACTCATCTATATACGAATTCAACCTCGCCCTTCCAACTCTTTTCGCGACAGCATGGAAAATACCGGTCCCATCCAACTCCGAGTTCTCCCTAAGCAAATCCATTATATCTAGTACCTCGCTCTTCCATTCTAAATCTCCAATAACCTCGAACCCTTTCAAGACCCTCACACAACTCTTGACAACCTCCAGGTCCCTCGCCTCCTCCTGCCTCACCTCCCGACGTAACCCATCCAGCTCCCTCCAAACCCACCCCACCCCCCTCATAATCCCCCTACAAACCCCTCTCACCTCATCCTCCCCCCCTTTTCCAACCTCAACATACCCCTCGAATTCCCCTCTGACCCCACCCTCATCAACCTCAGCCCACGGGTCAAACACCCTCCTCCCCCTCTCCCCCCTCCCCAAATAATCCACCGCATTCCCCTCCAAATGCCTCGCACACCTCCTCGCAACCTCCCCCTCCAAAACCCGTTCCCCCCTCTCCATGCCCACCGCCATACCCACCGTCGGCCCCCGTCTCCCCTTCGCCGGCCACACCGCATCCCCAAACATGCCCTCGCGATCCGTCATCCACAGCGCAACCACCAACTGCTCGGGTGGTCTTGGAATCGCATCTGGCGCCCACACCGTCCTGGGATCACTCTGATGCAATCTCAGTAACCAATCCGGCAACAGCGCTGGTGCCTTGAGCGCCTGTCCGGTGGAATCATAGATACGTATCGGCGTCTCGGCGGTCTCGAGCGGGATCACAGAAATATGCGTTACATTTATAGTGTGCGCCGGCCCTCTTGGGTCTGCGATCAGGGCTTCGAAGATGAAGGTTGTGAGTTCAACAGGGAGTTTCTCTGTTAGGATGTTGCTGATTGTTTTCATGGCCGCGACGTAGTTGGGTGTGTGGGGGGTGGTGAGGTGGGTTTGGAATTGCGATTTCGAGGCGTGGAGGTGGCCGGATTGCCAGAACTGGGGGTGTTAGAGGGGTGATGGGGAGGAAGAGGGGAGCGTACGGATTCGGCGAATTGAGTTGCTTCGACGAGGTCTGATTCCATGCAGTAGATTGTGATTTCGAGTTTTGAGTGCGACATTTTGCGCGTATGGAGGGACATGATTGTGAGTTTTGGTGGGTAAGAGTTCTTGAAATACTACTTCGCTACTTCTGGAAGAAAGAGGAACGAGAATGTTGCCAGTACGCAGGGCAATATCATGAAAGGCTACCAATGTTTTAAAAATCAAGTCAATGGGTTCTACTTATAAAAGATTTCACAAACACAATATCACTTGGCTAACACGCAGGTCGTATAACATCGCCAATAATCCGTCGCGGAAATTTTATGCTTATACTTTGACATACAGGAAGAGGCTTATCTTTTTCAAAGCTGACGGTGAGCTGAAAATATTACGTCATGTGGTACGTTTATTTGACAGGGGGTGAGCACAATATATTGGCGTTTAAACCTTGTAGCAGATCTGAAGGTTAACCTTTCTTTATTTCCTGATACAAAACGTCGAAATATATTCATTCTTTCCAATACTATTTCTCTCTCTAACAACCACATTCCCCAACCCAACATTAAACTCACAGCATCGCGCTTCTTTCTAACAATAATAATACTCCTCACACCTTCTCCCCCCTCGCAAAAAACACACTCCTCTTCATCGACCCCCCTCCCTCCTTAACACCATGAAACACAATTCCACTTCCAATCTCCAAATACTCAAATGCCTTCCCGGCACCCGCTTCCTCAAACATCTTCTTCACATCATCCTGTGAGAACCCGTTATGAGTAACTGTATGCGCTGCATTACTCGTCTGCTCCCCTTTGTCCTCACTCTTATTCTCCCGCTCATCCTCAGCTGTCATCGTCGCTGCAATAGGTTTATGTGGTAGAAAATCCACGATAAACAATACCCCGCCAACTTTGAGTCTTGCGACTAGCTGTTTTGCAGCGAAGCCTGGGTCGGAGAAATGATGGAAGCCGAGACCTACGGCTGCGATGTCGAAGTCGAAGAATTCGGGATCTGAGAGGGTGGCTGGGGAGGGGTCGGATGGGGAGAGGAGATTCCCGACTACGGCGCGCATTTGAGATGGTGGGATGCCTTGGTTTGACATTACGATGTTGTATTGCTCTGCCATGCCGGAAGAGAGATCAATTCCAATGGATTGAGTAATGAGAGGAGCGAGGGCCTAGAATTTAGTTCATTAGTGAGTGCTTCATAAACGTGATGGGAATGGTGACGAACACGTGATACGAGACCTGTTCCGCATGCGTAATCTAGGAGGCGTACGGAACGTTTGGGTTCGAGATCTTGAGATGTATCTGTAGTTGAAGCGTTCTCGGGTGACGAGGGAGGCGATTCGCTCCATTCGACGTTGATCCAGTCGGTGCGGGATTGGATTTCAAGGATTATCTGGTCGATGGTTTTGGAGAAGCGGGTGTTGTATGATGCTGCATTTTGGCTGGACAGAGCGTTAGTGTGATAGTTCGAGGTATAGAAGGTAAAGAAGAGATTAGGACGATGAATAGAACCGAAAGAGAACTTACTCCCAATGAGAACGATTATTCTCTTCATTATGGCTGTGGTCATGACCGTGGCCGTGGCCGTGATGATGATGGGAGTGTGAAACCGACATTCTATAAAGCGATTTTAATCTATTCAGAGCGTTATTCTTAGTTACCATATGAGTGCGTGTGTGTGTTGATGGGAATACCTTATTGACTTGGGTTTGGACTTGATTTATAGAAGAAAGATGATAATAGCTCCGGCTACTTTTTGGATGTCGTGTTTAGCGACGACCAATTGGAGGAGGGCAGATGTGTCCGAGATGATTGAGATGAGTCTTCTGAAGGAGACTTTGGAAAGAAAATGTTTCCGAGAAAGAATGGAATAGAAGGAGAAGATGTTTTAGTTTCCGAGGTTGGGGAGTTTGGTGGAAGATGTAGATGTTGAGGAGCGAATGGGATCAGAATGATGAGACGGTCATGTGATATTGGTACGAAAATACAGAAGAATAAAAAGGAAAATGTGCCATATCAGTTCATTAACATAGGTGAGGAAACTTGAGATGTACAAGAACTTCAGCCGTTATTCTCATCCCCCAGTTTATTATTTTTCATTCCTGGATACATCATCACATGACCTGTGACCCATTTTTGATCTTCACTCGAAGCTTGACTTCAACACATCAACATCAACAACACCATCTCCAAATTGACAGCCATTATGGATGATGTCTTTGACTAACCCGAAAATGAAGAAACTGGCTAGTGTCGTCATGAAGCACACGTTTTTAAGCTCACTGTTATCTACCTCTCGAAAACTCGGAGACAATGTGTTGCGTGGAGCAGCAGTAATTCATGATCGCAGATATGCAACACCACACGTTTTGGCTGTCTTTCTCGCAAAATGTATCACGAATTCGACATAACATCTACATTGAATCATCTCCAATGTATCCCAATCAACGGATACCTCGGCATCGACCTTAGGCAATGATGCCTGAATCGAACAAACAAACAATCCCTGGTGTAGGACGAGTTCTGTTTATCCTCAACACTATTTTATATTGCTACCCATTTTTTACCGAGCGTTGTTTGGCTCCAGATATTGAACTCACATTATCAATCGTGGCGCAGGCATGTGGGATCCCGTCGCCATCAAGTGAGAAGCGGATAAGTACTAAATACCTCGTTTTTTACCTTGACCTGGTAGCTAACATGGCCAAGAAAATAAATCCGCTTCCTTTGGAATTTTGACAATTACAATCTCGTCAATCGAACTCAACAGCCTGCCGCAGTTCAAAATACCTCACATGCACGACACACGATCAGAACGGGTTTATCCCACCTCATTGTATATGGCAGGTCGTTCTCAACCCGCCAAGGGTACAAGCGCCCAATATGGAAGCTCGCCGCAAGCCAAGCTATGCCACACCACCAGAATTCTACTCAAAAGCTTCTTATCTATTTAGCCAAGTTTAACCATCTGCCGGCCCTTGTGAATGCCGGGTAGATTTCTGCCCCTCCCCCGCACTAGATCGATCAATGTTCTGCAGAGACATGGTCCCTTTGCCGTTGCCACCAACCAGATGGCATATGCGAGGCAGCCACGATGGATAACCTTCAATACCGAATCTGTTGTCAACCGCCTAGACTGGGAGCGATCATATCAACTGCCACTTTAATATACGCCCGTCAATGCATCAACAAATCAAATCAGCTTTTGCTGCTACAAGAATCCCAAGCCGGAAGGACCATGGCTTTCACAGATTCCCACTACCACTCCCAAGCAATACTCATGTTCTTGTCTTTATAAGTTCTGAAATAGGAAGGAGTCGTCTTCGAGGAACGTTAAATAGACTTCGTACACCACAATATTTCCAATCTCCAGACAACATCATTTATTGCATCAACCATGTTATACTCATTAATTTCGCTTGGCTTGACCCTGACCGCTGTTACAGGTGTTCTTGCAAAGACAAGCTATGATGGAGCTCAAGCAGTCCGTGTTGCTGTAGGTGATGATGTTGTACCTTTGATGAAAATCATTGATAAACTGTCACTCGCGTCGTGGAAGGGCGTTGGACCAAATGGTGTCCCAAGAGCAAATGGAAATGTCGATCTTGTCGTTCCTGCGAAGAAGGTCGCGGAGTTCACTGCACTTGTTGATGGTATGGAATTCGAAGTCATGCACGAAGACTTAGGAGCTTCCATATCTGCCGAGGAGGAGGAATCTGTTTCATTCAAAAGTAAGCCATGCAATTATGGTGCGGAGGATCGAATGGTTTCTAACCACTGCGTCTCTAGGCTCTGCAGCAGCTGCCGTTGATGTGACCTACTTCAATGCATACCACGCGTATGCCGACCATCTCACGTTCTTGAGAGATCTCCAAGCACAATATCCAACTCGATCGGAAATTGTGACTGCTGGTAACTCTAATGGTGGTCGTCCAATCACTGGAATTCACTTCTACGGAACCGCTGCCGGGAAACCTGCGGTAGTCCTCCATGGCAATGTTCACGCCCGTGAGTGGATTACAGGCATGGTATGTTGTCGCCATGGTTCTTACTTCTCGACACTGACTTTGTGTTAGACAACCGAGTATCTCGCTTGGTATTTACTCACCAACTATGCTTCCAGTTCTGAAGTCAAGAGTTTCGTTGACAAGTACGACTTTTACATCTTTCCAATCGTCAACCCTGATGGTAAGCCCATTGTCCATTAATCGTGATAAGAAGTTAATCTGGATAGGATTTGTCTACACCCAAACAAACGACAGACTATGGAGAAAGAATCGTCAAACGACACCAAACTCTTCCTGCATTGGTCGTGATGTCAACCGAAACTGGCCCTTCCAGTGGGCCGTAACAGGTGGCGCGTCTACCGATCCATGTAACGAAACATTCAAGGGTAATTATGCTCCTCTGTCGCTAATCATACTCTAACTAATCTTTTCAAGGTCGTGCTGCTGGCGATGCCACTGAAAATGTGGGTCTCCGAAACTACATTAGTACTCTGGCAGCAAAACAGAAGGTCCAGCTGTTCATTGATATCCACTCCTACTCCCAGCTATTCATGACACGTGAGTAGAATCAATTGCTAGATGAGGAGCCTTGGCTAATTAGGTGTAGCTTATGGGTACTCTTGCTCCGCTCTGGCAACCAACAACGCAGCACTCCAGTCACTTGCACGAGGAACCGCATCAGCAATCCAAGCCGTCTACGGGACAGTCTACGAGTACGGTCCTATCTGCAGCACCATCTACCAAGCGACCGGTAGCTCCGTCGACTGGGTCAATGACATCGCAAAGGCCAAGTACACCTTTACGATCGAATTGAGGGACACTGGACGTTATGGATTCATCCTTCCACCAGCTCAAATTCTTCCTACTGCATTGGAGACTTACCAAGGGTTTAGGTATCTTTTGTTGAACATGGTCTTGTGAGGATGAGCAAAATTGGTCTAGTATGGGGAGCCATGTGGGTGTGATGGATCGGGTGTTGTCATAAGTGATATCATGTGACTTGGGTCGAGACCGTCCCGTTGACGGTCAAACTAGTCTTCGAGATTTGTTCATTTGGTGTCTTCTCATCCAATTGAATATTCGACCTTACTATATTCAGTTAGTGAAAGTTGAACGTGGCAGTTTCGAACATATTTTAAAGTGTACATCCAGTTCATTCTTCAATATTCTTCTTCCCCTTCTTCTCCGTCAACCAGAAACGCAGTATCTCGAGACTAATACTTTCGCGTCTTGCATTGAGCAAGCTTGTAGTCGAATCATCGACCGCCAGTCGTTACATACTTTAGCATTCTTACTTGTTTGAAATCGAGGTAGAAGTTAGATAAGGCCCATCCAATCTTCTCAACATTGGCTTCCCGCGATCAACATACAGTACCACATCTACTTAACCCATCACCATTCAGATCATCAAAGGTAGCAGCAAACATTTAACATCAAGAAATCCGTTTCTTGTTATCTTACGACGCCCAATATGTCGTTGACTATGGGTCAACGCCCGCAGCTAGCAGCGAAAAGCACATATCGCTTAGGAGAGCTCGAAGAGTCAATCCTGAATTTACTCAAAGGTCCTAGGTATGTGAAACATAGTTATATATAGTACGAATCAATCCACTAACGTAGCCAGTATCCTCGGCCGCGAAACCATAAACCTCTACATCGGTCCGCAACGCAAGAAACTCCTCCTCCACACCAAACTCATCACCCAACACGTCCCCCCAAACCGGCAACCAGGCGCCCACCACCGCTTCCGCGACGCCTCCTGGCTCGCCCACCAAGACGTCGATGCCTTCATCTTCATCATCGACTACATGTACGACCGCGCCTGGCCCACCCTCGGCACCTCCCCCTTCCAACTCCTCAAAATCTACGCCCTCGCCTCCCGCCTCGGCATGTGCAAGCTCATGGACCGCATCATGGTCACCGTGCTCCTCACTCATGCCAACGCCTCCTGCTGCCACCGCACCAGCTTCAGCATCCCGCAGATCAGATTCATCCACACGCAACACCTGCCCGGCAGCAAAATGCGCAAATACATAGCCCTCTCGAAAGCGTACATGTATCACCATGCCGAGGAGGGCCAGTGGAACGCGTATGCGGACCAAATCGGCCATTTTCAGGCGTATCGCGATGATATATTTGAGATGGTACAGAAATACGGGAATCTCATGCGCGAAACGGAGAGTTTTGAGGGGTTTTTGAAGAAACTCGATCCCTGCGATTTTTGCGTGTTGCCGGATGAGGTGGATTGGGATTTTAGTACGACGCCGAAGGAGGCGGATCTGGTGAGACTGGGGATTCTGAAGAGGATTATGGGGGAGGTGGATGAGGGGTGGCGGATGGGGAGGGTGGAGTGGATAGAGGTTATTGAGGAGGGCGTGGAGGTTGATGTTGATGAGGGGGAGGGTGCGCGGGATATTGATATGGGGGATTTGCCGGAAAGGATACCGTATCCGCCTGCTATTCTGAGACCGCGGTTTGTTTCCCGTTAGTGACGAGGAATTGTTAAAGGGCTATTTGTACCTGTCATCTTCTTCGGAAAGATTGTTGCATGGGTGGTGTTGAGCGAGATGCGAGTTATCGAAGTTGTGAGATGGGTTTGGATGTTTGCATTGGATGTAAAAACAGTTTTGACGGATATCAGGAATTGGTTGTTTTCGTTACGAGTTTTGGACCTTTGTGTCGATTTTGCGGCGTGGCTGGTTTTGGTATTTGAAAATAGGGTTGCATAAAGGTGTTAGAGGGCTTATATGGGAGTTTTGATATACAATAATATATCGCATTTCCAAATTCATAAATCATGCTGGGTATATTGTGTTTTGATCATGGTGCAATGAATCTCTAGACTCAGGATTCGAAAAGGATCCTTCCTTTTAGGAAAAAGAAGGGGAGTGTGACGGACTAGACAATAATCTTAAAACCACGTAAGGAAATCCCTCTTGGTTTGAGAGACTCTGTGGTTATAAAACATAATTCCACGTCCAGACCGCGAGTCCAGCGCGGGTGTTAGTAACACAGCGGTTTTAGTCATGGGCGAGGTGAAGAAAAAGTCGGTCGAGATGACGGTGTTTGGTCATGGTCGTGGGCGCTGAATTTAACGGATACGCGTGTTGCTGTAATATTCTTGCGCGATATCTGTCTGATGAAGAATCTAAGACTTAGCGTGCCAAAAGAAAAAGTTGAAAATTGCAGGTGGACCAACCCTCCTTCGACGCTCTCGTCCATAGTAGTGATAAATTTGAAGCTCGAATACAAAGGTTTTATGCGTTCGGAGAGTTGCTTTTGGTATGCTATGTGTGTTAGCTAAATTCGGGGCGAAGGGCTGTATTACTGCTTACAATACAAAGTTGCTAGTGGTCATATGCCTGTGGTATACCACATCAGTTACTCCAATGTCCAAGGTATGATCTGTCGGAAGACGATTTGAAAATTCCGCTCACAATCACTGGCGTTCAATTTGACTGCAAATGCACATAGTTGTAATTCCAAACCATGTAAACCTCGTACTTTTACCTCTATCAACCATCTATCCCATCCAACCTCTACTCCAAACTCCCTACAAAATCGATTCTATGATACAGTCAACACCACCCACCTCCAAGACCTGGAATCATGTACTTTTCGGCTGCTCATAATAATGCGCCATCTCCAACCCGGCCCTCTTAAACCCACATTTAACATAGAACCCCTCATTCGCCTCGCTACAATCCAGAATACTCTTATAACACCCCACTTTCTCGGCGATGAAATCCAGCGCTTGGATGATTTTCAGCCCGAGTTTCTTGCCTTGCTGGTCTTTTGCGACGGCGATGTCTTCGATGTGACCGACGAGTCCGAGGTTGTGGATGCTATGCATTATCAGCATCCCCACTTCATATTTTGGGTGGGTTGTACGTACAATTTCCTCTCCACGATCAACGCCCCTGTGCCAACGACGCGGGCTCCGTCGTCGATTACCAGTAGATAGTATCCGCCTTTCCCTTGCGTGTTCATCCATTCGTAGCGCTCGTTCCAGGCGGCTTCACTTATATCTCCGACGGTGGTGAGGACTCGCAGACAGTCGAGGAAGCCCCGTGAGTAATCTGATTTGCGCATTGGTCGGATGGTGTATGATTCTGGGAGGATGGCTGCGATTTCGGGGGAGATGAGGTCGGTTGAGAAGAGAGCTTCGTCGTCGGTTTGGACGGGAGGTTGAGGGGTTTTGGCGTTCATCGTGAGGGGCGGTGAAGGTTATAGGGAGGTAGGAAGGAGATTTGGGGTTGAGAGAAGTTCTAGGAGTTGTTAGCTGTTATTTTGTTGATAGACAAACGGAGGATTACGAACTTGGTGGCAGACGAGACTGAACCAATTGAACCTAGCAAGCTTGTAGTAATTCAGTCAAAAACACTCAATTGTACTTGTGCATAAATCGGTTGATTGTGAGATCTAAAAACGTGGATGAAGAAGGTAGGAGTGAAGTCCCAGTTCGGAGGAGCTTTCTTCTGCAGGGCTGAGCTCGGGTACTGCCGAGTTGCTATTTATAACTCCACCCCACATCCCCCTTTTTGGCGCTCATACGCGGCAGTTTCTTGTATTTTTTATCAAAGTTGGTTATTCTCGATTTTATATCAACATTGAAGGAAACCATTTCGAAAGTTCCTTTCTTCACATCTATTCAGCATCTTGACGTGGCCGAAAGTCACCCAACCAAATGCCGCCTCGCTATGTGCGTTATCGATAGGCGTTGCCAGGTACGATATGCAAGGGGTAATCAACGTATTTTGCTCAATCTGGCTTGTGAAAGTAGCTTTATCGCCATATGATTGACTGGTTATTGGGTCATTAATATATTGAAAATGATCACGGTAAAACCTCAATCAATACCTTGCTCGTCTTCTTATTTCTGGTCATCCTGCTATCTAGACCCCGCCATTTTATAGCCTGTCACATGCCGAGGTCTGGAACTACATGGTATTCAAACGCCAATTGTATTCGCCCCTCCGACGACATCCTCAACAAAATAAACAATAGGCTCACGGTCGACAACACGCGTAGGTATGGTCGATTTTTTTCCTTGCTTGCATCTTTCTCTGCATTTTATATCTTGTTCTAAAACCGATTTTTATCTGGCATCGTCAAATAAAGTTCCCGGCAGCATCGCATGAGCATATTTCGAGATGAAACAGGACGAAGAGGATAAGAAGAAGGCGATCCAAGTTTCTACACCCAGTTCTGTCGGGTCGACGCTGCTTCCAACGTCCATCGCCAATGTCGTGAGCTTGGTTACCAGGTCATCTTCCATATACCTTCGACTGGGTACCTTTGTCGGCGGACTCGCTCTCGATGGAGCACGAGCAACAACACTTACGGGCCTGGAGCTCAGTCGTGCTTTGATCGAAACCATCCTCATACGTTCCGGTCGAGAAGTGTCAGAAAGAAGCATTGGAGAGGTTGGAAGGGCAGAAGCAGAAGGAATACTGGATAGAAGTGTGGCAACATTACACAGGACGATAACAGGAATATCATTCGCTGCAAGCACGGGTTTTCATTTCAGTTCAGCAGTATTATCGTCAGCGACAGATATTAGCCAGCAGCTTTTGGGTGCATTAGACGGTATACTTGGGAGTACGGATTCGAGTCGAGCAATCGCGAGCATAATTACGTTGATAAGGAGGGAATTTCAAAATCCGGCAACGGGAAGAGAAGGAGAGAAAGTTGGAGTAGCCGACTTACTGAGTGGTATCTGCGGGCTGGCACTACTGCAGAAATGGTGTACAACAATGACAGCTTTGGAATATAAGGAGGGACGATTTGAGGAGGTTATTTGGGATGTGGTGATATTGGATAACGGGCGCAGGGCTGATGTGGTAGGTCAAGTGGATGGAAGAGCCGTAGCGGCATTACCAAGATCTGATTCGATGTCGTTTATTTCAACACGCGGCAATGAGGTTTTGGAAACGATCGAGAGAGATGGAGGGGCTAAATCGGATTCCGAGGATGAATTACCAGAGATCATCCTTCGGCAAAAGATTATGAGATCTTTGCCTGCTGGATCATCAGTTTCAATCACAACATCAACTAAAACGACAAAGACAATCACTGTTGAGATAACAGGTAGTCAGCCAACTGACCTTACGCCCCCGCCCGGTGTAGAAATCATCGAGGAGGATGAAGGTGCTCGTGCAACACGTTTAATGGATTCAGCAGCTGGTACTGAGAGCCCGAAAGTTGTAGCGTTACATCCCACGTATAGAGTGGTTTACCAGATCAAGAAAGACACGGAAAAATCAAGTCGTATCAATCCTTCTAATGAGGAGCACGTCTATGTGCCTGTTTCTAGTCCAGTTGAACGCCCACTGCCTCTACCACCACGGCCCACGACCTTTTTCATCTCACCTATCTCATCGCCCGAGGTAGAAAAGACGATGGAGATGTCTCCTGTCTCAGACGCAGAAGGAAACGCTAATACAGATTATTCTGTAGCTGATCTGAAAGAGCTTCCGCCCGTTCCACTGGATGACGATCTAGCACCAAGAGGTGATACGGGAAATCTTTCGAACCAGAAAAGGACGAGGAAGCCCTTAAGCTCCTCATCATCTTTCAGTGGGACTGACAACCAGCCACCAAGGATGTTGACAAGCAAAAAGTCACCACCCACGAAAAAGCCAAAAGTAGTTAAAATGCCCCCAAAGCCTGCTGAAAAGAAGAACTCGATCAGAAATGCCATCAAGCGAGGTTCGAGCTCAACATTGTCTCATTTTCTCCCGAAAGACAACTCTACCGCTGATACCAGCAGCGCCCCACCACAACCTAAAGAATCCAAAAAGCCAGCTTGGAACACTCCAGTTACTCCAGCGAAATCAAATATACCTGTCAGCGCTCAAAAAGCTAATATGACGCCCCTCCGAGAAGCACTTCGCGCACCTCAGCGTGGAAATCATAATTACTTTTCCTCTCGAGATCTCGGCTCGCTGCAAGCTGCTGACATCAGAAGAAGCCCATCAAGATCAAGCCATTACTCTGTGGCAGATCAACGAGCAGGATCGGTTGTTTCACATACGGAAACATACTCAATACATTCCGCAGAATCTCGACCGGGCTCACCTACTGCTTACAGGACACATTTACGAGCGCACAGTAACCTCATAAGAGCAAGATCGGAAAAGAATATATCCAACAATGAGCTTTCCCAAAGCAAAGCTCATCGACGGACGAAGAGTCACGTCCCAAGTATATACACACTCAAGACCAATGAATCAATGACCTCGCTTGTTCTGGCTTCGCGTCCAAGACACAGCGCATTTGAAGATCCTCATTCTTTGGAAAACTTTGTAAGGACTGGTCTGGTTGAAGGCATGTTCCCACAGCACCACCTTGTCAGAAATATCACCAGATTTGTACGATTTGCTTCCGCCTCGTATGGCTCGAGTTTCCTACGGGTCATGGGCATTATGGCGACTGACGCCGTAAACAAAGACTTCGACACTTCCCACCACCACGAACATCATTCCTTCTCGACACACACCCAGCTGCCAGCGGATACGATATTACTATCATCCTTCGTTGATCCACAAGGCGGTACCGACTCCTCTGGCATGACAGATACCGGCGTACCCATGGTCCATTTCGTCTCTCTCGACCACGACTCCAAAGCCGTTGTCCTCACATGCAGAGGAACCCTCGGATTTGAAGACGTCCTGACGGACATGACATGCGACTACGACATACTAACCTGGCGCGGCCAAGATTACTCCGTCCACAAAGGCATCCACGCCTCCGCTCGCCGTCTCCTAAACGGCAAAAGCAGTCGCGTAATGGCCACCATAACCGCCGCGCTCGAAGAATTCCCCGACTACGGCCTCGTCCTCTGCGGTCACAGTCTCGGCGGCGGAGTCTCTGCCCTCCTTGCGATCATGATCTCTGAACCCTCGCCTGACCCCGCCTCAACTGCCTTTATCACCTCGAACCCACCACCGCAGCCACTTCTCCTTACTACTGGCTCTGCAGGCACAGCGCCCTCACCCCTCCATCTTCCTCCGGGCCGCCCGATCCACGTCTACGCCTACGGTCCCCCTGCGACCCTCTCACCCTCCCTCCGCCTCGCCACGCGTGGCCTCATCACCACCATCGTCAACAACCAAGATCTAGTCCCCTATCTGTCTCTCGGCGTGCTGCATGATCTACAAGCTGTCGCGTTGGCTTTCAAAACTGATGAGTCAGGTGCGAAAGGGCAGTTTCGAGAGAGGGTCTGGAAGGGGATTATGGAAGGGCTGAGACGAAAGTGGTATGCTGGTGCTGACCAGGGGGTTGGTGAAGGTATGAGTGGAGAGGAAATGGGAGAAGAGGATCAGTGGGCGTATTCAGCGCTTAAGGCCTTGAGGGCTTGTATGTTGAGTTCGAAGTTGGTTCCGCCTGGAGAGGTGTTCGTAGTTGAGAGTTGTCCGGTGCTGAAGAGAGATGCTTTTGTTGAGGGTGGATTGGGCAGTAGGGGAAGTGAAAGGGGAAGTGGACTTGGCAGACCGGCTACGAGAGCTGTGTTGAGGTATGTGAGGGATGTGGAGAGGAGGTTTGGTGAGGTGAGGTTTGGTGGGAGTATGCTTTTGGATCATAGTCCGGGGCGGTATGAGGCTAGTTTGGGGGCGCTTGGGAGAGGGGTGTTGTTGTGAATGTCTTGAAAGAGAGGAGAGTGGAAATGGAAAAGAAGAACAGGGATGGGGGGAAACCCGAGGTTGAAAAATAAGTACGGAATTGGAGAGGGGGGTGTTTTGGTTTGTTTTGGGTACGGTTTATGATACCATGAATTCATCAACTTTTTTTCAATAAATACTTCATCGCGTTTCTCAGAAGCACGTTTAGTATCAAGATACCTTCATCAAGTTTCTAGAAAACCCAAAAACCCCAAAAATCAACTTAAGAACTTCGTTCTTCAAAAAAACCACAATTGTACACCTCATAACCTTGACATTTATTCGATGGATCTCCCTTCATCCCAATCCTGTATGCCGGGGGAGCATTCTTATACACTTAACAAGCTGTAATTCCATTACAACTAAAACTCAGTATTCAAGGAAACACCACGTCTTATACACCTCCCCTGCATACATTCTCCAGAATCAACGCATCCGAGCTGCCCCCTGTGGCATCTGTTGGGAAGTTGGAAGACACTGGTTTGGGAGTATAGTTTGTTTCGCGGAATAAACGCACCCAAAGGGGAGTTGGCGTGTTTTTTAGTGCGGTCATTTCATTTGAACTTTTCACCTAATGAGGAGTAATGTGAAGGAAGGGTTGGTTTGTCGGCGATTTGAATCTTACTACCGATTTCATCCCCCCCGAACCTAACACTTGCATTTTTTAATTCCTTCCTTCACGGACGCAAGTATATCAACTAACAAATCAAGAAGCACATTTGAGTAAAAAGACTAAGTGTTGATCAGAAGCTATTATCCGAAGCGAACGGGTCGATAGATGCCCAGTCACGGTTAGAGAATTGCAAGAAGATAGCCATGAACTTCACGGCTTTTTAAATGGAGCTCTTCTACTCTCGAATGTTAAGTTAGTGAGGTGATGTGTGTTTTTTGTGATAGGTTTTTTGTGTGTGATTACAGGGAAAGGTTTGGTGAAGAACCTATGATTTGTCAGACACTGAGTTCTCTTCTTCCTATCCCAAATTTCACTCCCGAATCATTATTCCTAAACCTAGTCCTTGAAAATACGAAATTCCAACCCTAAAACACACCCAACCCTATGCCTCCCCTTAAAAACAGTCTACTTACCGTGAACACATACCACTGACTCTACTATCTTAAGGAAGAACCCTCTTTATAAATATACCTTTCTCAGCGCATTATTGAAAGCACAAAAACAATCTGCTTTCTCTTCTGGGCAATGATTTGGGACAGGTGAGGAGCGTACTGTTATTGAGGTTGTTGTGTGTAAAAAGGAGGGAGGAGATTAGTGTAGGGGAGAGAGGAATGTGGGCAAATAAGAGTAGGTGTTTTCGCTGATTTGTGAATAGGTTGTTTGTCACCGATCCTAAATTTAACACCGAATTATATTTCACCTCATATTCTCGCCTCTACAACAACAGCCTGTCCATTACAAATAATTAGAGATTTCCACTTTCCTAACCTCAAGAAACTGAAATATTCTATTGTAATACGTTAGTCATCTTTCTTACTACCAGAACAGCTCAACGAGCAGAAATCATAGCTATGAAGAAGATATGGTTAGTTCTTGAGTGATAGAATGGACTTTGGGGTTGTTTTATATTCTGAAGGATGAAAGTGTTTGCAATACTGATATGTGCTTTGGGGAGTAAGAGCTTGAATTAGTGTGAGAGAATGATGTTTCAATATTTTCTGTCTCAGGGGTTTTCGATATTTTCTACATTTACTACATTAACTCTATCTCGTTTATACTTTTCTATATACACCGTCAGGAAGTTCTTTCAAGATCTACAACCTCGCTTCCTTCTCGTACTTCCACCTCTCAATCAGTTACCCAACCAACTCTATGATATTACAAAAGACCCTGCTGATTCGAGACTATGCTATTGGACTACGACAATACCATTCTGCAAAAACAAGGCAGTTCGCATACCGCGCGTTGTTCAGATCGGGGGCTGAACGGCATGCGACATAGGGCTATGCATGCTTTTATGTATGGGAGTAGGGGAGACAGTGTGTCATTAGAATATGTGCTTTGCGAATCTCATGAATTAGTTTATCGCCGATCTTAATTCTGCCACCGAATACTGACTGGCTAATATCTACATTCCAGCATTTTTCGTACTATATCTTACATCTTGTGTTTCTTCTAGAGGATTCCGTCCCCTTCAGAAATCATATATTAGTATACCCATTTTTGCTGTTATTGGACAACTCAGCGAGCTGACATCTGGGATGATTTGTTTTTGGTGTCTTTTCAGGAAGTAACTAGATGGGGTCTTATGCTGTACTTCATGATGGTTAGAGGTTGGAAGGTGTTATTTATTAGGGCAAGATGTGAGGTTGAGACAAGGATGTTTGTACCGTGTTTACCTTTCTCTCTATAGATTTTTAAACTTCTTATTGCCTACAACAAATGTGATATATCACAGTTAAATCCACTTCCCATCAAAAGCCCAAAGCCAAGAGTCCTCTTAATACTTACGCACTGCCTCGAACTTCCTACCACCCCTCTACACCCAGCCCATCCTAAGAAATACTTCCTCTCTAGCAAAGTGCAAACCTCACCAGAGAATCCGATGTTTCTCTAACTATACTGTCGGTATTTAAATATTCTGTAGGTTGTTAAAAAGATAGCTAAATTTTGGAATAGGATTGTTTAGTTTAGTAAGTAAGAGATCGGTGAATAGAATAAAGGTTGGGAAGTTAGGTTTATCACTGAAAGTATTATCGTTACCGAATTTGGCTTTTTATTTAGTGATATCAATGTCAGATTGCGTTAACAATTATGGTAAGTAATAATGCTTTTTCAACTTAGAAATTCGGTTCCAGAAAGTGTAGGATGGGAAACGAATTCAAATGTAATTCAACAGTCACTCTGCTTGAGATTGCTAAAATGCGCGCATTCCTTGAAGACCCTGTGTGAAAGATTTGCTGGCTTTTATCATGGTTAACAGGTTCAGTAAACTTCAAGGGAAGGTATAATAATGAATGGTCGGCAAGGAAGGAACATTTATTGGAATTAAATTCAGGGAATCGTTCCGTTTTTTGTGTTTCACGGTTTATGGCTTTAATCTACGAGTCGGAGTTCAATAGAGATATAACGATGAGTACAATCATGTACATAAGAAGCTATGTTGCTACATTCCAAAAATGGTTAGATGTAAGAAGATCCTGGAAGACGCACTGGCATTCTGAGATTCCCCGAATCTCAGAAAGTCCGACACATTTTGGTTTTATTTGAAACTATTAAATGGAAAATCTGTATTGCTCCTATCTACACCCGAAGAAAAAAGCTACTATGAAACTAAACAGTAATTGTTTTCTGAACGTCTTGCATTATCTTTAATCTAGCCACTCTAGGCAAGACCCTTTTTAACAAACTCTTCCGGGTACTAGAAATTCCCACTTTCTTCTAATTGAGACGTAGTGTCTCCAACTACGCTATACGATTACACTGAAAAAAGAAACATACACCTTCTTTAACAAGCTCCCCTAGGCGAATACTTCAGCCTTCTTAATCGTTAAAGTGGGGGAAGAGAAAGTAGAGTTTTTTGCCGAAAAGATAATTGTCACTTAATTTCTTTCTTATATATTGAGATTTAGTAAATTTGAATTAGAATAAATCCTATCGCTTAACTATAGAATTTTGAGACTATGTCTACAATAAGAAAATTTAATATAATAGAAAAAGGTGTAAAAGGTTAATTTAACACCCTAAACTATTTTTAGTTCAACAAATATAAACCTTTCAAGAAATACTATATCTCGTTAAAGATAGGCTATTTTTTATAATAGAGTATTTCGTAATAGTTTTAAATATTAATTAACGTATAAGTATATATTACCCTGTTTCTAAAAATAGAAGGAAAATTAAAGAGAAGAATAAAAACATAACGAAGCTCTTGTAAAAAGCTGTTTTTAAATAGAGATTAGCTACTATAAGTTTAAATTTAGATACGTAGATATAGAAACGCTATTGAACCTAAATATAATAGAGTTAATATTAATTTTTCTCCCCTTATATAAAACAAAAACACAAACCCTAAGATTCTTTTTCTATTTCTATGTCTACTTAAGTACAAGATCTCTATCCTCCTTTAACCTTGCTAGGTAGTAACGTGAAAGGACAAATGTCCAACCTATCCGCCGCTGTGCGAATAGACTCTAGACTAGAATTAGAACTTTACTTCTCATTTCACAGTAAGGTGCTTGTGGCATGGCAAGCCTCCTCTACTGTCGTCTATTTCGACACGTTTCTTCATCTTCAACCGTAATCTGTCACCGATTCCAGCTTCACCACCGATTATCTACAACACCGCTCAAGCTTCTCCTCTGCTCTTCTACTTCTGTGTCTAACAAAGAAGCACTAAAACGTCCATCTCAAATCCACTCCCATATTGCAGTAATACAAACAACCTCCTTTCCAAATACTAACTCCATTCTTTTTCTCCTATCGAAATTTGTGAGAGCTAGAAATCATTTCTTGACCGTAGCTAGGCTATCCCCTTTAGACAATTTATACGTCATTTTTACAGGTACATTTAGTTGTGATTTTTTGTTGCTGTTAGCAAGTAAGCATATTGAGGTCTTTTAGTTATAAGAGGAAGATATGTGAGATATGTTCATCCTTGACGATAATCTTTATTGTTTCCTATCTTTAATCTTCTATCCCACCCCGCCCTGTCACTGGACTCTACCACTCCCACTTTATATTCCATCCTCAAACTCAAAATAAATAGCAAACAAACAAAACATTCCCATGACAATATCATCCCCCCGCGAAAGTATATTTTCACAATCTCCACCTTATCTTGTCGCCTCAAACACGCCCAACCAACCCCTCTCTCCACACTTTCCCTTCCTCCTACTCCTACCTATGACCCTCAACGTCTAATCTCCAACACACATCCATCACCGATTTCCATATCACCACTGAATTCCCACCTCCCTCAACCACCTCCCCCACACTTCAACTCATATTAACCCTTACACCACACTATCTTCCTTCTTTCCTCAAATACAAAGCTCAACCCCAAACCCACAACATAATCTCACATCATTACTTCCCCCACCACAACACATCATCTTCACCTGCTCATAGCAGCATCCACGAATTCCACTAAGCACCAAGAACTCCCTTTTCTACCACGACGTGCTGAATACTGCTGTATGTCAGCGGCATTATACATTCGTCAAGGCCATTATGTAATATTCTTAACCCAAGACGGTTGTTAATTCCACTAATTCCCGCCTTCAAAAACCCTACATTTACCTCCTCGGCCATCTCCCACCTTCCATCCCTCCCCTCCCCACCTTCCTCCCCACTTCACTCGTCTTCCCCTCCCTCTCCCTCCCTCGGCACAAAAGCTCCAAAACTACCCTTCCAACGTCAGATGAAAAGTACAATTCACAAAACTAGTGAGAAATCACAGCAATATCCATATTCGTGCTTCTCAAAATGCTTTCAGTAAATTTGAACCCCGCCTGGTTTGAACGCATGACGAAAGAGGGAGAAGGAGAAACTGTAGTCACCGAAATCCTTCGTCACCGCCGAAGCCCATTCATCTCTCGTTTAAAGTTCAAGAAATATTCTATTGATGGCCTCGTCTCTAGTATTACGACTTATTTTAAGGTCAGATACAGTCCCCATAGACTCACGAATATACCGTCTATCTCTACTACCATGACCTCACATCAGATACTGGGATTGTGATCTTCTTTTATCTTTGAGTACCAAGAACAGGCATATCGTTTTCAGGTTCAATTTATATACCACGGTGAGTGTAGGAATACGAGTAAGATCGTGGGATGAAGAGGAAATATTAGGACTAGAAGCTCAAACAAGGAATGATATTTCCCTTTATATTTAATTTGGATATTTTAAACTAGACAATTTTCCAAGAAGAGCCTGGATGTCGATGACTTCAAGAATCGAAGAAAAACTTTGTCCCTTTCTACTACTTCCCAACAAATTATCTGCTCACAACAGGGTAATCCTCCTTGATCAATGAATGAATCGAATAATCCCACTACTCACGTTCTCAAAACATCACCATCCGAAACGTAATCCCACACTCAAATAATCCTTACTCTCCTCCTCCTCTCCTTCCCCGCCCACGCCTTGGCAGAATTCTTCGCGAGGAGGGTATACAACCCAACCCTCCTCCAAACACCAACCTTCTCATCTCCCTCGTCCTCTCTATTCACATCTCCCACCAAAGCATCCTCCTCTACCTTTACTAAAATCATCGCAACAGCCATACTCGCCGCTCCCTTCTTCGAACTCCCCATCCACGCCTCCCCAAGCAACAAACACCAACAGCCCTTCCCTCCGTCTTTCACATCCCCAAGCAGCGTATTAACCGGATATTCATCCCAATATACATGACCTCTATCATACGCCGTCTTCATGCTCATATTCGTCAATTCAGCCTGCACCATCTGCCCTTCTAGCACCGCATACCCACTCACGACTTCTCCAAGCGGGACCGCGCTTTCCTTTGGTTCGGTGAAACATTCGATAAATTCCGCAGCCGGGACTTTAGCTTTCGGTTCGAAGCCCCATTTGAATTCGAATTTGATGGGTCCCTCGACGCTGGACCAGGACCAAGAGGGAGAGCCGCAGGGAGAGGGACGCGTGAGGGATTCGCCGATGAGATGTAGGTCGTGACGCCAGGAGAGGAGGGAAATAAAGTGGGCAGGCCAGAGACCGGCGTAGTATGGTGGATGGCCCCAGGCGTTTTGGAACTTTTCGGCCACACCGGCGAGGGCGGGAAGGCGGTCGGAAACGAAAGAGAGGTTGCGGTAGGAGTAGTTGGAGACTAGGTAAGACCATTCGAGGAAAAAGTCGTGAGCTTTTGGGTCCGCTGCTTTGCTTGTTTGGGGATGTAAAGTTAGTTGTGCAGTTTCTTGCTCTAATTGATTTTCGTCTGAGATGCTTTTGTTCCTAGTAGGAACTGAAGATGCAGGAGGCTGGTTGTCAGAGAAAATGGCTTCAGACAATCTTCGAAAAGGATATCGCATGTGCTCAGGAGATGCTGCATCGTAGATGATATGTGTGCCTTCGGGTTGTTTGAATGGTTCATCTTGACATGACCATAGCACCTCCGTATCGGTGAAAAGCAGCATACGGCCACTCAGTAGGGACTCCTGTAAGCACCAACCCCTGGTATATATTGTTTCTTTCCATAATTCTACCGTTCGTTGTAGCGTCAGCTGAACAGTACCCTTGGATTCGTCTGGGCACAGATATGGAAGTTCGACTGCCGAAGGTTGCTTCGTCCGCAGGAAGCCATCCCCAACTGCCGCTGCGCTTACAGCAGCGACTGTGAGCGTCGAATGATGATAGATGTTCCCCATGACCGTGAGCTCCCTAATTTTATCCTCGGGGCTATCTTGAATAATGCAAATAGCATCTATCCAGATATATCTCAAACCCAAAGCTCTTGTCACAATTATGGCATCTTGCATAGTCTGCGGCAGTTTGGAGACTACCATTGACTTCTTGTGGCTCTCGATATTCGATATTAACGTCTTGAAGGAAGGTGGTGGCCCCCAGCAGTAACTCAACGTGATGTAGTCTTCGTATGTAGGGGTCCCGGGCTCGAACAGTCGTACTTCCAAATCGCCGTCATTTCCAACCTCAATCACTCTTGTGGGCATACGAGGTTTCGAAGGAGAGGATTTCGATCTGATGTGGGTGAAGCGACATTCGTGAAGCCAACTTCTCGCTCGACTGAAGGTATCGTCGTTGGCTAGATTTGGGGGAATAGGTCTTTGACTGATGTATTTAGCAGCAGGGTCGTCTTCTAGACGATTAGTCGCAGATTGAATCCAACTTCCAGATAGCAAAAGACCTACCTGCAACAGCAGCGACAGACAAGGAGAGTTTGAATTGCTCAGACTCGGATTGAAAGTATATGGATGCCACATCTGGAACACCTCCCTTACCGTTCATTTTCGTCTCTGCATGTAGCAATACTCCCGTCATGTTTCTGTTGATGTCCGTATTTGGATCCTGCAAAAGAAACACCCTGCAGAGTGGACATCCACGTCGTGCTGAATCCTCCCAACCACCGTGTAAATAGCCATCATTTGAGGTTAACTGAGCAAAAGAATTTGGATTCGTAAATAGTGATTCGCAGGTACTGCAAAGCTGGGGATGGTCAACTGCCCAAGCTGCCTTTTGGAGGCATGGTTCACACAGAAGCACTCCTTCGAATGGTTTCGTTCCTTCGACGTTCCCACACCATTTGCAAGTGACCATGATGACAATTAGTACCTAGCTTTTGAAAGCAGTGCTGTGAAGATATATTCTTCTGCTTGTGCGTGAGCCCGAAGAGAAAGGCGTCAACAACCCTGAAGACGCATGAGCAAAGGCATCCAATCATGCTCCATGCTCCAATATGATCCAAGCAGCAGCGGTTACCACCACTGAAGGAGGCTTGGTCCGAAATTCGTGGTGAATATATTGGAATCCTGGCCGTACCAAGGCGGTTATGAAAATGTCAGATTATGCGTCACTGCAACCCGATCATCGCCAGGCCAGAGCGAAGAAGGAAGGTGGGGGAGAATGCATGGTAATTGAACTGGCAGAGTCCGCAGGTGAAGAAATAAATAAAGTGGAAACGGCTATTCTCGAGAGGTGTAGTTTGACCACGGACAGCGCTTGCAAAATTCATGGCGCGTATGGTGGCGAATCCTTTTTTCGAGGTTGATGAAACTGCGAATCATGCTTGTTGTTGTTGATGAGGGCGTCCCTGACCCCGCTCTTGCGTACGAGCTGCATCGCGCCGCAATATCTTGCTTGAAGCAGGAAGAACATTTTTTGTCCCTTTGAGAAGGACTCAACTTGAATCGAAATAATTGAAAATCTCCTCATACCGTATCTCGAAGTCCTCTATTTCCAGTGAATCAGGAGGCAAAATTAAAAATGTGCAAAAATTCTCCAGTAGTGAATGCAGACGACGTCGCCAGTCTGCTAGTCTGGCGTTCTTTGGAGTTCCACCTTCGCCGAGAGAGTCAGATTCTGTCCAAAGTGGGGCGACGGGTTAGCCCTAAGCAGCCCGTCATTGGCCTCGCTTACCCATAGGCTAGCCCGTCAACAGCGCTAGCAGTTCCTTCGAGGATACAAATTCTCACAACACCTCGCCCTCCTCTTTGAAAATTTGTCCAGCATACCGCGTGTCAAAGCAACACCACTCTGCTAGTAAGTCATCCATCATCCACGACGACGACGAGCTGGGAACCATCAAGAGGATCAATACTAACCATCTTCTGCCCTTCAGATCATACTCTTTCGAGAAAAAACAAAAAACACATATCCGATAAACATACACTACCGCCATCATGGGTGAGCACAATCCTTCATACCAGCAACTGGCATCGTGGACATCATCATGTCGAGGACGGCAGTCACCTTTGCATCCCTCGTGTTTGCGTGGGATGGCAGATCGAATGAGATGGTCGCGATGCTGGTGTCATATCTTTCAAACGAAAACAGGCTGACAGTCAATTCTAGGTAAGGAGAAGATGCACATTAACGTGGTCGTTATCGGCCACGTCGATTCCGGAAAATCCACCACCACCGGTCACTTGATCTACAAGTGCGGAGGAATTGACAAGCGTACCATCGAGAAGTTCGAGAAGGTAAGAATTTCACATTTTGTTGCCTTGGTCAAATTTCCCATTTACCCCTCCTTTCTTATCGCAGGTTTTGCCCCTCGGTGGGGTAAAACGTTTTGCGCACGATCAAATTTTTGCGCCCGACCACTTTGGGCCGCAACATGATCAAAGCGTTTTATGCGCGTCACTTCAACAACACACCGCAACAATACCACATCTCGTCACGACGATTGTTTTCATATCATTGTCGCATGTTCTCATCGCATAGCTCATCGCATCAATTTTTTGATCATGGCTAACAATCTCCCAGGAAGCCGCCGAGTTGGGCAAGGGTTCTTTCAAATACGCTTGGGTTCTTGACAAACTAAAGGCCGAGCGTGAGCGTGGTATCACCATTGATATCGCTCTCTGGAAGTTCGAGACTCCTAAGTACTATGTCACCGTCATTGGTATGTTCTGTAACCTCCTTGACTTCTTTGTGATGCATGCTAACAACCCCCCCAGATGCCCCAGGTCACCGTGATTTCATCAAGAACATGATCACTGGTACCTCCCAGGCTGATTGCGCCGTTCTCATCATTGCCGCTGGTACTGGTGAGTTCGAGGCTGGTATCTCCAAGGATGGTCAGACCCGTGAGCACGCTCTCCTCGCCTACACCCTCGGTGTCAAGCAACTCATCGTTGCTATCAACAAGATGGACACCACCAAATGGTCCGAGGCCCGTTTCCAAGAAATCATCAAGGAGACCTCTTCCTTCATCAAGAAGGTCGGATACAACCCAAAGACTGTTGCCTTCGTTCCAATCTCCGGATTCAACGGTGACAACATGATTGACAACTCCCCCAACTGCCCATGGTACAAGGGTTGGGAGAAGGAGACCAAGGCTGGAAAGTCCACCGGAAAGACCCTCCTCGAGGCTATTGATGCCATCGACCCACCTTCCCGTCCTACCGACAAGCCCCTCCGTCTTCCTCTTCAGGATGTTTACAAGATTGGTGGTATTGGCACGGTGCCAGTCGGACGTGTCGAGACCGGTGTCATCAAGGCCGGTATGATCGTCACCTTCGCCCCAGCTGGTGTCACCACTGAAGTCAAGTCCGTCGAGATGCACCACGAGCAGCTTGTCGAGGGTCTCCCAGGAGACAACGTTGGTTTCAACGTCAAGAACGTTTCCGTCAAGGAAATCCGTCGTGGTAACGTTGCTGGTGACTCCAAGAACGATCCACCAATGGCCGCCGAGACCTTCGATGCTCAAGTCATCGTCCTCAACCACCCAGGTCAAGTTTCCGATGGTTACGCTCCAGTTCTTGATTGCCACACTGCCCACATTGCTTGCAAGTTCAAGTCCATCAAGCAGAAGATCGATCGTCGTACTGGTAAGGCTCTTGAGGAGAAGACTGATGACAAGAAGTTGATCATCAAGTCTGGTGATGCTGCTATCGTCACCATGGAGCCATCTAAGCCCATGTGTGTTGAGGCTTTCACTGACTACGCTCCTCTTGGTCGTTTCGCCGTCCGTGACATGAGACAAACCGTCGCTGTCGGTGTCATCAAGTCCGTCAAGAAGATCGACAAAGCCACCAAGGTCACCAAGGCTGCTGCCAAGGCAGGTGCTAAGAAATAGATTTGACCTGTGTAGATGGTTGTTATTTTTTTTGCGTGATCAATCTCTGGGGTGCTTGTACGTTGCATCTTGGTTGAGATGGAGGATATGGGATTAGATAGCTTTGCTTGGCGCCGTTAAGGAAATGTTATGATCTCTTCACACTTTGCCGTGCATGACGTTGTTGTGAAATGTAGCCTTCTACCTCGATAGCGATCAATGAATAATGATACTCAATTTGTTCTGATGCGATTTCCCATGTTGTTCGTCTTTCCCCACGCAAAGTAGATATCAGCAAGACCTCTCCTCTTGAGACTGACATGTACGGGTCCGACCTCGTCTGCCGTGTTGTGTGAGCCGCACCTTGCACGACCCCACCTACCCCGCCATCTGCCATATTCGAGGTCCGCGACACGCAACAGGTCCATCAAAGCATTTGCAATGTATTACAAAGACCGGATTGAGTTTCGTGGCTCTCCTCTAATATATAGTCCAGATTGATCTGAAGCACCTTGATTTCGTTACAACACCTTTTCCTATTCGAAGCTCGCGAAAACATCTTCGAGCTGTTTACATCCAATTCTTCATCCGTGGAGCCCATAATATACCACGAGATACCTCAACATGGCACAACCAAAAGTCAATGTTCCTCCCATGAAAGATCTCACAATCGATAACATCACCGAAAATACCATCTTAACCAACTCACAATGTCCAGATCAGCGTCTCACATATCTCATGGAGAGATTGGTCACCCATCTACACGATTTCGCGCGGGAGACCAGATTGAGCACGAAGGAATGGATGGCGGCGCTGGATTTCTTGGTTGGTGTGGGACAGATTTCGAGTGATGTGCGACATGTAAGTCGGAAATCCATCTGGCATACAACAGCTAGAAATTGGAAGATGTATGCTGATTTGTTTATTTCAGGAATTCATCCTCCTCTCCGACATCCTCGGCCTCTCTCTTCTCATCGACGCAATCAACCACCCCAAACCTCCCTCCTCCACTGAAGGCTCCGTCCTCGGTCCCTTCCACACCCACGACCCCCCTTCCATCGCGAATGGCGAAACGATCTCTTCTGATCCAGCCGGTGAACCGCTGCTAGTTCTCTGCACCGTTAAAGATCGCGATGGAAATCCGATTGAAGACGTCAAGATTGATATCTGGGAGACGGATAGCTCGGGGCATTATGATGTGCAATACGCTGAGTCCAAGGGCGCGGATGGGAGGTGCGTTATGAGAAGTGATAAGGATGGGAAGTTTTGGTTCAAAGCTATTGTTCCTGTTCCGTACCCCATCCCCGGCGACGGTCCGGTGGGAAAGTTATTGGGTATGCTAGGACGACATAACTGGCGGCCCGCGCACCTGCATTTCATGTTTGCGAAACAAGGATGGGATCACCTCGTCACGGCGCTTTATGTGAAGGGCGATCCGTATGAGACGTCTGATGCGGTGTTTGGGGTTAAGGAGAGCTTGATCGTGGAGTTTGGGACTGTGACGGGGGAGGAGAGGGAGATGTATGGGGTGAACGAGGGGTGTAAGGTTTTGAGACATGCGTTTGTGCTTGTGGGGGAGGAGGAGACGGATAGTTTGAGGGATCGGAATGCGAGAGAGGCGTTGGAGAAGTTGGGGAGGAGGGTTAGGTTGGTGGAGGGACTGCCGGTGCCTGATGTTGATTAGGGGGGTGGGGTGTAGAGGGGGAAGATGGATGGATCTGGTGAGGATGGAAATGTACGGGTCTTTTGACTATCATAGCTTGTATTTATAAACTCAAACATCTAGGGACATTATACCTTTATCAACGACACCAAAGCCGGAACACCTTTAACTACTTAAACATTTGCAAAATTACCTCCCCCCATCGCACCCAATTCCTTCATCCGGTTCTTCAAATCGAAAACATCCTATTTTTTGAATTCCGCACAATTTGCTTTCAACTCCTCTCTACTATCCAAAAACCCATCATCCTGGTTTTCTGGACTCCACAACACTAATATAAAATAATTCTCCCTCTTGTAATAATCACGGTAGGGATTTGTGTTTTTTTTTTTTTGAAAGGATAGGGGAAGGTGTGGTATAAAGTCAACTCTCAACCACGAGATGAGAGAATATCAAACCCCACTTGGGACGACTAAGGAATGGCTGTAGAGATATTTTGAGGAGAGAAATACATCCAGGCGTAGAAGAACTTGTTTATTTGAGGTTGGGTAGGGGGGGAAAGGGGAAAGGGGGAAGAGGTATAGAAATGGGAGGGTTAAAAGAGGAGGAAGAGGTGGAAGTGGAATCGGTGCTAAAGTTGGTTTCGGTGACAGATCGTGTTTCGAAATTTGGGTTTAATATAAAAGTTAAAGAGTGTAAGGATTATGAAGATAAAATAGTAGGTCTGTATTAATCGGACGTGCACCGATTCTCTTTCTTACAGAAGATGGCTTGTCCCATTTAACCTAATCCCAGAATCGTGCCTAGTTATAATATAATGCAGAGTGGGAAATTATATTCTATATTGTTTTAAGGTTTTAAAGAGTTTCTTAGTGTTACTTCTAGTAATGTTAAAGCGGTAAGAATTAGACTTATTCTACCTATATTATTACCTAATCTACTACTCTATTCCCCCTTTGATTTCTCGAGAAATTCAAAGGCCGAGTACATTAACATCACCTCTAAGTCCCGACTTCGATTCGGTAGTGCCGAAAGCACAAGCAAAATTAATACGATGTCATGTCAATGTACCGTTGAGAGGTAGCTGAGATGAGAAATGAGGTGTGGTGTTGTAAGTAATAGTTTAGACAGTGTTGGAAGGGAAGGGGAGATGAGTAGAAGAGTGAAGGGAAGTTTGGGGAAATGTGGAATATCTAAGAGGTCTGTAAAGAAGTAATTTACGATAGAAGGTTAACAGATTTCGAAGATATAGTTTTGCTTTAGCTACGGGTTTTCTCGTCTAGTAAACTTAATATATGTCGTGGAATTATAGTATTTACTTCGGTTTAGAAGGTAGTTAGCTTCTTCGGAAAGAGTAAAAAAATAGGATTATACTTATAACTTTTAAAAGAGTAGAAGAGAAATCGTGTTATTATACTAATGAAATTTTCTCCAGAAAAGCGCTATAGAAAGTAGAATAATAGGAACGAACGCACATCGTCCCCTTGCGCTATTCGCAAAACCCCTTCGCACTTCTGTTCCCTAGAAGTCGGCTATATAACATTAATTTCTTTCCTTCTCTTCATAGCACGACCGACAAACAAAAACTTAGCAAACTCCAAGGAAAGCACGGTTCGAATAAGGGTTTATGTGGAGGTCTTTACTAATATTCTGAAACTATTAGAACCTTTAAGGGATGTTAATGCCTACACATTTGAAAGAGTAAAAGGGGGAATGTCGGTGGTTGGTAGACGGTGGTGGGTTATAGAGGGCTTTGGAATAATCGAGTTAGATGGGGTGAGACGATGAGGGATGGGAGAGGATGGGGTTTGGATTATGAATAGATTTTGGGAGGGACATAAGGGGTGTTTCGGAAGTAAGGTTAAATTTGATGATAGATTTGTTTTGAGATAGAGCTAAAGGTAGGGATGGAAGGGAGGTGGGACGATAAAAGAGGCTAGACCTTGAATATTTAAGTGTTTGGCGGGGTGAGAAGATCCCTTAAGTCGAGAAGCCTTTCACGTTAAGAGAAATCTCGTTCATTTCGGCGCAAGGATCTCTATAGTGTTACACTCTCATTTTTGTATCTAAGTAGGTTTAAATACTAATATAATTACACTCGCTGTAACTTTCGAGTATAGATAGATAAGAAGGTGATTTTATATTCTAATTAAGGTTAGACTTCTAAATAGACAAAACATTTATTTCTACTTATATACTACGTTCGACTAAGTTTAAAGAAGATATTTAGGCTTTTCCCTTACCTTTTCCCTTTTCTCAAAATTTAAATTATCTTAATAATTCTTCACCTTTCTAAAATTTACGAAATTTCTTCGAGAAAGTCCTAAGTGTAAGAGTAGTGTTAAAATCGCAATAGTTATAGAGCCTTATCCTATATATTAACAATTCTTCGTATATCATTCATTTCTTTGCGTTACCTATCTATCGGAAGGTGTTCCGTCGCTTATAGAGATTTTTTTCTGCTCGACTAGCTTCCGAGTAGTTCGCTTCCGCAATTCAATTGCAAACGTTCTGTGGAAAGATCGTACGAGGCATTATGAACAAGAACTCAGAGTCGGTAGTAAAACGAAAATCGGTGACAAACCCACATTCTCTATCTAAACACTATAAAACCTACAAACAAACCTTGAGTCTTCTTCCGCATTGTTCAACTCCTTGTCTAACAACCCACTCTTCACGAAGCATTCTTACAGTCTTAGACTTCCACTATTAGCACAAAGTTCACAAGCGGCGTGGGTTAATACACCCAAGTGTCTATTGCCACACAAGTGTATGGAAGAGATCTTGTTTTTATAATCCTATGTATAGATATTGCTGGATAGTTTTCTTCTGTTTCCAAATAGGGGTGCTTAAGAGTGGAGATTATTTGAGAAGATTGAGTTTTGTGAATTGAAACCTGGTGTATCATTCGTGACAAATCATCCGTCGTGGAAAATAATCTATCGTGTACACGAAAATTTACGAAAAATATCTTTGAACAATTGAGAGCAAGGTGGAGTCGACGGTTAGGAGTTTGAAGGGATAAATGTGGAAGCTTGTGAAGGGGAGATGTTTGGGTGGTGAGAATGACAACTATCCTTTCCTGATACGAACTGAGTTTTGGGTTGTATTTTTGAGGGTTGCCCGTCTCCACACAACTAAATTTCCACACTGTCCTATTATATTAAGCGTTATAGATTTAATCTAAGATTTAATAATAGGCGACGTATAGAGAATGATTGTGGGTTAAAACTCCCTACTGTGTAGGAGTTTAATGTTGTAAAATGTATATATAAATGATTTATACCGAGAAGTACTAAACTTCTGCGAAAAGAGTTTATGGCTTTTGAAAATAGATTTAAATAAACCCCATAGGTGTAAAAGCACAAGTTTAATAATGAATAAAAAAAGAATAGCCCAGAATATTATACGTAAAAAGACCGGATTTCAGAGTTCCCAAAGAAAAAATATTATGGACTATATAAAAAGAAAAGAGATATAATGTGAAAGCTTCGCAGTAATAGAAGAGAGGCTGGCTAT